>NC_057816.1:49978296-50278296 GCF_910594005.1 Cervus elaphus | reverse complement strand
AGGAATCCTGGGACTCCTATCAAGTTTCACGAGGAGTCAGGCATCGTCTCCTTTGGAGGCACTGATCTCCGCGTCCCTCTGGAGTTTTCAAAGAATATGAGGCCTCCGGTCGCGATGAGGTGGGGAACTAGGTCTTTCTCTGTGGTCTCCACAGGGGATTCAGTCATCCTTTCGTCTTGGGAGATGCAAGACGAGCCTGCATTCAAGTCACTGCAGGGATATCCGCCCTTATTTCGAGTCAGGGCATCGCGGTGTCCATTCCACTTGAGGCCGCAAACTCAGGGTCCCTCTCACATACCTAGAGCTGAGAGGAACCTCCTCTTGAGGTGCTTGTTGTAAGGTGGGATTCCTCTGGAGTCGAAGCCAGGGCCTAACCTCTCATCTCGAGTTGATTTGTGGTCCACGAAGCTCTTTCGTGTTGCTACAGTGACCTCAAGATCCCTCTAGCCTTGAAACAGTGTTCTTGGGCTTTCTCTGGAGTGCCATCAAGGAAATCAAGTCTCCTTTCCTGTGTGATGTACAACACGGCATTGCTCTGCACACAGTGCAGGGGAATCGGGCCTCATCTCGCAGCGAGGGGGAAGTCTCATGGTTTTTCTCGAGTTGCGGCGGGAACTTGGGGTATATTCTCGAGTTACGACGGGTATGGACCTTCCACACACGTGTTTGTTCAGCGACGTCAGGACTCCTGCCTAGTTGCGAGGGACAACTCGGGATTCTCCTCGAGGCTTGGCAGGGCAATTGGGATGCCTCTCCACCTGAGGCGGGAGACCATGTGTCCCTTTCCACCTGCCAGAGGAATCCTGGGACTCCTATCAAGTTTCACGAGGAGTCAGGCATCATCTCCTTTGGAGGCACTGATATCCGCGTCCCTCTGGAGTTTTCAAAGGATGTGAGGCCTCCGGTCTCCATGAGGTGGGGAACTAGGTCTTTCTCTGTGGTCTCCACAGGGGATTCAGACATCCTTTCGTCTTGGGAGATGCAAGACGAGCCTGCATTCAAGTCACTGCAGGGATATCCGGCCTTATTTCGAGTCAGGGCATCGCGGTGTCCATTCCACTTGAGGCCGCAAACTCAGGGTCCCTCTTACATACCTAGAGCTGAGAGAAGGCTCCTCTTGAGGTGCTTGTGGTCAGGCGGTATTCCTCTGGAGTCGAAGCCAGGGACGAACCTCTCATCTCGAGTTGATTGTGGTCCACGGAGCTCTTTTGTGTTGCTACAGTGACCTCAGGATCCCTCTAGCCTTGAAACAGTGTTCTTGGGGTTTCTCTGGAGTGCCATCAAGGAAATCAAGGCTCCTTTCATGTGTGATGTGCAACACGGCATTGCTCTGCACGCAGTGCAGGGGAATCGGGCCTCATCTTGCGGGGAGGGGGAAGTCACATGGTTTTTCTCGAGTTGCGGTGGGAACCAGGGGTATATTCTCGAGTTACGATGGGGATGGCCCTTCCACACACGTGTTTGTTCAGCGACGTCAAGACTCCTGCCTAGTTGCGAGGGACAACTCGGGATTCTCCTCGAGGCTTGGCAGGGCAATTGGGATGCCTCTCCACTTGAGGCGGGAGACCAATGGTCCCTTTCCACGTGCCACAGGAATCCTGGGACTCCTATCAAGTTTCACGAGGAGTCAGGCATCGTCTCCTTTGGAGGCACTGATCTCCGCTTCCCTCTGGAGTATCCAAGGATGTGAGGCCTCCGGTCGCGATGAGGTGTGGAACTAGGTCTTTCTCTGTGGTCTCCACAGGGGATTCAGACATCCTTTCGTCTTGGGAAATGCAAGACGAGCCTGCATTCAAGTCACTGCAGGGATATCCGGCCTTATTTCGAGTCAGGGCATCGCGGTGTCCATTCCACTTGAGGCCGCAAACTCAGGGTCCCTCTCACATACCAAGAGCTGAGAGAAGCCTCCTCTTGAGGTGCTTGTGGTAAGGTGGTATTCCTCTGGAATCGAAGCCAGGGACTAACCTCTCATCTCGAGTAGATTTTTGGTCCACGGAGCTCTTTCGTGTTGCTACAGTGACCTCAGGATCCCTCTAGTCTTGAAACAGTGTTCTTGGGTTTTCTCTGGAGTGCCATCAAGGAAATCAAGGCTCCTTTCCTGTGTGATGTGCAACACGGCATTGCTCTGCACGCAGTGCAGGGGAATCGGGCCTCATCTCGCGGTGAGGGGGAAGGCTCATGGTTTTTCTCGAGTTGCGGCGGGAACCTGGGGTATATTCTCGAGTTACGACGGGGATGGCCCTTCCACACACGTGTTTGTTCAGCGACGTCAGGACTCCTGCCTAGTTGCGAGGGACAAATCGGGATTCTCCTCGAGGCTTGGCAGGCAATTGGGACGACTTTCCACCTCAGGCGGGAGACCAAGTGTCCCTTTCCACGTGCCAGATGAATCCTGGGACTCCTATCAAGTTTCACGAGGAGTCAGGCATCGTCTCCTTTGAAGGCACTGATCTCCGCATCCCTCTGGAGTTTTCCAAGGATGTGAGGCCTCCGGTCGCCATGAGGTGTGGAACTAGGTCTTTCTCTGTGGTCTCCACAGGGGATTCAGTCATCCTTTCGTCTTGGGAGATGCAAGACGAGCCTGCATTCAAGTCACTGCAGGGATATCCGGCCTTATTTCGAGTCAGGGCATTGCGGTGTCCATTCCACTTGAGGCCGCAAACTCAGGGTCCCTCTCACATACCTAGAGCTGAGAGAAGCCTCCTCTTGAGGTGCTTGTGGAAAGGTGGTATTCCTCTGGAGTCGAAGCCAGGGCCTAACCTCTCATCTCGAGTTGATTTTTGGTCCACGGTGCACTTTCGTGTTGCTACAGTGACCTCAAGATCCCTCTAGCCTTGAAACAGTGTTCTTGGGCTTTCTCTGGAGTGCCATCAAGGAAATCAAGGCTCCTTTCCTGTGTGATGTACAAAACGGCATTGCTCTGCACGCAGTGCAGGGGAATCGGGCCTCATCTTGCGGGGAGGGGGAAGTCTCATGGTTTTTCTCGAGTTGCGGCGGGAACCAGGGGTATATTCTCGAGTTACGACGGGGATGGCCCTTACACACACGTGTTTGTTCAGCGACGTCAGGACTCCTGCCTAGTTGCGAGGGACAACTCGGGATTCTCCTCGAGGCTTGGCAGGGCAATTGGGATGCCTCTCCACCTGAGGCGGGAGACCAAGGGTCCCTTTCCACGTGCCACAGGAATCCTGGGACTCCTATCAAGTTTCACGAGGAGTCAGGCATCATCTCCTTTGGAGGCACTGATATCCGTGTCCCTCTGGAGTTTTCAAAGGATGTGAGGACTCCGGTCGCGATGAGGTGGGGAACTAGGTCTTTCTCTGTGGTCTCCACAGGGGATTCAGACATCCTTTCGTCTTGGGAGATGCAAGACGAGCCTGTATTCACGTCACTGAAGGGATATCCGCCCTTATTTCGAGTCAGGGCATCGCGGTGTCCATACCACTTGAGGCCGCAAACTCAGGGTCCCTCTTACATACCTAGAGCTGAGAGAAGCCTCCTCTTGAGGTGCTTGTCGTCAGGTGGTATTCCTATGGAGTCGAAGCCAGGGACTAACCTCTCATCTCGAGTTGATTTGTGGTCCACGGAGCTCTTTCGTGTTGCTACAGTGACCTCAGGATACGTCTAGCCTTGAAACAGTGTTCTTGGGGTTTCTCTGGAGTGCCATCAAGGAAATCAAGGCTCCTTTCATGTGTGATGTGCAACACGGCATTGCTCTGCACGCAGTGCAGGGGAATCGGGCCTCATTTGGCAGCGAAGGGGAAGTCTCATGGTTTTTCGCGAGTTGCGGCGGGAACCAGGGGTATATTCTCGAGTTACGACGGGGATGGTCCTTCCACACACATGTTTGTTCAGCGACGTCAGGACTCCTGCCTAGTTGAGAGGGACAACTCGGGATTCTCCTCGAGGCTTGGCAGGGCAATTGGGATGCCTCTCCACCTGAGGCGGGAGACCAAGGGTCCCTTTCCCACGTGCCACAGGAATGCTGGGACTCCTATCAAGTGTGACCAGGAGTCAGGCATCGGCTCCTTTGGAGGCACTGATCTCGGCGTCCCTCTGGAGTTTTCAAAGGATGTGAGGCCTCCGGTCTCCATGAGGTGGGGAACTAGGTCTTTCTCTGTGGCCTCCACAGGGTATTCAGGCATCCTTTTGTTTTGGGAAATGCAAGACGAGCCTGCATTCAAGTCACTGCAGGGATATCCGGCCTTATTTCGAGTCAGGGCATCGCGGTGTCCATTCCACTTGAGGCCGCAAACTCAGGGTCCCTCTCACATACCTAGAGCTGAGAGAAGCCTCCTCTTGAGGTGCTTGTGGTAAGGTGGTATTCCTCTGGAGTCGAAGCCAGGGACTAACCTCTCATCTCGAGTTGATTTTTGGTCCACGGAGCTCTTTCGTGTTGCTACAGTGACCTCAGGATCCCTCTAGCCTTGAAACAGTGTTCTTGGGGTTTCTCTGGAGTGCCATCAAGGAAATCAAGGATCCTTTCCTGTGTGATGTGCAACACGGCATTGCTCTGCATGCAGTGCAGGGGAATCGAGCCTCATCTCGCGGCGAGGGGGAAGTCTCATGGTTTTTCTCGAGTTGCGGCGGGAACCTGGGGTATATTCTCGAGTTACGACGGGGATGGCACTTCCACACACGTGTTTGTTCAGTGACGTCAGAACTTCTGCCTAGTTGCGAGGGACAACTCGGGATTCTCCTCGAGGCTTGGCAGGGAATTGGGACGACTTTTGACCTCAGGCGGGAGACCAAGTGTCCCTTTCCACGTGCCACAGGAATGCTGGCACTCCTATCAAGTTTGACGAGGAGTCAGGCATCATCTCCTTTGGAGGCACTGATCTCTGCGTCCCTCTGGAGTTTTCAAAGGATGTGAGGCCTCCGGTCTTCATGAGGTGTGGAACTAGGTCTTTCTCTGTGGCCTCCACAGGGTATTCAGGCATCCTTTTGTCTTGGGAGATGCAAGACTAGCCTGCATTCAAGTCACTGCAGGGATATCCGGCCTTATTTCGAGTCAGGGCATCGCGGTGTCCATTCCACTTGAGGCCGCAAACTCAGGGTCCCTCTCACATACCTAGAGATCAGAGAAGCCTCCTCTTGAGGTGCTTGTGGTAAGGTGGTATTCCTCTGGAGTTGAAGCCAGGGCCTAACCTCTCATCTCGAGTTGATTTTTGGTCCACGGAGCTCTTTCGTGTTGCTACAGTGACCTCAGGATCCCTCTAGCCTTGAAACAGTGTTCATGGGCTTTCTCTGGAGTGCCATCAAGGAAATCAAGGCTCCTTTCCTGTGTGATGTGCAACACGGGATTGCTCTGCACGCAGTGCAGGGGAATTGGGCTTCATCTCGCAGCGAGGGGGAAGTCTCATGGTTTTTCTCGAGTTGCGGCGGGAACCTGGGGTATATTCTCGAGTTACGACGGGGATGGCCCTTCCACACACGTGTTTGTTCAGTGACGTCAGAACTCCTGCCTAGTTGCGAGGGAAAACTCGGGATTCTCCTCGAGGTTTGGCAGGGCAATTGGGACGGCTCTCCAGCTAAGGCGGGAGACCAAGTGTCCCTTTCCACGTGCCACAGGAATCCTGGGACTCCTACCAAGTTTCACGAGGAGTCAGGCATCGTCTCCTTTGGAGGCACTGATCTCCGCGTCCCTCTGGAGTTTTCAAAGAATGTGAGGCCTCCGGTCGCGATGAGGTGGGGAACTAGGTCTTTCTCTGTGGTCTCCATAGGGGATTCAGACTTCCTTTCGTCTTGGGAGAAGCAAGACGAGCCTGCATTCAAGTCACTGCAGGGATATCCGGCCTTATTTCGAGTCAGGGCATCGCGGTGTCCATTCCACTTGAGGCCGCAAACTCAGGGTCCCTCTCACATACATAGAGCTGAGAGAAGCCTCCTCTTGAGGTGCTTGTGGTCAGGTGGTATTCCTCTGGAGTCGAAGCTAGGGCCTAACCTCTCATCTCGAGTTGATTGTTGGTCCACGGAGCTCTTTCGTGTTGCTACAGTGACCTCAGGATCCCTCTAGCCTTGAAACAGTGTTCTTGGGCTTTCTCTGGAGTGCCGTCAAGGAAATCAAGGATCCTTTCCTGTGTGATGTGCAGCAGGGCATTGCTCTGCACGCAGTGCAGGGGAATCGGGCCTCATCTCGCGGTGAGGGGGAAGTCTCAGGGTTTTTCTCGAATTGCGGCGGGAACCTGGGGTATATTCTCGAGTTACGACAGGGATGGCACTTCCACACACGTGTTTGTTCAGCGACGTCAGGACTCCTGCCTAGTTGCGAGGAAAAACTCGGGATTCTCCTCGAGGCTTGGCAGGGCAATTGGGACGGATCTCCAGCTGAGGCGGGAGACCAAGGTTCCCTTTCCACGTGCCACAGGAATCCTGGGACTCCTATCAAGTTTCACGAGGAGTCAGGCATCGTCTCCTTTGGAGGCACTGATCTCCGCATACCTCTGGAGTTTTCAAAAGATGTGAGGCCTCCGGTCGCGATGAGGTGGGGAACTAGGTCTTTCTCTGTGGTGTCCACAGGGGATTCAGACATCCTTTCGTCTTGGGAGATGCAAGACGAGCCTGCATTCAAGTCACTGCAGGGATATCCGGCCTTATTTTGAGTCAGGGCATCGCGGTGTCCATTCCACTTGAGGCGGCAAACAAAGGGTCCCTCTCACATACCTAGAGCTGAGGGAAGAATCCTCTTGAAGTGCTTGTGGTAAGGTGGTATTCCTCTGGAGTCGAAGTCAGGGCCTAACCTCTCATCTCGAGTTGATTTTTGGTCCACGGAGCTCTTTCGTGTTGCTACAGTGACCTCAGGATCCCTCTAGCCTTGAAACAGTGTTCTTGGGCCTTCTCTGGAGTGCCATCAAGGAAGTCAAGGCTCCTTTCCTGTGTGATGTGCAACACGGCATTGCTCTGCACACAGTGCAGGGGAATCGGGCGTCATCTCGCGGCGAGGGGGAAGTCTCATGGTTTTTCTCGAGTTGCTTCGGGAACCTGGGGTATATTCTCAAGTTACGATGGGGATGGCCCTTCCACACACGTGTTTGTTCAGCGACGTCAAGACTGCAGCCTTGTTGCAACGGACAACTCGGGATTCTCCTCGAGGCTTGGCAGGGCAATTGGGACGCCTCTCCAGCTGAGGTGGGAGACAACGGGTCCCTTTCCACGTGCCACAGGAATCCTGGGACTCCTATCAAGTTTCACGAGGAGTCAGGCATCGTCTCCTTTAGAGGCAATGATCTCCGCGTCCCTCTGGAGTTTTCAAAGAATGTGAGGCCTCCGGTCGCGATGAGGTGGGGAACTAGGTCTTTCTCTGTGGTCTCCACAGGGGATTCAGACATCCTTTCTTCTTTGGAGCTGCAAGACGAGCCTGTATTCAAGTCACTGCAGGGATATCCGGCCTTATTTCAAGTCAGGGCATCCCGGTATCCATTCCACTTGAGGCCGCAAACTCATGGTCCCTCTCACATACCTAGAGCTGAGAGAAGCCTCCTCTTGAGGTGTTTGTGGTAAGGTGGTATTCCTCTGGAGTCGAAGCCAGGGACTAACCTCTCATCTCGAGTCGATTTGTGGTCCACGGAGCTCTTTCGTGTTGCTACAGTGACCTCAGGATCCCTCTAGCCTTGAAACAGTGTTCTTGGGGTTTCTCTGGAGTGCCATCAAGGAAATCAAGGCTCCTTTCATGTGTGATGTGCAACACGGCATTGCTCTGCAGGCAGTGCAGGGGAATCGGGCCTCATCTTGCGGCGAGGGGGAAGTCTCATGGTTTTTCTCGAGTTGCGGCGGGAACCAGGGGTATTTTCTCGAGTTACGACGGGGATGGCCCTTACACACACGTGTTTGTTCAGCGACGTCAGGACTCCTGCTTAGTTGCGAGGGACAACTCGGGATTCTCCTCGAGGCTTGGCAGGGCAATTGGGACGGATCTCCAGCTGAGGCGGGAGACCAAGGTTCCCTTTCCACGTGCCACAGGAATCCTGGGACTCCTATCAAGTTTCACGAGGAGTCAGGCATTGTCTCCTTTGGAGGCACTGATCTCCGCATACCTCTGGAGTTTTCAAAAGATGTGAGGCCTCCGGTCGCGATGAGGTGGGGAACTAGGTCTTTCTCTGTGGTGTCCACAGGGGATTCAGACATCCTTCCGTCTTGGGAGATGCAAGACGAGCCTGCATTCAAGTCACTGCAGGGATATCCGGCCTTATTTTGAGTCAGGGCATCGCGGTGTCCATTCCACTTGAGGCGGCAAACAAAGGGTCCCTCTCAAATACCTAGAGCTGAGAGAAGAATCCTCTTGAAGTGCTTGTGGTAAGGTGGTATTCCTTTGGAGTCGAAGCCAGGGCCTAACCTCTCATCTCGAGTTGATTTTTGGTCCACGAAGCTCTTTCGTGTTGCTACAGTGACCTCAGGATCCCCCTAGCCTTGAAACAGTGTTCTTGGGCTTTCTCTGGAGTGCCACCAAGGAAATCAAGGCTCCTTTCCTGTGTGATGTGCAACACGGCATTGCTCTGCACACAGTGCAGGGGAATCGGGCCTCATCTCGTGGCGAGGGGGAAGTCTCATGGTTTTTCTCGAGTTGCTTCGGGAACCTGGGGTATATTCTCGAGTTACGATGGGGATGGCCCTTCCACACACGTGTTTGTTCAGCGACGTCAAGACTGCAACCTTTTTGCAACGGACAACTCGGCATTCTCCTCGAGGCTTGGCAGGGCAATTGGGACGCCTCTCCAGCTGAGGTGGGAGACCAAGTGTCCCTTTCCACGTGCTAGATGAATCCTGGGACTCCTATCAAGTTTCACGAGGAGTCAGGCATCGTCTCCTTTGCAGGCACTGATCTCCCCATACCTCTGGAGTTATCCAAGGATGTGAGGCCTCCGGTCGCGATGAGGTGGGGAACTAGGTCTTTCTCTGTGGTCTCCACAGGGGATTCAGACATCCTTTCGTCTTGGGAGATGCAAGACGAGCCTGCATTCAAGTCACTGCAGGGATATCCGGCCTTTTTTCGAGTCAGGGCATCGCGGTGTCCATTCCACTTGAGGCCGCAAACTCAGGGTCCCTCTCACATACCTAGAGCTGAGAGAAACCTACTCTTGAGGTGCTTGTGGTAAGGTGGTATTCCTCTGGAGTCGAAGCCAGGGACTAACCTCTCATCTCGAGTAGATTTTTGGTCCACGGAGCTCTTTTGTGTTGCTACAGTGACCTCAAGGTCCCTCTAGCCTTGAAACAGTGTTCTTGGGCTTTCTCTGGAGTGCCATCAAGGAAATCAAGGCTCCTTTCCTGTGTGATGTGCAACACGGCATTGCTCTGCACGTAGTAAAGGGGCATCGGGACTCATCTCGCAGCGAGGGGGAAGTCTCTTGGTTTTTGTCGAGTTGCGGCGGGAACCTGGGGTATATTCTCGAATTACGACGGGGATGGCCCTTCCACACACGTGTTTGTTCAGCGACGTCAGGACTCCTGCCTAGTTGCGAGGGACAACTCGGGATTCTCCTCTAGGCTTGGCAGGGCAATTGGGATGCCTCTCCACCTGAGGCGGGAGACCAAGGGTCCCTTTCCACGTGCCACAGGAATCCTGGGACTCCTATCAATTTGACGAGTAGTCAGGCATCATCTCCTTTGGAGGCACTGATCTCTGCATCCCTCTGGAGTTTTCAAAGGATGTGAGGCCTCCGGTCTCCATGAGGTGGGGAACTAGGTCTTTCTCTGTGGTCTCCACAGGGTATTCAGGCATCCTTTTGTCTTGGGAGATGCAAGACGAGCCTGCATTCAAGTCACTGCAGGGATATCCGGCCTTATTTCAAGTCAGGGCATCGCGGTGTCCATTCCACTTGAGGCCGCAAACTCAGGGTCCCTCTCACATACCTAGAGCTCAGAAAAGCCTCCTCTTGAGGTGCTTGTGGTAAGGTGGTATTCCTCTGGAGTCGAAGCCAGGGCCTAACCTCTCATCTCGAGTTGATTTTTGGTCCACGGAACTCTTTCGTGTTGCTACAGTGACCTCAGGATCCCTCTAGCCTTGAAACAGTGTTCTTGGGCTTTCTCTGGAGTGCCATCAAGGAAATCAAGGATCCTTTCCTGTGTGATGTGCAGCAGGGCATTGCTCTGCACGCAGTGCAGGGGAATCGGGCCTCATCTCGCGGCGAGGGGGAAATCTCATGGTTTTTCTCGAGTTGCGGCGGGAACCTGGGGTATATTCTCGAGTTACGACGGGGATGGCACTTCCACACACGTGTTTGTTCAGCGACGTCAGGACTCCTGCCTAGTTGCGAGGGACAACTCGGGATTCTCCTCGAGGCTTGGCAGGGCAATTGGAACGGATCTCCAGCTGAGGCGGGAGACCAAGGTTCCCTTTCCACGTGCCACAGGAATCCTGGGACTCCTATCAAGTTTCACGAGGAGTCAGGCATCGTCTCCTTTGGAGGCACTGATCTCCGCATACCTCTGGAGTTTTCAAAAGATGTGAGGCCTCCGGTCGCGATGAGGTGGGGAACTAGGTCTTTCTCAGTGGTCTCCAGAGGGGATTCAGACATCCTTTCGTCTTGGGAGATGCAAGACGAGCCTGCATTCAAGTCACTGCAGGGATATCCGGCCTTATTTCGAGTCAGGGCATCGCGGTGTCCATTCCACTTGAGGCCGCAAACTCATGGTCCCTCTCACATACCTAGAGCTGAGAGAAGCCTCCTCTTGAGGTGTTTGTGGTAAGGTGGTATTCCTCTGGAGTCGAAGCCAGGGACTAACCTCTCATCTCGAGTCGATTTGTGGTCCACGGAGCTCTTTCGTGTTGCTACAGTGACCTCAGGATCCCTCTAGCCTTGAAACAGTGTTCTTGGGGTTTCTCTGGAGTGCCATCAAGGAAATCAAGGCTCCTTTCATGTGTGATATGCAACACGGCATTGCTCTGCAGGCAGTGCAGGGGAATCGGGCCTCATCTTGCGGCGAGGGGGAAGTCTCATGGTTTTTCTCGAGTTGCGGCGGGAACCAGGGGTATATTCTCGACTTACGACGGGGATGGCCCTTACACACACGTGTTTGTTCAGCGACGTCAGGACTCCTGCCTAGTTGCGAGGGACAACTCGGGATACTCCTCGAGGCTTGGCAGGGCAATTGGGACGCCTCTCCACCTGAGGCGGGAGACCAAGGGTTCCTTTTCCACGTGCCACAGGAATGCCGGGACTCCTATCAAGTTTGAGGAGGAGTCAGGCATCATCTCCTTTGCAGGCACTGATCTCTGCATCCCTCTAGAGTTTTCAAAGGATGTGAGGCCTCCGGTCTCCATGAGGTGGGGAACTAGGTCTTTCTCTGTGGTCTCCACAGGGTATTCAGGCATCCTTTTGTCTTGGGAGATGCAAGACGAGCCTGCATTCAAGTCACTGCAGGGATATCCGGACTTATTTCAAGTCAGGGCATCGCGGTGTCCATTCCACTTGAGGCCGCAAACTCAGGGTCCCTCTCACATACCTAGAGCTCAGAGAAACCTCCTCTTGAGGTGCTTGTGGTAAGGTGGTATTCCTCTGGAGTCGAAGCCAGGGCCTAACCTCTCATCTCCAGTTGATTTTTGGTCCACGGAGCTCTTTCGTGTTGCTACAGTGACCTCAGGATCCCTCTAGCCTTGAAACAGTGTTCTTGGGGTTTCTCTGGAGTGCCATCAAGGAAATCAAGGCTCCTTTCCTGTGTGATGTGCAACACGGGATTGTTCTGCACGCAGTGCAGGGGAATCGGGCCTCATCTCCCGGCGAGGGGGAAGTCTCATGGTTTTTTTCGAGTTGCGGCGGGAACCTGGGGTATATTCTCAAGTTACGACGGGGATGGCCCTTCCACACACGTGTTTGTTCAGTGACGTCAGGACTCCTGCCTAGCTGCGAGGGACAACTCGGGATTCTCCTCGAGGCTTGGCAGGGCAATTGGGACGGCTCTCCAGCTGAGGCGGGAGACCAAGGGTCCCTTTCCACGTGCCACAGGAATCCTGGGACTCCTATCAAGTTTCACGAGGAGTCAGGCATCGTCTCCTTTGGAGGCACTGATCTCCGCGTCCCTCTGGAGTTTTCAAAGAATATGAGGCCTCCGCTCGCGATGAGGTGGGGAACTAGGTCTTTCTCTGTGGTCTCCACAGGGGATTCAGACATCCTTTTGTCTTGGGAGATGCAAGACGAGCCTGCATTCAAGTCACTGCAGGGATATCCGGCCTTATTTCGAGTCAGGGCATCGCGGTGTCCATTCCACTTGAGGCCGCAAACTCAGGGTCCCTCTCACATACCTAGAGCTCAGAAAAGCCTCCTCTTGAGGTGCTTGTGGTAAGGTGGTATTCCTCTGGAGTCGAAGCCAGGGCCTAACCTCTCATCTCGAGTTGATTTTTGGTCCACGGAGCTCTTTCGTGTTGCTACAGTGACCTCAGGATCCCTCTAGCCTTGAAACAGTGTTCTTGGGCTTTCTCTGGAGTGCCATCAAGGAAATCACGGATCCGTTCCTGTGTGATGTGCAGCAGGGCATTGCTCTGCACGCAGTGCAGGGGAATCGGGCCTCATCTCGCGGCGAGGGGGAAATCTCATGGTTTTTCTCGAGTTGCGGCGGGAACCTGGGGTATATTCTCGAGTTACGACGGGGATGGCACTTCCACACACGTGTTTGTTCAGCGACGTCAGGACTCCTGCATAGTTGCGAGGGACAACTCGGGATTCTCCTCGAGGCTTGGCAGGGCAATTGGGACGGATCTCCAGCTGAGGCGGGAGACCAAGGTTCCCTTTCCACGTGCCACAGGAATCCTGGGACTCCTATCAAGTTTCACGAGGAGTCAGGCATCGTCTCCTTTGGAGGCACTGATCTCCGCATACCTCTGGAGTTTTCAAAAGATGTGAGGCCTCCGGTCGCGATGAGGTGGGGAACTAGGTCTTTCTCTGTGGTCTCCAGAGGGGATTCAGACATCCTTTCGTCTTGGGAGATGCAAGACGAGCCTGCATTCAAGTCACTGCAGGGATATCCGGCCTTATTTCGAGTCAGGGCATCGCGGTGTCCATTCCACTTGAGGCCGCAAACTCAGGGTCCCTCTCACATACCTAGAGCTGAGAGAAGCCTCCTCTTGAGGTGTTTGTGGTAAGGTTGTATTCCTCTGGAGTCGAAGCCAGGGACTAACCTCTCATCTCGAGTCGATTTGTGGTCCACGGAGCTCTTTCGTGTTGCTACAGTGACCTCAGGATCCCTCTAGCCTTGAAACAGTGTTCTTGGGGTTTCTCTGGAGTGCCATCAAGGAAATCAAGGCTCCTTTCATGTGTGATGTGCAACACGGCATTGCTCTGCAGGCAGTGCAGGGGAATCGGGCCTCATCTTGCGGCGAGGGGGAAGTCTCATGGTTTTTCTCGAGTTGCGGCGGGAACCAGGGGTATATTCTCGAGTTACGACGGGGATGGCCCTTACACACACGTGTTTGTTCAGCGACGTCAGGACTCCTGCCTAGTTGCGAGGGACAACTCGGGATTCTCCTCGAGGCTTGGCAGGGCAATTGGGACGCCTCTCCACCTGAGGCGGGAGACCAAGGGTTCCTTTCCCACGTGCCACAGGAATGCTGGGACTCCTATCAAGTTTGAGGAGGAGTCAGGCATCATCTCCTTTGCAGGCACTGATCTCTGCATCCCTCTAGAGTTTTCAAAGGATTTGAGGCCTCCGGTCTCCATGAGGTGGGGAACTAGGTCTTTCTCTGTGGTCTCCACAGGGTATTCAGGCATCCTTTTGTCTTGGGAGATGCAAGACGAGCCTGCATTCAAGTCACTGCAGGGATATCCGGCCTTATTTCAAGTCAGGGCATCGCGGTGTCCATTCCACTTGAGGCCGCAAACTCAGGGTCCCTCTCACATACCTAGAGCTCAGAGAAACCTCCTCTTGAGGTGCTTGTGGTAAGGTGGTATTCCTCTGGAGTCGAAGCCAGGGCCTAACCTCTCATCTCCAGTTGATTTTTGGTCCACGGAGCTCTTTCGTGTTGCTACAGTGACCTCAGGATCCCTCTAGCCTTGAAACAGTGTTCTTGGGGTTTCTCTGGAGTGCCATCAAGGAAATCAAGGCTCCTTTCCTGTGTGATGTGCAACACGGGATTGTTCTGCACGCAGTGCAGGGGAATCGGGCCTCATCTCCCGGCGAGGGGGAAGTCTCATGGTTTTTTTCGAGTTGCGGCGGGAACCTGGGGTATATTCTCAAGTTACGACGGGGATGGCCCTTCCACACACGTGTTTGTTCAGCGACGTCAGGACTCTTGCCTAGCTGCGAGGGACAACTCGGGATTATCCTCGAGGCTTGGCAGGGCAATTGGGACGGCTCTCCAGCTGAGGCGGGAGACCAAGGGTCCCTTTCCACGTGCCACAGGAATCCTGGGACTCCTATCAAGTTTCACGAGGAGTCAGGCATCGTCTCCTTTGGAGGCACTGATCTCCGCGTCCCTCTGGAGTTTTCAAAGAATATGAGGCCTCCGCTCGCGATGAGGTGGGGAACTAGGTCTTTCTCTGTGGTCTCCACAGGGGATTCAGACATCCTTTTGTCTTGGGAGATGCAAGACGAGCCTGCATTCAAGTCACTGCAGGGATATCCGGCCTTATTTCGAGTCAGGGCATCGCGGTGTCCATTCCACTTGAGGCCGCAAACTCAGGGTCCCTCTCACATACCTAGAGCTGAGAGAAGCCTCCTCTTGAGGTGCTTGTGGTAAGGTGGTATTCCTCTGGAATCGAAGCCAGGGACTAACCTCTCATCTCGAGTAGATTTTTGGTCCACGGAGCTCTTTCGTGTTGCTACAGTGACCTCAGGATCCCTCTAGTCTTGAAACAGTGTTCTTGGGCTTTCTCTGGAGTGCCACCAAGGAAATCAAGGCTCCTTTCCTGTGTGATGTGCAACAGGGCATTGCTCTGCACGCAGTGCTGGGGAATCGGGCCTCATCTCGCGGTGAGCGGGAAGGCTCATGGTTTTTCTCGAGTTGCGTCGGGAACCTGGGGTATATTCTCGAGTTACGACGGGGATGGCCCTTCCACACACGTGTTTGTTCAGCGACGTCAGAACTTCTGCCTAGTTGCGAGGGACAAATCGGGATTCTCCTCGAGGCTTGGCAGGCAATTGGGACGACTTTCCACCTCAGGCGGGAGACCAAGTGTCCCTTTCCACGTGCCAGATGAATCCTGGGACTCCTATCAAGTTTCACGAGGAGTCAGGCATCGTCTCCTTTGGAGGCACTGATCTCCGCATCCCTCTGGAGTTTTCCAAGGATGTGAGGCCTCCGGTCGCGATGAGGTGGGGAACTAGGTCTTTCTCTGTGGTCTCCACACGGGATTCAGTCATCCTTTCGTCTTGGGAGATGCAAGACGAGCCTACATTCAAGTCACTGCAGGGATATCCGGCCTTATTTCGAGTCAGGGCATCGCGGTGTCCATTCCACTTGAGGCCGCAAACTCAGGGTCCCTCTCACATACCTAGAGCTGAGAGAAGCCTCCTCTTGAGGTGCTTGTGGAAAGGTGGTATTCCTCTGGAGTCGAAGCCAGGGCCTAACCTCTCATCTCGAGTTGATTTTTGGTCCACGGTGCACTTTCGTGTTGCTACAGTGACCTCAAGATCCCTCTAGCCTTGAAACAGTGTTCTTGGGCTTTCTCTGGAGTGCCATCAAGGAAATCAAGGCTCCTTTCCTGTATGATGTACAAAACGGCATTGCTCTGCACGCAGTGCAGGGGAATCGGGACTCATCTCGCAGCGAGGGGGAAGTCTCTTGGTTTTTCTCGAGTTGCGGCGGGAACCTGGGGTATATTCTCGAGTTACGACGGGGATGGCCCTTCCACACACGTGTTTGTTCAGCGACCTCAGGACTCCTGCCTAGTTGCGAGGGACAAATCGGGATTCTCCTCGAGGATTGGCAGGGCAATTGGAACGCCTCTCCAGTGAGGCGGGAGACCATGTGTCCCTTTCCACGTGCCACAGGAATCCTGGGACTCCTATCAAGTTTCACGAGGAGTCAGGCATCATCTCCTTTGGAGGCACTGATATCCGCGTCCCTCTGGAGTTTTCAAAGGATGTGAGGACTCCAGTCGCGATGAGGTGGGGAACTAGGTCTTTCTCTGTGGTCTCCACAGGGGATTCAGACATCCTTTCGTCTTGGGAGATGCAAGACGAGCCTGTATTCAAGTCACTGCAGGGATATCCGCCCTTATTTCGAGTCAGGGCATCGCGGTGTCCATACCACTTGAGGCCGCAAACTCAGGGTCCCTCTTACATACCTAGAGCTGAGAGAAGCCTTCTCTTGAGGTGCTTGTCGTCAGGTGGTATTCCTCTGGAGTCGAAGCCAGGGACTAACCTCTCATCTCGAGTTGATTTGTGGTCCACGGAGCTCTTTCGTGTTGCTACAGTGACGTCAGGATACGTCTAGCCTTGAAACAGTGTTCTTGGGGTTTCTCTGGAGTGCCATCAAGGAAATCAAGGCTCCTTTCATGTGTGATGTGCAACACGGCATTGCTCTGCACGCAGTGCAGGGGAATCGGGCCTCATTTGGCAGCGAAGGGGAAGTCTCATGGTTTTTCGCGAGTTGCGGCGGGAACCAGGGGTATATTCTCGAGTTACGACGGGGATTTCCCTTCCGCACACGTGTTTGTTCAGCGACGTCAGGACTCCTGCCTAGTTGAGAGGGACAACTCGGGATTCTCCTCGAGGCTTGGCAGGGCAATTGGGATGCCTCTCCACCTGAGGCGGGAGACCAAGGGTCCCTTTCCCACGTGCCACAGGAATGCTGGGACTCCTATCAAGTGTGACCAGGAGTCAGGCATCGGCTCCTTTGGAGGCACTGATCTCGGCGTCCCTCTGGAGTTTTCAAAGGATGTGAGGCCTCCGGTCTCCATGAGGTGGGGAACTAGGTCTTTCTCTGTGGCCTCCACAGGGTATTCAGGCATCCTTTTGTTTTGGGAAATGCAAGACGAGCCTGCATTCAAGTCACTGCAGGGATATCCGGCCTTATTTCGAGTCAGGGCATCGCGGTGTCCATTCCACTTGAGGCCGCAAACTCAGGGTCCCTCTCACATACCTAGAGCTGAGAGAAGCCTCCTCTTGAGGTGCTTGTGGTAAGGTGGTATTCCTCTGGAGTCGAAGCCAGGGACTAACCTCTCATCTCGAGTTGATTTTTGGTCCACGGAGCTCTTTCGTGTTGCTACAGTGACCTCAGGATCCCTCTAGCCTTGAAACAGTGTTCTTGGGGTTTCTCTGGAGTGCCATCAAGGAAATCAAGGATCCTTTCCTGTGTGATGTGCAACACGGCATTGCTCTGCATGCAGTGCAGGGGAATCGAGCCTCATCTCGCGGCGAGGGGGAAGTCTCATGGTTTTTCTCGATTTGCGGCGGGAACCTGGGGTATATTCTCGAGTTACGACGGGGATGGCACTTCCACACACGTGTTTGTTCAGTGACGTCAGAACTTCTGCCTAGTTGCGAGGAACAACTCGGGATTCTCCTCGAGGCTTGGCAGGGAATTGGGACGACTTTTGACCTCAGGCGGGAGACCAAGTGTCCCTTTCCACGTGCCACAGGAATGCTGGCACTCCTATCAAGTTTGACGAGGAGTCAGGCATCATCTCCTTTGGAGGCACTGATCTCTGCGTCCCTCTGGAGTTTTCAAAGGATGTGAGGCCTCCGGTCTTCATGAGGTGTGGAACTAGGTCTTTCTCTGTGGCCTCCACAGGGTATTCAGGCATCCTTTTGTCTTGGGAGATGCAAGACGAGCCTGCATTCAAGTCACTGCAGGGATATCCGGCCTTATTTCGAGTCAGGGCATCGCGGTGTCCATTCCACCTGAGGCCGCAAACTCAGGGTCCCTCTCACATACCTCGAGCTGAGAGAAGCCTCCTCTTGAGGTGCTTGTGGTAAGGTGGTATTCCTCTGGAGTTGAAGCCAGGGCCTAACCTCTCATCTCGAGTTGATTTTTGGTCCACGGAGCTCTTTCGTGTTGCTACAGTGACCTCAGGATCCCTCTAGCCTTGAAACAGTGTTCATGGGCTTTCTCTGGAGTGCCATCAAGGAAATCAAGGCTCCTTTCCTGTGTGATGTGCAACACGGGATTGCTCTGCACGCAGTGCAGGGGAATTGGGCTTCATCTCGCAGCGAGGGGGAAGTCTCATGGTTTTTCTCGAGTTGCCGCGGGAACCTGGGGTATATTCTCGAGTTACGACGGGGATGGCCCTTCCACACACGTGTTTGTTCAGTGACGTCAGAACTCCTGCCTAGTTGCGAGGGAAAACTCGGGATTCTCCTCGAGGCTTGGCAGGGCAATTGGGACGGCTCTCCAGCTGAGGCGGGAGACCAAGGGTCCCTTTCCACGTGCCACAGGAATCCTGGGACTCCTACCAAGTTTCAGGAGGAGTCAGGCATCGTCTCCTTTGGAGGCACTGATCTCCGCGTCCCTCTGGAGTTTTCAAAGAATGTGAGGCCTCCGGTCGCGATGAGGTGGGGAACTAGGTCTTTCTCTGTGGTCTCCATAGGGGATTCAGACTTCCTTTCGTCTTGGGAGAAGCAAGACGAGCCTGCATTCAAGTCACTGCAGGGATATCCGGCCTTATTTCGAGTCAGGGCATCGCGGTGTCCATTCCACTTGAGGCCGCAAACTCAGGGTCCCTCTCACATACCTAGAGCTGAGAGAAGCCTCCTCTTGAGGTGATTGTGGTCAGGTGGTATTCCTCTGGAGTCGAAGCCAGGGACTAACCTCACATCTCGAGTTGATTTGTGGTCCACGGAGCTCTTTCGTGTTGCTACAGTGACCTCAGGATCCCTCTAGCCTTGAAAGAGTGTTCTTGGGGTTTCTCTGGAGTGCCATCAAGGAAATCAAGGCTCCTTTCATGTGTGATGTGCAACACGGCATTGCTCTGCACGCAGTGCAGGGGAATCGGGCCTCATTTGGCAGCGAAGGGGAAGTCTCATGGTTTTTCGCGAGTTGCGGCGGGAACCAGGGGTATATTCTCGAGTTACGACGGGGATGGTCCTTCCACACACATGTTTGTTCAGCGACGTCAGGACTCCTGCCTAGTTGAGAGGGACAACTCGGGATTCTCCTCGAGGCTTGGCAGGGCAATTGGGATGCCTCTCCACCTGAGGCGGGAGACCAAGGGTCCCTTTCCCACGTGCCACAGGAATGCTGGGACTCCTATCAAGTGTGACCAGGAGTCAGGCATCGGCTCCTTTGGAGGCACTGATCTCGGCGTCCCTCTGGAGTTTTCAAAGGATGTGAGGCCTCCGGTCTCCATGAGGTGGGGAACTAGGTCTTTCTCTGTGGCCTCCACAGGGTATTCAGGCATCCTTTTGTTTTGGGAAATGCAAGACGAGCCTGCATTCAAGTCACTGCAGGGATATCCGGCCTTATTTCGAGTCAGGGCATCGCGGTGTCCATTCCACTTGAGGCCGCAAACTCAGGGTCCCTCTCACATACCTAGAGCTGAGAGAAGCCTCCTCTTGAGGTGCTTGTGGTAAGGTGGTATTCCTCTGGAGTCGAAGCCAGGGACTAACCTCTCATCTCGAGTTGATTTTTGGTCCACGGAGCTCTTTCGTGTTGCTACAGTGACCTCAGGATCCCTCTAGCCTTGAAACAGTGTTCTTGGGGTTTCTCTGGAGTGCCATCAAGGAAATCAAGGATCCTTTCCTGTGTGATGTGCAACACGGCATTGCTCTGCATGCAGTGCAGGGGAATCTAGCCTCATCTCGCGGCGAGGGGGAAGTCTCATGGTTTTTCTCGAGTTGCGGCGGGAACCTGGGGTATATTCTCGAGTTACGACGGGGATGGCACTTCCACACACGTGTTTGTTCAGTGACGTCAGAACTTCTGCCTAGTTGCGAGGGACAACTCGGGATTCTCCTCGAGGCTTGGCAGGGAATTGGGACGACTTTTGACCTCAGGCGGGAGACCAAGTGTCCCTTTCCACGTGCCACAGGAATGCTGGCACTCCTATCAAGTTTGACGAGGAGTCAGGCATCATCTCCTTTGGAGGCACTGATCTCTGCGTCCCTCTGGAGTTTTCAAAGGATGTGAGGCCTCCGGTCTTCATGAGGTGTGGAACTAGGTCTTTCTCTGTGGCCTCCACAGGGTATTCAGGCATCCTTTTGTCTTGGGAGATGCAAGACTAGCCTGCATTCAAGTCACTGCAGGGATATCCGGCCTTATTTCGAGTCAGGGCATCGCGGTGTCCATTCCACTTGAGGCCGCAAACTCAGGGTCCCTCTCACATACCTAGAGATCAGAGAAGCCTCCTCTTGAGGTGCTTGTGGTAAGGTGGTATTCCTCTGGAGTTGAAGCCAGGGCCTAACCTCTCATCTCGAGTTGATTTTTGGTCCACGGAGCTCTTTCGTGTTGCTACAGTGACCTCAGGATCCCTCTAGCCTTGAAACAGTGTTCATGGGCTTTCTCTGGAGTGCCATCAAGGAAATCAAGGCTCCTTTCCTGTGTGATGTGCAACACGGGATTGCTCTGCACGCAGTGCAGGGGAATTGGGCTTCATCTCGCAGCGAGGGGGAAGTCTCATGGTTTTTCTCGAGTTGCGGCGGGAACCTGGGGTATATTCTCGAGTTACGACGGGGATGGCCCTTCCACACACGTGTTTGTTCAGTGACGTCAGAACTCCTGCCTAGTTGCGAGGGAAAACTCGGGATTCTCCTCGAGGTTTGGCAGGGCAATTGGGACGGCTCTCCAGCTAAGGCGGGAGACCAAGTGTCCCTTTCCACGTGCCACAGGAATCCTGGGACTCCTACCAAGTTTCACGAGGAGTCAGGCATCGTCTCCTTTGGAGGCACTGATCTCCGCGTCCCTCTGGAGTTTTCAAAGAATGTGAGGCCTCCGGTCGCGATGAGGTGGGGAACTAGGTCTTTCTCTGTGGTCTCCATAGGGGATTCAGACTTCCTTTCGTCTTGGGAGAAGCAAGACGAGCCTGCATTCAAGTCACTGCAGGGATATCCGGCCTTATTTCGAGTCAGGGCATCGCGGTGTCCATTCCACTTGAGGCCGCAAACTCAGGGTCCCTCTCACATACATAGAGCTGAGAGAAGCCTCCTCTTGAGGTGCTTGTGGTCAGGTGGTATTCCTCTGGAGTCGAAGCTAGGGCCTAACCTCTCATCTCGAGTTGATTGTTGGTCCACGGAGCTCTTTCGTGTTGCTACAGTGACCTCAGGATCCCTCTAGCCTTGAAACAGTGTTCTTGGGCTTTCTCTGGAGTGCCGTCAAGGAAATCAAGGATCCTTTCCTGTGTGATGTGCAGCAGGGCATTGCTCTGCACGCAGTGCAGGGGAATCGGGCCTCATCTCGCGGTGAGGGGGAAGTCTCAGGGTTTTTCTCGAATTGCGGCGGGAACCTGGGGTATATTCTCGAGTTACGACAGGGATGGCACTTCCACACACGTGTTTGTTCAGCGACGTCAGGACTCCTGCCTAGTTGCGAGGAAAAACTCGGGATTCTCCTCGAGGCTTGGCAGGGCAATTGGGACGGATCTCCAGCTGAGGCGGGAGACCAAGGTTCCCTTTCCACGTGCCACAGGAATCCTGGGACTCCTATCAAGTTTCACGAGGAGTCAGGCATCGTCTCCTTTGGAGGCACTGATCTCCGCATACCTCTGGAGTTTTCAAAAGATGTGAGGCCTCCGGTCGCGATGAGGTGGGGAACTAGGTCTTTCTCTGTGGTGTCCACAGGGGATTCAGACATCCTTTCGTCTTGGGAGATGCAAGACGAGCCTGCATTCAAGTCACTGCAGGGATATCCGGCCTTATTTTGAGTCAGGGCATCGCGGTGTCCATTCCACTTGAGGCGGCAAACAAAGGGTCCCTCTCACATACCTAGAGCTGAGGGAAGAATCCTCTTGAAGTGCTTGTGGTAAGGTGGTATTCCTCTGGAGTCGAAGTCAGGGCCTAACCTCTCATCTCGAGTTGATTTTTGGTCCACGGAGCTCTTTCGTGTTGCTACAGTGACCTCAGGATCCCTCTAGCCTTGAAACAGTGTTCTTGGGCCTTCTCTGGAGTGCCATCAAGGAAGTCAAGGCTCCTTTCCTGTGTGATGTGCAACACGGCATTGCTCTGCACACAGTGCAGAGGAATCGGGCGTCATCTCGCGGCGAGGGGGAAGTCTCATGGTTTTTCTCGAGTTGCTTCGGGAACCTGGGGTATATTCTCAAGTTACGATGGGGATGGCCCTTCCACACACGTGTTTGTTCAGCGACGTCAAGACTGCAGCCTTGTTGCAACGGACAACTCGGGATTCTCCTCGAGGCTTGGCAGGGCAATTGGGACGCCTCTCCAGCTGAGGTGGGAGACAACGGGTCCCTTTCCACGTGCCACAGGAATCCTGGGACTCCTATCAAGTTTCACGAGGAGTCAGGCATCGTCTCCTTTAGAGGCAATGATCTCCGCGTCCCTCTGGAGTTTTCAAAGAATGTGAGGCCTCCGGTCGCGATGAGGTGGGGAACTAGGTCTTTCTCTGTGGTCTCCACAGGGGATTCAGACATCCTTTCTTCTTTGGAGCTGCAAGACGAGCCTGTATTCAAGTCACTGCAGGGATATCCGGCCTTATTTCAAGTCAGGGCATCCCGGTATCCATTCCACTTGAGGCCGCAAACTCATGGTCCCTCTCACATACCTAGAGCTGAGAGAAGCCTCCTCTTGAGGTGTTTGTGGTAAGGTGGTATTCCTCTGGAGTCGAAGCCAGGGACTAACCTCTCATCTCGAGTCGATTTGTGGTCCACGGAGCTCTTTCGTGTTGCTACAGTGACCTCAGGATCCCTCTAGCCTTGAAACAGTGTTCTTGGGGTTTCTCTGGAGTGCCATCAAGGAAATCAAGGCTCCTTTCATGTGTGATGTGCAACACGGCATTGCTCTGCAGGCAGTGCAGGGGAATCGGGCCTCATCTTGCGGCGAGGGGGAAGTCTCATGGTTTTTCTCGAGTTGCGGCGGGAACCAGGGGTATTTTCTCGAGTTACGACGGGGATGGCCCTTACACACACGTGTTTGTTCAGCGACGTCAGGACTCCTGCTTAGTTGCGAGGGACAACTCGGGATTCTCCTCGAGGCTTGGCAGGGCAATTGGGACGGATCTCCAGCTGAGGCGGGAGACCAAGGTTCCCTTTCCACGTGCCACAGGAATCCTGGGACTCCTATCAAGTTTCACGAGGAGTCAGGCATTGTCTCCTTTGGAGGCACTGATCTCCGCATACCTCTGGAGTTTTCAAAAGATGTGAGGCCTCCGGTCGCGATGAGGTGGGGAACTAGGTCTTTCTCTATGGTGTCCACAGGGGATTCAGACATCCTTCCGTCTTGGGAGATGCAAGACGAGCCTGCATTCAAGTCACTGCAGGGATATCCGGCCTTATTTTGAGTCAGGGCATCGCGGTGTCCATTCCACTTGAGGCGGCAAACAAAGGGTCCCTCTCAAATACCTAGAGCTGAGAGAAGAATCCTCTTGAAGTGCTTGTGGTAAGGTGGTATTCCTTTGGAGTCGAAGCCAGGGCCTAACCTCTCATCTCGAGTTGATTTTTGGTCCACGAAGCTCTTTCGTGTTGCTACAGTGACCTCAGGATCCCCCTAGCCTTGAAACAGTGTTCTTGGGCTTTCTCTGGAGTGCCACCAAGGAAATCAAGGCTCCTTTCCTGTGTGATGTGCAACACGGCATTGCTCTGCACACAGTGCAGGGGAATCGGGCCTCATCTCGTGGCGAGGGGGAAGTCTCATGGTTTTTCTCGAGTTGCTTCGGGAACCTGGGGTATATTCTCGAGTTACGATGGGGATGGCCCTTCCACACACGTGTTTGTTCAGCGACGTCAAGACTGCAACCTTTTTGCAACGGACAACTCGGCATTCTCCTCGAGGCTTGGCAGGGCAATTGGGACGCCTCTCCAGCTGAGGTGGGAGACCAAGTGTCCCTTTCCACGTGCTAGATGAATCCTGGGACTCCTATCAAGTTTCACGAGGAGTCAGGCATCGTCTCCTTTGCAGGCACTGATCTCCCCATACCTCTGGAGTTATCCAAGGATGTGAGGCCTCCGGTCGCGATGAGGTGGGGAACTAGGTCTTTCTCTGTGGTCTCCACAGGGGATTCAGACATCCTTTCGTCTTGGGAGATGCAAGACGAGCCTGCATTCAAGTCACTGCAGGGATATCCGGCCTTTTTTCGAGTCAGGGCATCGCGGTGTCCATTCCACTTGAGGCCGCAAACTCAGGGTCCCTCTCACATACCTAGAGCTGAGAGAAACCTACTCTTGAGGTGCTTGTGGTAAGGTGGTATTCCTCTGGAGTCGAAGCCAGGGACTAACCTCTCATCTCGAGTAGATTTTTGGTCCACGGAGCTCTTTTGTGTTGCTACAGTGACCTCAAGGTCCCTCTAGCCTTGAAACAGTGTTCTTGGGCTTTCTCTGGAGTGCCATCAAGGAAATCAAGGCTCCTTTCCTGTGTGATGTGCAACACGGCATTGCTCTGCACGTAGTAAAGGGGCATCGGGACTCATCTCCCGGCGAGGGGGAAGTCTCATGGTTTTTTTCGAGTTGCGGCGGGAACCTGGG
Organism: Cervus elaphus; assembly: GCF_910594005.1. NCBI lineage: Eukaryota > Metazoa > Chordata > Mammalia > Artiodactyla > Cervidae > Cervus > Cervus elaphus. The sequence continues at coordinate 50,253,799 of NC_057816.1, read as the reverse complement.
GTATATTCTCAAGTTACGACGGGGATGGCCCTTCCACACACGTGTTTGTTCAGCGACGTCAGGACTCTTGCCTAGCTGCGAGGGACAACTCGGGATTATCCTCGAGGCTTGGCAGGGCAATTGGGACGGCTCTCCAGCTGAGGCGGGAGACCAAGGGTCCCTTTCCACGTGCCACAGGAATCCTGGGACTCCTATCAAGTTTCACGAGGAGTCAGGCATCGTCTCCTTTGGAGGCACTGATCTCCGCGTCCCTCTGGAGTTTTCCAAGGATGTGAGGCCTCCGGTCGCGATGAGGTGGGGAACTAGGTCTTTCTCTGTGGTCTCCACAGGGGATTCAGACATCCTTTTGTCTTGGGAGATGCAAGACGAGCCTGCATTCAAGTCACTGCAGGGATATCCGGCCTTATTTCGAGTCAGGGCATCGCGGTGTCCATTCCACTTGAGGCCGCAAACTCAGGGTCCCTCTCACATACCTAGAGCTGAGAGAAGCCTCCTCTTGAGGTGCTTGTGGTAAGGTGGTATTCCTCTGGAATCGAAGCCAGGGACTAACCTCTCATCTCGAGTAGATTTTTGGTCCACGGAGCTCTTTCGTGTTGCTACAGTGACCTCAGGATCCCTCTAGTCTTGAAACAGTGTTCTTGGGGTTTCTCTGGAGTGCCATCAAGGAAATCAAGGCTCCTTTCCTGTGTGATGTGCAACAGGGCATTGCTCTGCACGCAGTGCTGGGGAATCGGGCCTCATCTCGCGGTGAGCGGGAAGGCTCATGGTTTTTCTCGAGTTGCGTCGGGAACCTGGGGTATATTCTCGAGTTACGACGGGGATGGCCCTTCCACACACGTGTTTGTTCAGCGACGTCAGAACTTCTGCCTAGTTGCGAGGGACAAATCGGGATTCTCCTCGAGGCTTGGCAGGCAATTGGGACGACTTTCCACCTCAGGCGGGAGACCAAGTGTCCCTTTCCACGTGCCAGATGAATCCTGGGACTCCTATCAAGTTTCACGAGGAGTCAGGCATCGTCTCCTTTGGAGGCACTGATCTCCGCATCCCTCTGGAGTTTTCCAAGGATGTGAGGCCTCCGGTCGCGATGAGGTGGGGAACTAGGTCTTTCTCTGTGGTCTCCACAGGGGATTCAGTCATCCTTTCGTCTTGGGAGATGCAAGACGAGCCTACATTCAAGTCACTGCAGGGATATCCGGCCTTATTTCGAGTCAGGGCATCGCGGTGTCCATTCCACTTGAGGCCGCAAACTCAGGGTCCCTCTCACATACCTAGAGCTGAGAGAAGCCTCCTCTTGAGGTGCTTGTGGAAAGGTGGTATTCCTCTGGAGTCGAAGCCAGGGCCTAACCTCTCATCTCGAGTTGATTTTTGGTCCACGGTGCACTTTCGTGTTGCTACAGTGACCTCAAGATCCCTCTAGCCTTGAAACAGTGTTCTTGGGCTTTCTCTGGAGTGCCATCAAGGAAATCAAGGCTCCTTTCCTGTATGATGTACAAAACGGCATTGCTCTGCACGCAGTGCAGGGGAATCGGGACTCATCTCGCAGCGAGGGGGAAGTCTCTTGGTTTTTCTCGAGTTGCGGCGGGAACCTGGGGTATATTCTCGAGTTACGACGGGGATGGCCCTTCCACACACGTGTTTGTTCAGCGACCTCAGGACTCCTGCCTAGTTGCGAGGGACAAATCGGGATTCTCCTCGAGGATTGGCAGGGCAATTGGAACGCCTCTCCAGTGAGGCGGGAGACCATGTGTCCCTTTCCACGTGCCACAGGAATCCTGGGACTCCTATCAAGTTTCACGAGGAGTCAGGCATCATCTCCTTTGGAGGCACTGATATCCGCGTCCCTCTGGAGTTTTCAAAGGATGTGAGGACTCCAGTCGCGATGAGGTGGGGAACTAGGTCTTTCTCTGTGGTCTCCACAGGGGATTCAGACATCCTTTCGTCTTGGGAGATGCAAGACGAGCCTGTATTCAAGTCACTGCAGGGATATCCGCCCTTATTTCGAGTCAGGGCATCGCGGTGTCCATACCACTTGAGGCCGCAAACTCAGGGTCCCTCTTACATACCTAGAGCTGAGAGAAGCCTTCTCTTGAGGTGCTTGTCGTCAGGTGGTATTCCTCTGGAGTCGAAGCCAGGGACTAACCTCTCATCTCGAGTTGATTTGTGGTCCACGGAGCTCTTTCGTGTTGCTACAGTGACGTCAGGATACGTCTAGCCTTTATACAGTGTTCTTGGGGTTTCTCTGGAGTGCCATCAAGGAAATCAAGGCTCCTTTCATGTGTGATGTGCAACACGGCATTGCTCTGCACGCAGTGCAGGGGAATCGGGCCTCATTTGGCAGCGAAGGGGAAGTCTCATGGTTTTTCGCGAGTTGCGGCGGGAACCAGGGGTATATTCTCGAGTTACGACGGGGATTTCCCTTCCGCACACGTGTTTGTTCAGCGACGTCAGGACTCCTGCCTAGTTGAGAGGGACAACTCGGGATTCTCCTCGAGGCTTGGCAGGGCAATTGGGATGCCTCTCCACCTGAGGCGGGAGACCAAGGGTCCCTTTCCCACGTGCCACAGGAATGCTGGGACTCCTATCAAGTGTGACCAGGAGTCAGGCATCGGCTCCTTTGGAGGCACTGATCTCGGCGTCCCTCTGGAGTTTTCAAAGGATGTGAGGCCTCCGGTCTCCATGAGGTGGGGAACTAGGTCTTTCTCTGTGGCCTCCACAGGGTATTCAGGCATCCTTTTGTTTTGGGAAATGCAAGACGAGCCTGCATTCAAGTCACTGCAGGGATATCCGGCCTTATTTCGAGTCAGGGCATCGCGGTGTCCATTCCACTTGAGGCCGCAAACTCAGGGTCCCTCTCACATACCTAGAGCTGAGAGAAGCCTCCTCTTGAGGTGCTTGTGGTAAGGTGGTATTCCTCTGGAGTCGAAGCCAGGGACTAACCTCTCATCTCGAGTTGATTTTTGGTCCACGGAGCTCTTTCGTGTTGCTACAGTGACCTCAGGATCCCTCTAGCCTTGAAACAGTGTTCTTGGGGTTTCTCTGGAGTGCCATCAAGGAAATCAAGGATCCTTTCCTGTGTGATGTGCAACACGGCATTGCTCTGCATGCAGTGCAGGGGAATCGAGCCTCATCTCGCGGCGAGGGGGAAGTCTCATGGTTTTTCTCGATTTGCGGCGGGAACCTGGGGTATATTCTCGAGTTACGACGGGGATGGCACTTCCACACACGTGTTTGTTCAGTGACGTCAGAACTTCTGCCTAGTTGCGAGGGACAACTCGGGATTCTCCTCGAGGCTTGGCAGGGAATTGGGACGACTTTTGACCTCAGGCGGGAGACCAAGTGTCCCTTTCCACGTGCCACAGGAATGCTGGCACTCCTATCAAGTTTGACGAGGAGTCAGGCATCATCTCCTTTGGAGGCACTGATCTCTGCGTCCCTCTGGAGTTTTCAAAGGATGTGAGGCCTCCGGTCTTCATGAGGTGTGGAACTAGGTCTTTCTCTGTGGCCTCCACAGGGTATTCAGGCATCCTTTTGTCTTGGGAGATGCAAGACGAGCCTGCATTCAAGTCACTGCAGGGATATCCGGCCTTATTTCGAGTCAGGGCATCGCGGTGTCCATTCCACTTGAGGCCGCAAACTCAGGGTCCCTCTCACATACCTCGAGCTGAGAGAAGCCTCCTCTTGAGGTGCTTGTGGTAAGGTGGTATTCCTCTGGAGTTGAAGCCAGGGCCTAACCTCTCATCTCGAGTTGATTTTTGGTCCACGGAGCTCTTTCGTGTTGCTACAGTGACCTCAGGATCCCTCTAGCCTTGAAACAGTGTTCATGGGCTTTCTCTGGAGTGCCATCAAGGAAATCAAGGCTCCTTTCCTGTGTGATGTGCAACACGGGATTGCTCTGCACGCAGTGCAGGGGAATTGGGCTTCATCTCGCAGCGAGGGGGAAGTCTCATGGTTTTTCTCGAGTTGCCGCGGGAACCTGGGGTATATTCTCGAGTTACGACGGGGATGGCCCTTCCACACACGTGTTTGTTCAGTGACGTCAGAACTCCTGCCTAGTTGCGAGGGAAAACTCGGGATTCTCCTCGAGGCTTGGCAGGGCAATTGGGACGGCTCTCCAGCTGAGGCGGGAGACCAAGGGTCCCTTTCCACGTGCCACAGGAATCCTGGGACTCCTACCAAGTTTCAGGAGGAGTCAGGCATCGTCTCCTTTGGAGCACTGATCTCCGCGTCCCTCTGGAGTTTTCAAAGAATGTGAGGCCTCCGGTCGCGATGAGGTGGGGAACTAGGTCTTTCTCTGTGGTCTCCATAGGGGATTCAGACTTCCTTTCGTCTTGGGAGAAGCAAGACGAGCCTGCATTCAAGTCACTGCAGGGATATCCGGCCTTATTTCGAGTCAGGGCATCGCGGTGTCCATTCCACTTGAGGCCGCAAACTCAGGGTCCCTCTCACATACCTAGAGCTGAGAGAAGCCTCCTCTTGAGGTGATTGTGGTCAGGTGGTATTCCTCTGGAGTCGAAGCCAGGGACTAACCTCACATCTCGAGTTGATTTGTGGTCCACGGAGCTCTTTCGTGTTGCTACAGTGACCTCAGGATCCCTCTAGCCTTGAAAGAGTGTTCTTGGGGTTTCTCTGGAGTGCCCTCAAGGAAATCAAGGCTCCTTTCATGTGTGATGTGCAACACGGCATTGCTCTGCAGGCAGTGCAGGGGAATCGGGCCTCATCTTGCGGGGAGGGGGAAGTCTCATGGTTTTTCTCGAGTTGCGGCGGGAACCAGGGGTATATTCTCGAGTTACGACGGGGATGGCCCTTACACACACGTGTTTGTTCAGCGACGTCAGGACTCCTGCCTAGTTGCGAGGGACAACTCGGGATTCTCCTCGAGGCTTGGCAGGGCAATTGGGATGCCTCTCCAGCTGAGGCGGGAGACCAAGGGTCCCTTTCCACGTGCCACAGGAATCCTGGGACTCCTATCAAGTTTCACGAGGAGTCAGGCATCGTCTCCTTTGGAGGCACTGATCTCTGCATCCCTGTGGAGTTTTCAAAGGATGTGAGACCTCTGGTCTCCATGAGGTGGGGAACTAGGTCTTTCTCTGTGGTCTCCACAGGTTATTCAGGCATCGTTTTGTCTTGGGAAATGCAAGACGAGCCTGCATTCAAGTCACTGCAGGGATATCCGGCCTTATTTCAACTCAGGGCATCGCGGTGTCCATTCCACTTGAGGCCGCAAACTCAGGGTCCCTCTCACATACCTAGAGCTGAGAGAAGCCTCCTCTTGAGGTGCTTGTGGTAAGGTGGTATTCCTTTGGAGTCGAAGCCAGGGACTAACCTCTCATCTCGAGTTGATTTTTGGTCCACGGAGCTCTTTCGTGTTGCTACAGTGACCTCAGGATCCCTCTAGCCTTGAAAGAGTGTTCTTGGGGTTTCTCTGGAGTGCCATCAAGGAAATCAAGGATCCTTTCCTGTGTGATGTGCAACACGGCATTGCTCTGCACACAGTGCACGGGAATCGGGCCTCATCTCGCGGCGAGGGGGAAGTCTCATGGTTTTTCTCGAGTTGCGGTGGGAACATGGGGTATATTATCGAGTTACGAAGGGGATGGCACTTTCACACAAGTGTTTGTTCAGTGACGTCAGAACTCCTGCCTAGTTGCGAGGGACAACTCGGGATTCTCCTCGAGGCTTGGCAGGCAATTGGGACGACTTTCCACCTCAGGCGGGAGACCAAATGTCCCTTTCCACGTGCCAGATGAATCCTGGGACTCCTATCAAGTTTCACGAGGAGTCAGGCATCGTCTCCTTTGCAGGCACTGATCTCCGCGTCCCTCTGGAGTTTTCCAAGGAAGTGAGGCCTCCGGTCGCCATGAGGTGGGGAACTAGGTCTTTCTCTGTGGTCTCCACAGGGGATTCAGACATCCTTTCGTCTTGGGAGATGCAAGACGAGCCTGCATTCAAGTCACTGCAGGGATATCCGGCCTTATTTCGAGTCAGGGCATCGCGGTGTCCATTCCACTTGAGGCCGCAAACTCAGGGTCCCTCTCAAATACCTAGAGCTGAGAGAAGCCTCCTCTTGAAGTGCTTGTGGTCAGGTGGTATTCCTCTGGAGTGGAAGCCAGGGCCTAACCTCTCATCTCGAGTTGATTTTTGGTCCACGGAGCTCTTTCGTGTTGCTACAGTGACCTCAGGATCCCTCTAGCCTTGAAACAGTGTTCTTGCGCTTTCTCTGGAGTGCCATCAAGGAAATCAAGGATCCTTTCCTGTGTGATGTGCAGCAGGGCATTGCTCTGCACGCAGTGCAGGGGAATCGGGCCTCATCTCGCGGTGAGGGGGAAGTCTCAGGGTTTTTCTCGAATTGCGGCGGGAACCTGGGGTATATTCTCGAGTTACGACAGGGATGGCACTTCCACACACGTGTTTGTTCAGCGACGTCAGGACTCCTGCCTAGTTGCGAGGAAAAACTCGGGATTCTCCTCGAGGCTTGGCAGGGCAATTGGGACGGATCTCCAGCTGAGGCGGGAGACCAAGGTTCCCTTTCCACGTGCCACAGGAATCCTGGGACTCCTATCAAGTTTCACGAGGAGTCAGGCATCGTCTCCTTTGGAGGCACTGATCTCCGCATACCTCTGGAGTTTTCAAAAGATGTGAGGCCTCCGGTCGCGATGAGGTGGGGAACTAGGTCTTTCTCTGTGGTGTCCACAGGGGATTCAGACATCCTTTCGTCTTGGGAGATGCAAGACGAGCCTGCATTCAAGTCACTGCAGGGATATCCGGCCTTATTTTGAGTCAGGGCATCGCGGTGTCCATTCCACTTGAGGCGGCAAACAAAGGGTCCCTCTCACATACCTAGAGCTGAGGGAAGAATCCTCTTGAAGTGCTTGTGGTAAGGTGGTATTCCTCTGGAGTCGAAGTCAGGGCCTAACCTCTCATCTCGAGTTGATTTTTGGTCCACGGAGCTCTTTCGTGTTGCTACAGTGACCTCAGGATCCCTCTAGCCTTGAAACAGTGTTCTTGGGCCTTCTCTGGAGTGCCATCAAGGAAGTCAAGGCTCCTTTCCTGTGTGATGTGCAACACAGCATTGCTCTGCACACAGTGCAGGGGAATCGGGCGTCATCTCGCGGCGAGGGGGAAGTCTCATGGTTTTTCTCGAGTTGCTTCGGGAACCTGGGGTATATTCTCAAGTTACGATGGGGATGGCCCTTCCACACACGTGTTTGTTCAGCGACGTCAAGACTGCAGCCTTGTTGCAACGGACAACTCGGGATTCTCCTCGAGGCTTGGCAGGGCAATTGGGACGCCTCTCCAGCTGAGGTGGGAGACAACGGGTCCCTTTCCACGTGCCACAGGAATCCTGGGACTCCTATCAAGTTTCACGAGGAGTCAGGCATCGTCTCCTTTAGAGGCACTGATCTCCGCGTCCCTCTGGAGTTTTCAAAGAATGTGAGGCCTCCGGTCGCGATGAGGTGGGGAACTAGGTCTTTCTCTGTGGTCTCCACAGGGGATTCAGACATCCTTTCTTCTTTGGAGCTGCAAGACGAGCCTGTATTCAAGTCACTGCAGGGATATCCGGCCTTATTTCAAGTCAGGGCATCCCGGTATCCATTCCACTTGAGGCCGCAAACTCATGGTCCCTCTCACATACCTAGAGCTGAGAGAAGCCTCCTCTTGAGGTGTTTGTGGTAAGGTGGTATTCCTCTGGAGTCGAAGCCAGGGACTAACCTCTCATCTCGAGTCGATTTTTGGTCCACGGAGCTCTTTCGTGTTGCTACAGTGACCTCAGGATCCCTCTAGCCTTGAAACAGTGTTCTTGGGGTTTCTCTGGAGTGCCATCAAGGAAATCAAGGCTCCTTTCCTGTGTGATGTGCAACACGGGATTGTTCTGCAGGCAGTGCAGGGGAATCGGGCCTCATCTTGCGGCGAGGGGGAAGTCTCATGGTTTTTCTCGAGTTGCGGCGGGAACCAGGGGTATATTCTCGAGTTACGACGGGGATGGCCCTTACACACACGTGTTTGTTCAGCGACGTCAGGACTCCTGCCTAGTTGCGAGGGACAACTCGGGATTCTCCTCGAGGCTTGGCAGGGCAATTGGGACGGATCTCCAGCTGAGGCGGGAGACCAAGGTTCCCTTTCCACGTGCCACAGGAATCCTGGGACTCCTATCAAGTTTCACGAGGAGTCAGGCATTGTCTCCTTTGGAGGCACTGATCTCCGCATACCTCTGGAGTTTTCAAAAGATGTGAGGCCTCCGGTCGCGATGAGGTGGGGAACTAGGTCTTTCTCTGTGGTGTCCACAGGGGATTCAGACATCCTTCCGTCTTGGGAGATGCAAGACGAGCCTGCATTCAAGTCACTGCAGGGATATCCGGCCTTATTTTGAGTCAGGGCATCGCGGTGTCCATTCCACTTGAGGCGACAAACAAAGGGTCCCTCTCAAATACCTAGAGCTGAGAGAAGAATCCTCTTGAAGTGCTTGTGGTAAGGTGGTATTCCTTTGGAGTCGAAGCCAGGGCCTAACCTCTCATCTCGAGTTGATTTTTGGTCCACGAAGCTCTTTCGTGTTGCTACAGTGACCTCAGGATCCCTCTAGCCTTGAAACAGTGTTCTTGGGCTTTCTCTGGAGTGCCACCAAGGAAATCAAGGCTCCTTTCCTGTGTGATGTGCAACACGGCATTGCTCTGCACACAGTGCAGGGGAATCGGGCCTCATCTCGTGGCGAGGGGGAAGTCTCATGGTTTTTCTCGAGTTGCTTCGGGAACCTGGGGTATATTCTCGAGTTACGATGGGGATGGCCCTTCCACACACGTGTTTGTTCAGCGACGTCAAGACTGCAACCTTTTTGCAACGGACAACTCGGCATTCTCCTCGAGGCTTGGCAGGGCAATTGGGACGCCTCTCCAGCTGAGGTGGGAGACCAAGTGTCCCTTTCCACGTGCTAGATGAATCCTGGGACTCCTATCAAGTTTCACGAGGAGTCAGGCATCGTCTCCTTTGCAGGCACTGATCTCCCCATACCTCTGGAGTTATCCAAGTATGTGAGGCCTCCGGTCGCGATGAGGTGGGGAACTAGGTCTTTCTCTGTGGTCTCCACAGGGGATTCAGACATCCTTTCGTCTTGGGAGATGCAAGACGAGCCTGCATTCAAGTCACTGCAGGGATATCCGGCCTTTTTTCGAGTCAGGGCATCGCGGTGTCCATTCCACTTGAGGCCGCAAACTCAGGGTCCCTCTCACATACCTAGAGCTGAGAGAAACCTACTCGTGAGGTGCTTTTGGTAAGGTGGTATTCCTCTGGAGTCGAAGCCAGGGACTAACCTCTCATCTCGAGTAGATTTTTGGTCCACGGAGCTCTTTCGTGTTGCTACAGTGACCTCAAGGTCCCTCTAGCCTTGAAACAGTGTTCTTGGGCTTTCTCTGGAGTGCCATCAAGGAAATCAAGGCTCCTTTCCTGTGTGATGTGCAACACGGCATTGCTCTGCACGTAGTAAAGGGGAATCGGGACTCATCTCGCAGCGAGGGGGAAGTCTCTTGGTTTTTGTCGAGTTGCGGCGGGAACCTGGGGTATATTCTCGAATTACGACGGGGATGGCCCTTCCACACACGTGTTTGTTCAGCGACGTCAGGACTCCTGCCTAGTTGCGAGGGACAACTCGGGATTCTCCTCTAGGCTTGGCAGGGCAATTGGGATGCCTCTCCACCTGAGGCGGGAGACCAAGGGTCCCTTTCCACGTGCCACAGGAATCCTGGGACTCCTATCAATTTGACGAGTAGTCAGGCATCATCTCCTTTGGAGGCACTGATCTCTGCATCCCTCTGGAGTTTTCAAAGGATGTGAGGCCTCCGGTCTCCATGAGGTGGGGAACTAGGTCTTTCTCTGTGGTCTCCACAGGGTATTCAGGCATCCTTTTGTCTTGGGAGATGCAAGACGAGCCTGCATTCAAGTCACTGCAGGGATATCCGGCCTTATTTCAAGTCAGGGCATCGCGGTGTCCATTCCACTTGAGGCCGCAAACTCAGGGTCCCTCTCACATACCTAGAGCTCAGAAAAGCCTCCTCTTGAGGTGCTTGTGGTAAGGTGGTATTCCTCTGGAGTCGAAGCCAGGGCCTAACCTCTCATCTCGAGTTGATTTTTGGTCCACGGAACTCTTTCGTGTTGCTACAGTGACCTCAGGATCCCTCTAGCCTTGAAACAGTGTTCTTGGGCTTTCTCTGGAGTGCCATCAAGGAAATCAAGGATCCTTTCCTGTGTGATGTGCAGCAGGGCATTGCTCTGCACGCAGTGCAGGGGAATCGGGCCTCATCTCGCGGCGAGGGGGAAATCTCATGGTTTTTCTCGAGTTGCGGCGGGAACCTGGGGTATATTCTCGAGTTACGACGGGGATGGCACTTCCACACACGTGTTTGTTCAGCGACGTCAGGACTCCTGCCTAGTTGCGAGGGACAACTCGGGATTCTCCTCGAGGCTTGGCAGGGCAATTGGAACGGATCTCCAGCTGAGGCGGGAGACCAAGGTTCCCTTTCCACGTGCCACAGGAATCCTGGGACTCCTATCAAGTTTCACGAGGAGTCAGGCATCGTCTCCTTTGGAGGCACTGATCTCCGCATACCTCTGGAGTTTTCAAAAGATGTGAGGCCTTCGGTCCCGATGAGGTGGGGAACTAGGTCTTTCTCTGTGGTCTCCAGAGGGGATTCAGACATCCTTTCGTCTTGGGAGATGCAAGACGAGCCTGCATTCAAGTCACTGCAGGGATATCCGGCCTTATTTCGAGTCAGGGCATCGCGGTGTCCATTCCACTTGAGGCCGCAAACTCATGGTCCCTCTCACATACCTAGAGCTGAGAGAAGCCTCCTCTTGAGGTGTTTGTGGTAAGGTGGTATTCCTCTGGAGTCGAAGCCAGGGACTAACCTCTCATCTCGAGTCGATTTGTGGTCCACGGAGCTCTTTCGTGTTGCTACAGTGACCTCAGGATCCCTCTAGCCTTGAAACAGTGTTCTTGGGGTTTCTCTGGAGTGCCATCAAGGAAATCAAGGCTCCTTTCATGTGTGATATGCAACACGGCATTGCTCTGCAGGCAGTGCAGGGGAATCGGGCCTCATCTTGCGGCGAGGGGGAAGTCTCATGGTTTTTCTCGAGTTGCGGCGGGAACCAGGGGTATATTCTCGAGTTACGACGGGGATGGCCCTTACACACACGTGTTTCTTCAGCGACGTCAGGACTCCTGCCTAGTTGCGAGGGACAACTCGGGATTCTCCTCGAGGCATGGCAGGGCAATTGGGACGCCTCTCCAGCTGAGGCGGGAGACCAAGGCTTCCTTTCCCACGTGCCACAGGAATGCTGGGACTCCTATCAAGTTTGAGGAGGAGTCAGGCATCATCTCCTTTGCAGGCACTGATTTCTGCATCCCTCTAGAGTTTTCAAAGGATGTGAGGCCTCCGGTCTCCATGAGGTGGGGAACTAGGTCTTTCTCTGTGGTCTCCACAGGGTATTCAGGCATCCTTTTGTCTTGGGAGATGCAAGACGAGCCTGCATTCAAGTCACTGCAGGGATATCCGGACTTATTTCAAGTCAGGGCATCGCGATGTCCATTCCACTTGAGGCCGCAAACTCAGGGTCCCTCTCACATACCTAGAGCTCAGAGAAACCTCCTCTTGAGGTGCTTGTGGTAAGGTGGTATTCCTCTGGAGTCGACGCCAGGGCCTAACCTCTCATCTCCAGTTGATTTTTGGTCCACGGAGCTCTTTCGTGTTGCTACAGTGACCTCAGGATCCCTCTAGCCTTGAAACAGTGTTCTTGGGGTTTCTCTGGAGTGCCATCAAGGAAATCAAGGCTCCTTTCCTGTGTGATGTGCAACACGGGATTGTTCTGCACGCAGTGCAGGGGAATCGGGCCTCATCTCCCGGCGAGGGGGAAGTCTCATGGTTTTTTTCGAGTTGCGGCGGGAACCTGGGGTATATTCTCAAGTTACGACGGGGATGGCCCTTCCACACACGTGTTTGTTCAGTGACGTCAGGACTCCTGCCTAGCTGCGAGGGACAACTCGGGATTCTCCTCGAGGCTTGGCAGGGCAATTGGGACGGCTCTCCAGCTGAGGCGGGAGACCAAGGGTCCCTTTCCACGTGCCACAGGAATCCTGGGACTCCTATCAAGTTTCACGAGGAGTCAGGCATCGTCTCCTTTGGAGGCACTGATCTCCGCGTCCCTCTGGAGTTTTCAAAGAATATGAGGCCTCCGCTCGCGATGAGGTGGGGAACTAGGTCTTTCTCTGTGGTCTCCACAGGGGATTCAGACATCCTTTTGTCTTGGGAGATGCAAGACGAGCCTGCATTCAAGTCACTGCAGGGATATCCGGCCTTATTTCGAGTCAGGGCATCGCGGTGTCCATTCCACTTGAGGCCGCAAACTCAGGGTCCCTCTCACATACCTAGAGCTCAGAAAAGCCTCCTCTTGAGGTGCTTGTGGTAAGGTGGTATTCCTCTGGAGTCGAAGCCAGGGCCTAACCTCTCATCTCGAGTTGATTTTTGGTCCACGGAGCTCTTTCGTGTTGCTACAGTGACCTCAGGATCCCTCTAGCCTTGAAACAGTGTTCTTGGGCTTTCTCTGGAGTGCCATCAAGGAAATCAAGGATCCGTTCCTGTGTGATGTGCAGCAGGGCATTGCTCTGCACGCAGTGCAGGGGAATCGGGCCTCATCTCGCGGCGAAGGGGAAATCTCATGGTTTTTCTCGAGTTGCGGCGGGAACCTGGGGTATATTCTCGAGTTACGACGGGGATGGCACTTCCACACACGTGTTTGTTCAGCGACGTCAGGACTCCTGCCTAGTTGCGAGGGACAACTCGGGATTCTCCTCGAGGCTTGGCAGGGCAATTGGGACGGATCTCCAGCTGAGGCGGGAGACCAAGGTTCCCTTTCCACGTGCCACAGGAATCCTGGGACTCCTATCAAGTTTCACGAGGAGTCAGGCATCGTCTCCTTTGGAGGAACTGATCTCCGCATACCTCTGGAGTTTTCAAAAGATGTGAGGCCTCCGGTCGCGATGAGGTGGGGAACTAGGTCTTTCTCTGTGGTCTCCAGAGGGGATTCAGACATCCTTTCGTCTTGGGAGATGCAAGACGAGCCTGCATTCAAGTCACTGCAGGGATATCCGGCCTTATTTCGAGTCAGGGCATCGCGGTGTCCATTCCACTTGAGGCCGCAAACTCATGGTCCCTCTCACATACCTAGAGCTGAGAGAAGCCTCCTCTTGAGGTGTTTGTGGTAAGGTTGTATTCCTCTGGAGTCGAAGCCAGGGACTAACCTCTCATCTCGAGTCGATTTGTGGTCCACGGAGCTCTTTCGTGTTGCTACAGTGACCTCAGGATCCCTCTAGCCTTGAAACAGTGTTCTTGGGGTTTCTCTGGAGTGCCATCAAGGAAATCAAGGCTCCTTTCATGTGTGATGTGCAACACGGCATTGCTCTGCAGGCAGTGCAGGGGAATCGGGCCTCATCTTGCGGCGAGGGGGAAGTCTCATGGTTTTTCTCGAGTTGCGGCGGGAACCAGGGGTATATTCTCGAGTTACGACGGGGATGGCCCTTACACACACGTGTTTGTTCAGCGACGTCAGGACTCCTGCCTAGTTGCGAGGGACAACTCGGGATTCTCCTCGAGGCTTGGCAGGGCAATTGGGACGCCTCTCCACCTGAGGCGGGAGACCAAGGGTTCCTTTCCCACGTGCCACAGGAATGCTGGGACTCCTATCAAGTTTGAGGAGGAGTCAGGCATCATCTCCTTTGCAGGCACTGATCTCTGCATCCCTCTAGAGTTTTCAAAGGATGTGAGGCCTCCGGTCTCAATGAGGTGGGGAACTAGGTCTTTCTCTGTGGTCTCCACAGGGTATTCAGGCATCCTTTTGTCTTGGGAGATGCAAGACGAGCCTGCATTCAAGTCACTGCAGGGATATCCGGCCTTATTTCAAGTCAGGGCATCGCGGTGTCCATTCCACTTGAGGCCGCAAACTCAGGGTCCCTCTCACATACCTAGAGCTCAGAGAAACCTCCTCTTGAGGTGCTTGTGGTAAGGTGGTATTCCTCTGGAGTCGAAGCCAGGGCCTAACCTCTCATCTCCAGTTGATTTTTGGTCCACGGAGCTCTTTCGTGTTGCTACAGTGACCTCAGGATCCCTCTAGCCTTGAAACAGTGTTCTTGGGGTTTCTCTGGAGTGCCATCAAGGAAATCAAGGCTCCTTTCCTGTGTGATGTGCAACACGGGATTGTTCTGCACGCAGTGCAGGGGAATCGGGCCTCATCTCCCGGCGAGGGGGAAGTCTCATGGTTTTTTTCGAGTTGCGGCGGGAACCTGGGGTATATTCTCAAGTTACGACGGGGATGGCCCTTCCACACACGTGTTTGTTCAGCGACGTCAGGACTCTTGCCTAGCTGCGAGGGACAACTCGGGATTATCCTCGAGGCTTGGCAGGGCAATTGGCACGGCTCTCCAGCTGAGGCGGGAGACCAAGGGTCCCTTTCCACGTGCCACAGGAATCCTGGGACTCCTATCAAGTTTCACGAGGAGTCAGGCATCGTCTCCTTTGGAGGCACTGATCTCCGCGTCCCTCTGGAGTTTTCAAAGAATATGAGGCCTCCGCTCGCGATGAGGTGGGGAACTAGGTCTTTCTCTGTGGTCTCCACAGGGGATTCAGACATCCTTTTGTCTTGGGAGATGCAAGACGAGCCTGCATTCAAGTCACTGCAGGGATATCCGGCCTTATTTCGAGTCAGGGCATCGCGGTGTCCATTCCACTTGAGGCCGCAAACTCAGGGTCCCTCTCACATACCTAGAGCTGAGAGAAGCCTCCTCTTGAGGTGCTTGTGGTAAGGTGGTATTCCTCTGGAATCGAAGCCAGGGACTAACCTCTCATCTCGAGTAGATTTTTGGTCCACGGAGCTCTTTCGTGTTGCTACAGTGACCTCAGGATCCCTCTAGTCTTGAAACAGTGTTCTTGGGGTTTCTCTGGAGTGCCATCAAGGAAATCAAGGCTCCTTTCCTGTGTGATGTGCAACAGGGCATTGCTCTGCACGCAGTGCTGGGGAATCGGGCCTCATCTCGCGGTGAGGGGGAAGGCTCATGGTTTTTCTCGAGTTGCGTCGGGAACCTGGGGTATATTCTCGAGTTACGACGGGGATGGCCCTTCCACACACGTGTTTGTTCAGCGACGTCAGAACTTCTGCCTAGTTGCGAGGGACAAATCGGGATTCTCCTCGAGGCTTGGCAGGCAATAGGGACGACTTTCCACCTCAGGCGGGAGACCAAGTGTCCCTTTCCACGTGCCAGATGAATCCTGGGACTCCTATCAAGTTTCACGAGGAGTCAGGCATCGTCTCCTTTGGAGGCACTGATCTCCGCATCCCTCTGGAGTTTTCCAAGGATGTGAGGCCTCCGGTCGCGATGAGGTGGGGAACTAGGTCTTTCTCTGTGGTCTCCACAGGGGATTCAGTCATCCTTTCGTCTTGGGAGATGCAAGACGAGCCTACATTCAAGTCACTGCAGGGATATCCGGCCTTATTTCGAGTCAGGGCATCGCGGTGTCCATTCCACTTGAGGCCGCAAACTCAGGGTCCCTCTCACATACCTAGAGCTGAGAGAAGCCTCCTCTTGAGGTGCTTGTGGAAAGGTGGTATTCCTCTGGAGTCGAAGCCAGGGCCTAACCTCTCATCTCGAGTTGATTTTTGGTCCACGGTGCACTTTCGTGTTGCTACAGTGACCTCAAGATCCCTCTAGCCTTGAAACAGTGTTCTTGGGCTTTCTCTGGAGTGCCATCAAGGAAATCAAGGCTCCTTTCCTGTATGATGTACAAAACGGCATTGCTCTGCACGCAGTGCAGGGGAATCGGGACTCATCTCGCAGCGAGGGGGAAGTCTCTTGGTTTTTCTCGAGTTGCGGCGGGAACCTGGGGTATATTCTCGAGTTACGACGGGGATGGCCCTTCCACACACGTGTTTGTTCAGCGACGTCAGGACTCCTGCCTAGTTGCGAGGGACAAATCGGGATTCTCCTCGAGGATTGGCAGGGCAATTGGAACGCCTCTCCAGTGAGGCGGGAGACCATGTGTCCCTTTCCACGTGCCACAGGAATCCTGGGACTCCTATCAAGTTTCACGAGGAGTCAGGCATCATCTCCTTTGGAGGCACTGATATCCGCGTCCCTCTGGAGTTTTCAAAGGATGTGAGGACTCCAGTCGCGATGAGGTGGGGAACTAGGTCTTTCTCTGTGGTCTCCACAGGGGATTCAGACATCCTTTCGTCTTGGGAGATGCAAGACGAGCCTGTATTCAAGTCACTGCAGGGATATCCGCCCTTATTTCGAGTCAGGGCATCGCGGTGTCCATACCACTTGAGGCCGCAAACTCAGGGTCCCTCTTACATACCTAGAGCTGAGAGAAGCCTTCTCTTGAGGTGCTTGTCGTCAGGTGGTATTCCTCTGGAGTCGAAGCCAGGGACTAACCTCTCATCTCGAGTTGATTTGTGGTCCACGGAGCTCTTTCGTGTTGCTACAGTGACGTCAGGATACGTCTAGCCTTTATACAGTGTTCTTGGGGTTTCTCTGGAGTGCCATCAAGGAAATCAAGGCTCCTTTCATGTGTGATGTGCAACACGGCATTGCTCTGCACGCAGTGCAGGGGAATCGGGCCTCATTTGGCAGCGAAGGGGAAGTCTCATGGTTTTTCGCGAGTTGCAGCGGGAACCAGGGGTATATTCTCGAGTTACGACGGGGATTTCCCTTCCGCACACGTGTTTGTTCAGCGACGTCAGGACTCCTGCCTAGTTGAGAGGGACAACTCGGGATTCTCCTCGAGGCTTGGCAGGGCAATTGGGATGCCTCTCCACCTGAGGCGGGAGACCAAGGGTCCCTTTCCCACGTGCCACAGGAATGCTGGGACTCCTATCAAGTGTGACCAGGAGTCAGGCATCGGCTCCTTTGGAGGCACTGATCTCGGCGTCCCTCTGGAGTTTTCAAAGGATGTGAGGCCTCCGGTCTCCATGAGGTGGGGAACTAGGTCTTTCTCTGTGGCCTCCACAGGGTATTCAGGCATCCTTTTGTTTTGGGAAATGCAAGACGAGCCTGCATTCAAGTCACTGCAGGGATATCCGGCCTTATTTCGAGTCAGGGCATCGCGGTGTCCATTCCACTTGAGGCCGCAAACTCAGGGTCCCTCTCACATACCTAGAGCTGAGAGAAGCCTCCTCTTGAAGTGCTTGTGGTAAGGTGGTATTCCTCTGGAGTCGAAGCCAGGGACTAACCTCTCATCTCGAGTTGATTTTTGGTCCACGGAGCTCTTTCGTGTTGCTACAGTGACCTCAGGATCCCTCTAGCCTTGAAACAGTGTTCTTGGGGTTTCTCTGGAGTGCCATCAAGGAAATCAAGGATCCTTTCCTGTGTGATGTGCAACACGGCATTGCTCTGCATGCAGTGCAGGGGAATCGAGCCTCATCTCGCGGCGAGGGGGAAGTCTCATGGTTTTTCTCGATTTGCGGCGGGAACCTGGGGTATATTCTCGAGTTACGACGGGGATGGCACTTCCACACACGTGTTTGTTCAGTGACGTCAGAACTTCTGCCTAGTTGCGAGGGACAACTCGGGATTCTCCTCGAGGCTTGGCAGGGAATTGGGACGACTTTTGACCTCAGGCGGGAGACCAAGTGTCCCTTTCCACGTGCCACAGGAATGCTGGCACTCCTATCAAGTTTGACGAGGAGTCAGGCATCATCTCCTTTGGAGGCACTGATCTCTGCGTCCCTCTGGAGTTTTCAAAGGATGTGAGGCCTCCGGTCTTCATGAGGTGTGGAACTAGGTCTTTCTCTGTGGCCTCCACAGGGTATTCAGGCATCCTTTTGTCTTGGGAGATGCAAGACGAGCCTGCATTCAAGTCACTGCAGGGATATCCGGCCTTATTTCGAGTCAGGGCATCGCGGTGTCCATTCCACTTGAGGCCGCAAACTCAGGGTCCCTCTCACATACCTCGAGCTGAGAGAAGCCTCCTCTTGAGGTGCTTGTGGTAAGGTGGTATTCCTCTGGAGTTGAAGCCAGGGCCTAACCTCTCATCTCGAGTTGATTTTTGGTCCATGGAGCTCTTTCGTGTTGCTACAGTGACCTCAGGATCCCTCTAGCCTTGAAACAGTGTTCATGGGCTTTCTCTGGAGTGCCATCAAGGAAATCAAGGCTCCTTTCCTGTTTGATGTGCAACACGGGATTGCTCTGCATGCAGTGCAGGGGAATTGGGCTTCATCTCGCAGCGAGGGGGAAGTCTCATGGTTTTTCTCGAGTTGCCGCGGGAACCTGGGGTATATTCTCGAGTTACGACGGGGATGGCCCTTCCACACACGTGTTTGTTCAGTGACGTCAGAACTCCTGCCTAGTTGCGAGGGAAAACTCGGGATTCTCCTCGAGGCTTGGCAGGGCAATTGGGACGGCTCTCCAGCTGAGGCGGGAGACCAAGGGTCCCTTTCCACGTGCCACAGGAATCCTGGGACTCCTACCAAGTTTCACGAGGAGTCAGGCATCGTCTCCTTTGGAGGCACTGATCTCCGCGTCCCTCTGGAGTTTTCAAAGAATGTGAGGCCTCCGGTCGCGATGAGGTGGGGAACTAGGTCTTTCTCTGTGGTCTCCATAGGGGATTCAGACTTCCTTTCGTCTTGGGAGAAGCAAGACGAGCCTGCATTCAAGTCACTGCAGGGATATCCGGCCTTATTTCGAGTCAGGGCATCGCGGTGTCCATTCCACTTGAGGCCGCAAACTCAGGGTCCCTCTCACATACCTAGAGCTGAGAGAAGCCTCCTCTTGAGGTGATTGTGGTCAGGTGGTATTCCTCTGGAGTCGAAGCCAGGGACTAACCTCACATCTCGAGTTGATTTGTGGTCCACGGAGCTCTTTCGTGTTGCTACAGTGACCTCAGGATCCCTCTAGCCTTGAAAGAGTGTTCTTGGGGTTTCTCTGGAGTGCCCTCAAGGAAATCAAGGCTCCTTTCATGTGTGATGTGCAACACGGCATTGCTCTGCAGGCAGTGCAGGGGAATCGGGCCTCATCTTGCGGGGAGGGGGAAGTCTCATGGTTTTTCTCGAGTTGCGGCGGGAACCAGGGGTATATTCTCGAGTTACGACGGGGATGGCCCTTACACACACGTGTTTGTTCAGCGACGACAGGACTCCTGCCTAGTTGCGAGGGACAACTCGGGATTCTCCTCGAGGCTTGGCAGGGCAATTGGGATGCCTCTCCACCTGAGGCGGGAGACCAAGGGTCCCTTTCCACGTGCCACAGGAATCCTGGGACTCCTATCAAGTGTGACGAGTAGTCAGGCATCATCTCCTTTGGAGGCACTGATCTCTGCATCCCTGTGGAGTTTTCAAAGGATGTGAGGCCTCTGGTCTCCATGAGGTGGGGAACTAGGTCTTTCTCTGTGGTCTCCACAGGTTATTCAGGCATCGTTTTGTCTTGGGAAATGCAAGACGAGCCTGCATTCAAGTCACTGCAGGGATATCCGGCCTTATTTCAACTCAGGGCATCGCGGTGTCCATTCCACTTGAGGCCGCAAACTCAGGGTCCCTCTCACATACCTAGAGCTGAGAGAAGCCTCCTCTTGAGGTGCTTGTGGTAAGGTGGTATTCCTCTGGAGTCGAAGCCAGGGACTAACCTCTCATCTCGAGTTGATTTTTGGTCCACGGAGCTCTTTCGTGTTGCTACAGTGACCTCAGGATCCCTCTAGCCTTGAAAGAGTGTTCTTGGGGTTTCTCTGGAGTGTCATCAAGGAAATCAAGGATCCTTTCCTGTGTGATGTGCAACACGGCATTGCTCTGCACACAGTGCACGGGAATCGGGCCTCATCTCGCGGCGAGGGGGAAGTCTCATGGTTTTTCTCGAGTTGCGGTGGGAACATGGGGTATATTATCGAGTTACGAAGGGGATGGCACTTTCACACACGTGTTTGTTCAGTGACGTCAGAACTCCTGCCTAGTTGCGAGGGACAACTCGGGATTCTCCTCGAGGCTTGGCAGGCAATTGGGACGACTTTCCACCTCAGGCGGGAGACCAAATGTCCCTTTCCACGTGCCAGATGAATCTTGGGACTCCTATCAAGTTTCACGAGGAGTCAGGCATCGTCTCCTTTGCAGGCACTGATCTCCGCGTTCCTCTGGAGTTTTCCAAGGAAGTGAGGCCTCCGGTCGCCATGAGGTGGGGAACTAGGTCTTTCTCTGTGGTCTCCACAGGGGATTCAGACATCCTTTCGTCTTGGGAGATGCAAGACGAGCCTGCATTCAAGTCACTGCAGGGATATCCGGCCTTATTTCGAGTCAGGGCATCGCGGTGTCCATTCCACCTGAGGCCGCAAACTCAGGGTCCCTCTCACATACCTAGAGCTGAGAGAAGCCTCCTCTTGAGGTGCTTGTGGTAAGGTGGTATTCCTCTGGAGTCGGAGCCAGGGCCTAACCTCTCATCTCGAGTTGATTTGTGGTCCACGGAGCTCTTTCATGTTGCTACAGTGACCTCAGGATCCCTTTAGCTTTGAAACAGTGTTCTTGGGCTTTCTCTGGAGTGCCATCAAGGAAATCAAGGATCCTTTCCTGTGTGATGTGCAACACGGCATTGCTCTGCATGCAGTGCAGGGGAATCGGGCCTCATCTCGCGGCGAGAGGGAAGTCTCATGGTTTTTCTCGAGTTGCGGCGGGAACCTGGGATATATGCTCGAGTTACGACGGGGATGGCACTTCCACACACGTGTTTGTTCAGTGACGTCAGAACTCCTGCCTAGTTGCGAGGGACAACTCGGGATTCTCCTCGAGTCTTGGCAGGCAATTGGGACGACTTTCCACCTCAGGCGGGAAACCAAGTGTCCCTTTCCACGTGCCAGATGAATCCTGGGACTCCTATCAAGTTTCCCGAGGAGTCAGGCATCGTCTCCTTTGCAGGCATTGATCTCCGCGTCCCTCTGGAGTTTTCCAAGGATGTGAGGCCTCCGGTCGCCATGAGGTTGTTAACTAGGTCTTTCTCTGTGGTCTCCACAGGGGATTCAGTCATCCTTTCGTCTTGGGATATGCAAGACGAGCCTGCATTCAAGTCACTGCAGGGATATCTGGCCTTATTTCGAGTCAGGGCATCGCGGTGTCCATTCCACTTGAGGCCGCAAACTCAGGGTCCCTCTCACATACCTATAGCTGAGAGAAGCCTCCTCTTGAGGTGCTTTTGGTAAGGTGGTATTCCTCTGGAGTCGAAGCCAGGGACTAACCTCTCATCTCGAGTTGATTTTTGGTCCACGGAGCTCTTTCGTGTTGCTACAGTGACCTCAGGATCCCTCTAGCCTTGAAACAGTGTTCTTGGGGTTTCTCTGGAGTGCCATCAAGGAAATCAAGGATCTTTTCCTGTGTGATGTGCAACACGGCATTGCTCTGCACGCAGTGCAGGGGAATCGGGCCTCATCTCGCGGCGAGGGGGAAGTCTCATGGTTTTTCTCGAGTTGCGGCGGGAACCTGGGGTATATTCTCGAGTTACGACGGGGATGGCACTTCCACACACGTGTTTGTTCAGCGACGTCAGGACTCCTGCCTAGTTGCGAGGGACAACTCGGGATTCTCCTCGAGGCTTGGCAGGGCAATTGGAATGCCTCTCCACCTGAGGCGGGAGACCATGTGTCCCTTTCCACCTGCCACAGGAATCCTGGGACTCCTATCAAGTTTCACGAGGAGTCAGGCATCGTCTCCTTTGGAGGCACTGATCTCCGCGTCCCTCTGGAGTTTTCAAAGAATGTGAGGCCTCCGGTCGCGATGAGGTGGGGAACTAGGTCTTTCTCTGTGGTCTCCACAGGGGATTCAGACATCCTTTCGTCTTGGGAGATGCAAGACGAGCCTGCATTCAAGTCACTGCAGGGATATCCGGCCTTATTTCGAGTCAGGGCATCGCGGTGTCCATTCCACTTGAGGCCGCAAACTCAGGGTCCCTCTCACATACCTAGAGCTGAGATAAGGCTCCTCTTGAGGTGCTTGTGGTCAGGTGGTATTCCTCTGGAGTCGAAGCCAGGGACTAACCTCTCATCTCGAGTTGATTTGTGGTCCACGGAGCTCTTTCGTGTTGCTACAGTGACCTCAGGATCCCTCTAGCCTTGAAACAGTGTTCTTGGTGTTTCTCTGGAGTGCCATCAAGGAAATCAAGGCTCCTTTCATGTGTGATGTGCAACACGGCATTGCTCTGCAGGCAGTGCAGGGGAATCGGGCCTCATCTTGCGGGGAGGGGGAAGTCTCATGGTTTTTCTCGAGTTGCGGCGGGAACCAGGGGTATATTCTCGAGTTACGATGGGGATGGCCCTTACACACACGTGTTTGTTCAGCGACGTCAGGACTCCTGCCTAGTTGCGAGGGTCAACTCGGGATTCTCCTCGAGGCTTGGCAGGGCAATTGGGATGCCTCTCCAGCTGAGGCGGGAGACCAAGGGTCCCTTTCCACGTGCCACAGGAATCCTGGGACTCCTATCAAGTTTGACGAGTAGTCAGGCATCATCTCCTTTGGAGGCACTGATCTCTGCATCCCTCTGGAGTTTTCAAAGGATGTGAGGCCTCCGGTCGCGATGAGGTGGGGAACTAGGTCTTTCTCTGTGGTCTCCACAGGGGATTCAGACATCCTTTCGTCTTGGGAGATGCAAGACGAGCCTGCATTCAAGTCACTGCAGGGATATCCGGCCTTATTTCGAGTCAGGGCATCGCGGTGTCCATAACACTTGAGGCCGCAAACTCAGGGTCCCTCTCACATACCTAGAGCTGAGAGAAGCCTCCTCTTGAGGTGCTTTTGGAAAGGTGGTATTCCTCTGGAGTCGAAGCCAGGGCCTAACCTCTCATCTCGTGTTGATTTGTAGTCCACGGAGCTCTTTCGTGTTGCTACAGTGACCTCAGGATCCCTCTAGCCTTGAAACAGTGTTCTTGGGGTTTCTCTGGAGTGCCATCAAGGAAATCAAGGCTCCTTTCCTGTGTGATGTGCAACACGGCATTGCTCTGCATGCAGTGCAGGGGAATCGGGCCTCATCTCGCGGCGAGAGGGAAGTCTCTTGGTTTTCTCGAGTTGCGGCGGGAACCTGGGGTATATTCTCGAGTTATGACGGGGATGGCCCTTCCACACACGTGTTTGTTCAGCGACGTCAGGACTCCTGCCTAGTTGCGAGGGACAACTCGGGATACTCCCCGAGGCTTGGCAGGGCAATTGGGACGCCTCTCCAACTGAGGCGGGAGACCAAGTGTCCCTTTCCACGTGTCTCGGGAATTCTGGGTCTCCTATCAAGTTTCACGAGGAGTCAGGCATCGTCTCCTTTGGAGGCACTGATCTCCGCTTCCCTCTGGAGTTTTCCAAGGATGTGAGGCCTCCGGTCGCGATGAGGTGTGGAACTAGGTCTTTCTCTGTGGTCTCCACAGGGGATTCACATCCTTTCGTCTTGGGAGATGCAAGACAAGCCTGCATTCAAGTCATTGCAGGGATATCCGGCCTTAATTCAAGTCAGGGCAGCGCGTTGTCCATTCCACTTGAGACCGCAAACTCAGGGTCCCTCTCACATACCTCGTGCTCAGAGAATCCTCCTCTTGAGGTGCTTGTGGTAAGGTGGTATTCCTCTGGAGTCGAAGACAGGGACTAACCTCTCATTTGGAGTTGATTTTTGGTCCACGGAGCTCTTTCGTGTTGCTACAGTGACGTCAGGATCCCTCTAGCCTTGAAAGAGTGTTCTTGGGGTTTCTCTGGAGTGCCATCAAGGAAATCAAGGCTCCTTTCCTGTGTGATGTGCAACACGGGATTGTTCTGCACGCAGTGCAGGGGAATCGGGCCTCATCTCGCGGCGAGGGGGAAGTCTCATGGTTTTTTTCGAGTTGCGGCGGGAACCTGGGGTATATTCTCGAGTTACGACGGGGATGGCCCTTCCACACACGTGTTTGTTCAGCGACGTCAGGACTCCTGCCTAGTTGCGCGGGACAACTCGGGATTCTCCTCAAGGCTTGGCAGGGCAATTGGGACGGCTCTCCAGCTGAGGCGGGAGACCAAGGGTCCCTTTCCACGTGCCACAGGAATCCTGGGACTTCTATCAAGTTTCACGAGGAGTCAGGCATCGTCTCCTTTGGAGGCACTGATCTCCGCATCCCTCTGGAGTTTTCAAAGAATGTGAGGCCTCCGGTCGCGATGAGGTGGGGAACTAGGTCTTTCTCTGTGGTCTCCACAGGGGATTCAGACATCCTTTCGTCTTGGGAGATGCAAGACGAGCCTGCATTTAAGTCACTGCAGGGATATCCGGCCTTATTTCGAGTCAGGGCATCGCGGTGTCCATTCCACTTGAGGCCGCAAACTCAGGGTCCCTCTCACATACCTAGAGGTGAGAGAAGCCTCCTCTTGAGGTGCTTCTGGTAAGGTGGTATTCCTCTGGAATCGAAGCCAGGGACTAACCTCTCATCTTGAGTAGATTTTTGGTCCACGGAGCTCTTTCGTGTTGCTACAGTGACCTCAGGATCCCTCTAGTCTTGAAACAGTGTTCTTGGGGTTTCTCTGGAGTGCCATCAAGGAAATCAAGGCTCCTTTCCTGTGTGATGTGCAACAGGGCATTGCTCTGCACGCAGTGCAGGGGAATCGGGCCTCATCTCGCGGTGAGGGGGAAGGCTCATGGTTTTTCTCGAGTTGCGTCGGGAACCTGGGGTATATTCTCGAGTTACGACGGGGATGGCCCTTCCACACACGTGTTTGTTCAGCGACGTCAGGACTCCTGCCTAGTAGCGAGGGACAACTCGGGATTCTCCTCGAGGCTTTGCAGGGCAATTGGGATGCCTCTCCACCTGAGGCGGGAGACCAATGGTCCCTTTCCACGTGCCACAGGAATCCTGGGACTCCTATCAAGTTTGACGAGTAGTCAGGCATCATCTCCTTTGGAGGCACTGATCTCTGCATCCCTCTGGAGTTTTCAAAGGATGTGAGGCCTCCGGTCGCGATGAGGTGGGGAACTAGGTCTTTCTCTGTGGTCTCCACAGGGTATTCAGACATCCTTTCGTCTTGGGAGATGCAAGACGAGCCTGCATTCAAGTCACTGCAGGGATATCCGGCCTTATTTCGGGTCAGGGCATCGCGGTGTCCATTCCACTTGAGGCCGCAAACTCAGGGTCCCTCTCACATACCTAGAGCTGAGAGAAGCCTCCTCTTGAGGTGCTTTTGGTAAGGTGGTATTCCTCTGTAGTCGAAGCCAGGGCCTAACCTCTCATCTCGTGTTGATTTGTGGTCCAAGGAGCTCTTTCATGTTGCTACAGTGACCTCAGGATCCCTCTAGCCTTGAAACAGTGTTCTTGGGCTTTCTCTGGAGTGCCATCAAGGAAATCAAGGCTCCTTTCCTGTGTGATGTGCAACACGAGATTGTTCTGCACGCAGTGCAGGGGAATCGGGCCTCATCTCGCGGCGAGGGGGAAGTCTCATGGTTTTTTTCGAGTTGCGGCGGGAACCTGGGGTATATTCTCGAGTTACGACGGGGATGGTCCTTCCACACACGTGTATGTTCAGCGACGTCAGGACTCCTGCCTAGTTGCGAGGGACAACTCGGGATTCTCCTTGAGGCTTCGCAGGGCAATTGGGACGGCTCTCCAGCTGAGCGGGAGACCAAGGGTCCCTTTCCACGTGCCACAGGAATCCTGGGACTCCTATCAAGTTTCACGAGGAGTCAGGCATCGTCTCCTTTGGAGGCACTGATCTAAGCGTCCCTCTGGAGTTTTCAAAGGATGTGAGGCCTCCGGTCGCTATGAGGTGGGGAACTAGGTCTTTCTCTGTGGTCTCCACAGGGTATTCAGACATCCTTTCGTCTTGGGAGATGCAAGACGAGCCTGCATTCAAGTCACTGCAGGGATATCCGGCCTTATTTCGAGTCAGGGCATCGCGGTGTCCATTCCACTTGAGGCCGCAAACTCAGGGTCCCTCTCACATACCTAGAGCTGAGAGAAGCCTCCTCTTGAGGTGCTTGTGGTAAGGTGCTATTCCTCTGGAATCGAAGCCAGGAACTAACCTCTAAACTCGAGTAGATTTTTGGTCCACGGAGCTCTTACGTGTTGCTACAGTGACCTCAGGATCCCTCTAGTCTTGAAACAGTGTTCTTGGGGTTTCTCTGGAGTGCCATCAAGGAAATCAAGGCTCCTTTCCTGTGTGATGTGCAACACGGCATTGCTCTGCACGCAGTGCAGGGGAATCGGGCCTCATCTCGCGGTGAGGGGGAAGGCTCATGGTTGTTCTCGAGTTGCGTCGGGAACCTGGGGTATATTCTCGAGTTACGACGAGGATGGCCCTTCCACACACGTGTTTTTTCAGCAATGTCAGGACTCCTGCCTAATTGGAAGGGACAACTCGAGATTCTCCCCGAGGCTTGGCAGGGCAATTGGGACGCCTCTCCAACTGAGGCGGGAGACCAAGTGTCCCTTTCCACGTGTCTCGGGAATCCTGGGACTCCTATCAAGTTTCACGAGGAGTCAGGCATCGTCTCCTTTGGAGGCACTGATCTCCGCTTCCCTCTGGAGTTTTCCAAGGATGTGAGGCCTCCGGTCGCGATGAGGTGTGGAACTAGGTCTTTCTCTGTGGTCTCCACAGGGGATTCAGACATCCTTTCGTCTTGGGAGATGCAAGACGAGCCTGCATTCAAGTCATTGCAGGGATATCCGGCCTTAATTCAAGTCAGGGCAGCGCGTTGTCCATTCCACTTGAGACCGCAAACTCAGGGTCCCTCTCACATACCTCGAGCTCAGAGAATCCTCCTCTTGAGGTGCTTGTGGTAAGGTGGTATTCCTCTGGAGTCGAAGACAGGGACTAATCTCTCATCTCGAGTTGATTTTTGGTCCACGGAGCTCTTTCGTGTTGCTACAGTGACGTCAGGATCCCTCTAGCCTTGAAAGAGTGTTCTTGGGCTTTCTCTGGAGTGCCATCAAGGAAATCAAGGCTCCTTTCCTGTGTGATGTGCAACACGGGATTGTTCTGCACGCAGTGCAGGGGAATCGGGCCTCATCTCGCGGCGAGGAGGAAGTCTCATGGTTTTTTTCGAGTTGCGGCGGGAACCTGGGGTATATTCTCGAGTTACGACGGGGATGGCCCTTCCACACACGTGTTTGTTCAGCGACGTCAGGACTCCTGCCTAGTTGCGAGGGACAACTCGGGATTCTCCTCGAGGCTTGGCAGGCAATTGGGACGACTTTCCACCTCAGGCGGGAGACCAAGTGTCCCTTTCCACGTGCCAGATGAATCCTGCGACTCCTATCAAGTTTCACGAGGAGTCAGGCATCGTCTCCTTTGCAGGCACTGATCTCCGCGTCCCTCTGGAGTTTTCCAAGAATGTGAGGCCTCCGGTCGGCATGAGGTTGTTAACTAGGTCTTTCTCTGTGGTCTCCACAGGGGATTCAGTCATCCTTTCGTCTTGGGATATGCAAGACGAGCCTGCATTCAAGTCACTGCAGGGATATCTGGCCTTATTTCGAGTCAGGGCATCGCGGTGTCCATTCCACTTGAGGCCGCAAACTCAGGGTCCCTCTCACATACCTAGAGCTCAGAGAAGCCTCCTCTTGAGGTGCTTGTGGTAAGGTGGTATTCCTCTGGAGTCGAAGCAAGGGACTAACCTCTCATCTCGAGTTGATTTTTGGTCCACGGAGCTCTTTTGTGTTGCTACAGTGACCTCAGGATCCCTCTAGCCTTGAAACTGTGTTCTTGGGGTTTCTCTGGAGTGCCATCAAGGAAATCAAGGATCCTTTCCTGTGTGATGTGCAACACGGCATTACTCTGCACGCAGTGCAGGGGAATCGGGCCTCATCTCGCGGCGAGGGGGAAGTCTCATGGTTTTTCTCGAGTTGCAGCGGGAACCTGGGGTATATTCTCGAGTTACGACGGGGATGGCACTTCCACACACGTGTTTGTTCAGTGACGTCAGAACTCCTGCCTAGTTGCGAGGGACAACTCGGGATTCTCCTCGAGGCTTGGCAGGGCAATTAGGATGCCTCTCCACCTGGGGCGGGAGACCAAGGGTCCCTTTCCCACGTGCCACAGGAATGCTGGGACTCCTATCAAGTTTGACGAGGAGTCAGACATCATCTTCTTTGGAGGCACTGATCTCTGCGTCCCTCTGGAGTTTTCAAAGGGTGTGAGGCCTCCGGTCTACATGAGGTGGGGAACTAGGTCTTTCTCTGTGGCCTCCACAGGGTATTCAGGCATCCTTTTGTCTTGGGAGATGCAAGACGAGCCTGCATTCAAGTCATTGCAGGGATATCCGGCCTTATTTCGAGTCAGGGCATCGCGGTGTCCATTCCACTTGAGGCCGCAAACTCAGGGTCCCTCTCAAATACCTAGAGCTGAGAGAAGCCTCCTCTTGAGGTGCTTGTGGTCAGGTGGTATTCCTCTGGAGTGGAAGCCAGGGCCTAACCTCTCATCTCGAGTCGATTTGTGGTCCACGGAGCTCTTTCGTGTTGCTACAGTGACCTCAGGATCCCTCTAGCCTTGAAACAGTGTTCTTGGGGTTTCTCTGGAGTGCCATCAAGGAAATCAAGGCTCCTTTCATGTGTGATGTGCAACACGGCATTGCTCTGCAGGCAGTGCAGGGGAATCGGGCCTCATCTTGCGGCGAGGGGGAAGTCTCATGGTTTTTCTCGAGTTGCGGCGGGAACCAGGGGTATATTCTCGAGTTACGACGGGGATGGCCCTTACACACACGTGTTTGTTCAGCGACGTCAGGACTCCTGCCTAGTTGCGAGGGACAACTCGGGATTCTCCTCGAGGCTTGGCAGGGCAATTGGGACGGATCTCCAGCTGAGGCGGGAGACCAAGGTTCCCTTTCCACGTGCCACAGGAATCCTGGGACTCCTATCAAGTTTCACGAGGAGTCAGGCATTGTCTCCTTTGGAGGCACTGATCTCCGCATACCTCTGGAGTTTTCAAAAGATGTGAGGCCTCCGGTCGCGATGAGGTGGGGAACTAGGTCTTTCTCTGTGGTGTCCACAGGGGATTCAGACATCCTTCCGTCTTGGGAGATGCAAGACGAGCCTGCATTCAAGTCACTGCAGGGATATCCGGCCTTATTTTGAGTCAGGGCATCGCGGTGTCCATTCCACTTGAGGCGGCAAACAAAGGGTCCCTCTCAAATACCTAGAGCTGAGAGAAGAATCCTCTTGAAGTGCTTGTGGTAAGGTGGTATTCCTTTGGAGTCGAAGCCAGGGCCTAACCTCTCATCTCGAGTTGATTTTTGGTCCACGAAGCTCTTTCGTGTTGCTACAGTGACCTCAGGATCCCTCTAGCCTTGAAACAGTGTTCTTGGGCTTTCTCTGGAGTGCCACCAAGGAAATCAAGGCTCCTTTCCTGTGTGATGTGCAACACGGCATTGCTCTGCACACAGTGCAGGGGAATCGGGCCTCATCTCGTGGCGAGGGGGAAGTCTCATGGTTTTTCTCGAGTTGGTTCGGGAACCTGGGGTATATTCTCGAGTTACGATGGGGATGGCCCTTCCACACACGTGTTTGTTCAGCGACGTCAACACTGCAACCTTTTTGCAACGGACAACTCGGCATTCTCCTCGAGGCTTGGCAGGGCAATTGGGACGCCTCTCCAGCTAAGGTGGGAGACCAAGTGTCCCTTTCCACGTGCCAGATGAATCCTGGGACTCCTATCAAGTTTCACGAGGAGTCAGGAATCGTCTCCTTTGCAGGCACTGATCTCCCCATACCTCTGGAGTTATCCAAGGATGTGAGGCCTCCGGTCGCGATGAGGTGGGGAACTAGGTCTTTCTCTGTGGTCTCCACAGGGGATTCAGACATCCTTTCGTCTTGGGAGATGCAAGACGAGCCTGCATTCAAGTCACTGCAGGGATATCCGGCCTTTTTTCGAGTCAGGGCATCGCGGTGTCCATTCCACTTGAGGCCGCAAACTCAGGGTCCCTCTCACATACCTAGAGCTGAGAGAAACCTACTCTTGAGGTGCTTGTGGTAAGGTGGTATTCCTCTGGAGTCGAAGCCAGGGACTAACCTCTCATCTCGAGTAGATTTTTGGTCCACGGAGCTCTTTCGTGTTGCTACAGTGACCTCAAGGTCCCTCTAGCCTTGAAACAGTGTTCTTGGGCTTTCTCTGGAGTGCCATCAAGGAAATCAAGGCTCCTTTCCTGTGTGATGTGCAACACGGCATTGCTCTGCACGTAGTGAAGGGGCATCGGGACTCATCTCGCAGCGAGGGGGAAGTCTCTTGGTTTTTGTCGAGTTGCGGCGGGAACCTGGGGTATATTCTCGAATTACGACGGGGATGGCCCTTCCACACACGTGTTTGTTCAGCGACGTCAGGACTCCTGCCTAGTTGCGAGGGACAACTCGGGATTCTCCTCTAGGCTTGGCAGGGCAATTGGGATGCCTCTCCAGCTGAGGCGGGAGACCAAGTGTCCCTTTCCACGTGCCACAGGAATCCTGGGACTCCTATCAATTTGACGAGTAGTCAGGCATCATCTCCTTTGGAGGCACTGATCTCTGCATCCCTCTGGAGTTTTCAAAGGATGTGAGGCCTCCGGTCTCCATGAGGTGGGGAACTAGGTCTTTCTCTGTGGTCTCCACAGGGTATTCAGGCATCCTTTTGTCTTGGGAGATGCAAGACGAGCCTGCATTCAAGTCACTGCAGGGATATCCGGCCTTATTTCAAGTCAGGGCATCGCGGTGTCCATTCCACTTGAGGCCGCAAACTCAGGGTCCCTCTCACATACCTAGAGCTCAGAGAAACCTCCTCTTGAGGTGCTTGTGGTAAGGTGGTATTCCTCTGGAGTCGAAGCCAGGGCCTAACCTCTCATCTCCAGTTGATTTTTGGTCCACGGAGCTCTTTCGTGTGGCTACAGTGACCTCAGGATCCCTCTAGCCTTGAAACAGTGTTCTTGGGCTTTCTCTGGAGTGCCATCAAGGAAATCAAGGATCCTTTCCTGTGTGATGTGCAGCAGGGCATTGCTCTGCACGCAGTGCAGGGGAATCGGGCCTCATCTCTCGGCGAGGGGGAAGTCTCATGGTTTTTCTCGAGTTGCGGCGGGAACCTGGGGTATATTCTCAAGTTACGACGGGGATGGCACTTCCACACACGTGTTTGTTCAGCGACGTCAGGACTCCTGCCTAGTTGCGAGGGACAACTCGGGATTCTCCTCGAGGCTTGGCAGGGCAATTGGGACGCATCTCCAGCTGAGGCGGGAGACCAAGGTTCCCTTTCCACGTGCCACAGGAATCCTGGGACTCCTATCAAGTTTCACGAGGAGTCAGGCATCGTCTCCTTTGGAGGCACTGATCTCCGCATACCTCTGGAGTTTTCAAAAGATGTGAGGCCTCCGGTCGCGATGAGGTGGGGAACTAGGTCTTTCTCTGTGGTGTCCACAGGGGATTCAGACATCCTTTCATCTTGGGAGATGCAAGACGAGCCTGCATTCAAGTCACTGCAGGGATATCCGGCCTTATTTTGAGTCAGGGCATCGCGGTGTCCATTCCACTTGAGGCGGCAAACAAAGGGTCCCTCTCAAATACCTAGAGCTTAGAGAAGAATCCTCTTGAAGTGCTTGTGGTAAGGAGATATTCCTCTGGAGTCGAAGCCAGGGCCTAACCTCTCATCTCGAGTTGATTTGTGGTCCACGAAGCGCTTTCGTGTTGCTACAGTGACCTCAGGATCCCTCTAGCCTTGAAACAGTGTTCTTGGGCTTTCTCTGGAGTGCCATCAAGGAAATCAAGGCTCCTTTCCTGTGTGATGTGCAACACGGCATTGCTCTGCACACAGTGCAGGGGAATCGGGCCTCATCTCGTGGCGAGGGGGAAGTCTCATGGTTTTTTTCGAGTTGCGGCGGGAACCCGGGGTATATTCTCGAGTTACGACGGGGATGGCCCTTCCACACACGTGTTTGTTCAGCGACGTCAAGACTGCAGCCTTGTTGCAACGGACAACTCGGCATTCTCCTCGAGGCTTGGCAGGGCAATTGGGACGCCTCTCCAGCTGAGGTGGGAGACCAAGTGTCCCTTTCCACGTGCCAGATGAATCCTGGGACTCCTATCAAGTTTCACGAGGAGTCAGGCATCGTCTCCTTTGCAGGCACTGATCTCCCCATACCTCTGGAGTTTTCCAAGGATGTGAGGCCTCCGGTCGCGATGAGGTGGGGAACTAGGTCTTTCTCTGTGGTCTCCACAGGGGATTCAGACATCCTTTCGTCTTGGGAGATGCAAGACGAGCCTGCATTCCAGTCACTGCAGGGATATCCGGCCTTATTTCAAGTCAGGGCATCGCGGTGTCCATTCCACTTGAGGCCGCAAACTCAGGGTCCCTCTCACATACCTAGAGCTGAGAGAAACCTCCTCTTGAGGTGCTTGTGGTAAGGTGGTATTCCTCTGGAGTCGAAGCCAGGGACTAACCTTTCATCTCGAGTCGATTTTTGGTCCACGGAGCTCTTTCGTGTTGCTACAGTGACCTCAAGGTCCCTCTAGCCTTGAAACAGTGTTTTTGGGCTTTCTCTGGAGTGCCATCAAGGAAATCAAGGCTCCTTTCCTGTGTGATGTGCAACACGGCATTGCTCTGCACGTAGTGAAGGGGCATCGGGACTCATCTCGCAGCGAGGGGGAAGTCTCTTGGTTTTTCTCGAGTAGCGGCGGGAACCTGGGGTATATTCTCGAGTTACGACGGGGATGGCCCTTACACACACGTGTTTGTTCAGCGACGTCAGGACTCCTGCCTATTTGCGAGGGACAACTCGGGATTCTCCTCGAGGCTTGGCAGGGCAATTGGGACGCCTCTCCAGCTGAGGCGGGAGACCAAGGGTCCCTTTCCACGTTCCACAGGAATCCTGGGACTCCTATCAAGTTTCACGAGGAGTCAGGCATCGTCTCCTTTGGAGGCACTGATCTCCGCATCCCTCTGGAGTTTTCAAAGGATGTGAGGCCTCCGGTCTCCATGAGGTGGGGAACTAGGTCTTTCTCTGTGGTCTCCACAGGGTATTCAGGCATCCTTTTGTCTTGGGAGATGCAAGACGAGCCTGCATTCAAGTCACTGCAGGGATATCCGGCCTTATTTCAAGTCAGGGCATCGCGGTGTCCATTCCACTTGAGGCCGCAAACTCAGGGTCCCTCTCACATACCTAGAGCTGAGAGAAGCCTCCTCTTGAGGTGCTTGTGGTAAGGTGGTATT
Organism: Cervus elaphus; assembly: GCF_910594005.1. NCBI lineage: Eukaryota > Metazoa > Chordata > Mammalia > Artiodactyla > Cervidae > Cervus > Cervus elaphus. Next base: position 50,220,652 of record NC_057816.1, on the reverse strand, counting down.
CCTCTGGAGTCGAAGCCAGGGCCTAACCTCTCATCTCAAGTTGATTTTTGGTCCACGGAGCTCTTTCGTGTTGCTACAGTGACCTCAGGATCTCTCTAGCCTTGAAACAGTGTTCTTGGGCTTTCTCTGGAGTGCCATCAAGGAAATCAAGGATCCTTTCCTATGTGATGTGCAGCAGGGCATTGCTCTGCAGGCAGTGCAGGGGAATCGGGCCTCATCTCGCGGCGAGGGGGAAGTCTCATGGTTTTTCTCGAGGTGCGGCGGGAACCTGGGGTATATTCTCGAGTTACGACGGGGATGGCCCTTCCACACACGTGTTTGTTCAGCGACGTCAGGACTCCTGCCTAGTTGCGAGGGACAACTCGGGATTCTCCTCGAGGCTTGGCAGGCAATTGGGACGACTTTCCACCTCAGGCGGGAGACCAAGTGTCCCTTTCCACGTGCCAGATGAATCCTGCGACTCCTATCAAGTTTCACGAGGAGTCAGGCATCGTCTCCTTTGCAGGCACTGATCTCCGCGTCCCTCTGGAGTTTTCCAAGAATGTGAGGCCTCCGGTCGCGATGAGGTGGGGAACTAGGTCTTTCTCTGTGGTGTCCACAGGGGATTCAGACATCCTTCCGTCTTGGGAGATGCAAGACGAGCCTGCATTCAAGTCACTGCAGGGATATCCGGCCTTATTTTGAGTCAGGGCATCGCGGTGTCCATTCCACTTGAGGCGGCAAACAAAGGGTCCCTCTCAAATACCTAGAGCTGAGAGAAGAATCCTCTTGAAGTGCTTGTGGTAAGGTGGTATTCCTTTGGAGTCGAAGCCAGGGCCTAACCTCTCATCTCGAGTTGATTTTTGGTCCACGAAGCTCTTTCGTGTTGCTACAGTGACCTCAGGATCCCTCTAGCCTTGAAACAGTGTTCTTGGGCTTTCTCTGGAGTGCCACCAAGGAAATCAAGGCTCCTTTCCTGTGTGATGTGCAACACGGCATTGCTCTGCACACAGTGCAGGGGAATCGGGCCTCATCTCGTGGCAAGGGGGAAGTCTCATGGTTTTTCTCGAGTTGGTTCGGGAACCTGGGGTATATTCTCGAGTTACGATGGGGATGGCCCTTCCACACACGTGTTTGTTCAGCGACGTCAACACTGCAACCTTTTTGCAACGGACAACTCGGCATTCTCCTCGAGGCTTGGCAGGGCAATTGGGACGCCTCTCCAGCTAAGGTGGGAGACCAAGTGTCCCTTTCCACGTGCCAGATGAATCCTGGGACTCCTATCAAGTTTCACGAGGAGTCAGGAATCGTCTCCTTTGCAGGCACTGATCTCCCCATACCTCTGGAGTTATCCAAGGATGTGAGGCCTCCGGTCGCGATGAGGTGGGGAACTAGGTCTTTCTCTGTGGTCTCCACAGGGGATTCAGACATCCTTTCGTCTTGGGAGATGCAAGACGAGCCTGCATTCAAGTCACTGCAGGGATATCCGGCCTTTTTTCGAGTCAGGGCATCGCGGTGTCCATTCCACTTGAGGCCGCAAACTCAGGGTCCCTCTCACATACCTAGAGCTGAGAGAAACCTACTCTTGAGGTGCTTGTGGTAAGGTGGTATTCCTCTGGAGTCGAAGCCAGGGACTAACCTCTCATCTCGAGTAGATTTTTGGTCCACGGAGCTCTTTCGTGTTGCTACAGTGACCTCAAGGTCCCTCTAGCCTTGAAACAGTGTTCTTGGGCTTTCTCTGGAGTGCCCTCAAGGAAATCAAGGCTCCTTTCCTGTGTGATGTGCAACACGGCATTGCTCTGCACGTAGTGAAGGGGCATCGGGACTCATCTCGCAGCGAGGGGGAAGTCTCTTGGTTTTTGTCGAGTTGCGGCGGGAACCTGGGGTATATTCTCGAATTACGACGGGGATGGCCCTTCCACACACGTGTTTGTTCAGCGACGTCAGGACTCCTGCCTAGTTGCGAGGGACAACTCGGGATTCTCCTCTAGGCTTGGCAGGGCAATTGGGATGCCTCTCCAGCTGAGGCGGGAGACCAAGTGTCCCTTTCCACGTGCCACAGGAATCCTGGGACTCCTATCAATTTGACGAGTAGTCAGGCATCATCTCCTTTGGAGGCACTGATCTCTGCATCCCTCTGGAGTTTTCAAAGGATGTGAGGCCTCCGGTCTCCATGAGGTGGGGAACTAGGTCTTTCTCTGTGGTCTCCACAGGGTATTCAGGCATCCTTTTGTCTTGGGAGATGCAAGACGAGCCTGCATTCAAGTCACTGCAGGGATATCCGGCCTTATTTCAAGTCAGGGCATCGCGGTGTCCATTCCACTTGAGGCCGCAAACTCAGGGTCCCTCTCACATACCTAGAGCTCAGAGAAACCTCCTCTTGAGGTGCTTGTGGTAAGGTGGTATTCCTCTGGAGTCGAAGCCAGGGCCTAACCTCTCATCTCCAGTTGATTTTTGGTCCACGGAGCTCTTTCGTGTGGCTACAGTGACCTCAGGATCCCTCTAGCCTTGAAACAGTGTTCTTGGGCTTTCTCTGGAGTGCCATCAAGGAAATCAAGGATCCTTTCCTGTGTGATGTGCAGCAGGGCATTGCTCTGCACGCAGTGCAGGGGAATCGGGCCTCATCTCTCGGCGAGGGGGAAGTCTCATGGTTTTTCTCGAGTTGCGGCGGGAACCTGGGGTATATTCTCAAGTTACGACGGGGATGGCACTTCCACACACGTGTTTGTTCAGCGACGTCAGGACTCCTGCCTAGTTGCGAGGGACAACTCGGGATTCTCCTCGAGGCTTGGCAGGGCAATTGGGACGCATCTCCAGCTGAGGCGGGAGACCAAGGTTCCCTTTCCACGTGCCACAGGAATCCTGGGACTCCTATCAAGTTTCACGAGGAGTCAGGCATCGTCTCCTTTGGAGGCACTGATCTCCGCATACCTCTGGAGTTTTCAAAAGATGTGAGGACTCCGGTCGCGATGAGGTGGGGAACTAGGTCTTTCTCTGTGGTGTCCACAGGGGATTCAGACATCCTTTCATCTTGGGAGATGCAAGACGAGCCTGCATTCAAGTCACTGCAGGGATATCCGGCCTTATTTTGAGTCAGGGCATCGCGGTGTCCATTCCACTTGAGGCGGCAAACAAAGGGTCCCTCTCAAATACCTAGAGCTTAGAGAAGAATCCTCTTGAAGTGCTTGTGGTAAGGAGATATTCCTCTGGAGTCGAAGCCAGGGCCTAACCTCTCATCTCGAGTTGATTTGTGGTCCACGAAGCGCTTTCGTGTTGCTACAGTGACCTCAGGATCCCTCTAGCCTTGAAACAGTGTTCTTGGGCTTTCTCTGGAGTGCCATCAAGGAAATCAAGGCTCCTTTCCTGTGTGATGTGCAACACGGCATTGCTCTGCACACAGTGCAGGGGAATCGGGCCTCATCTCGTGGCGAGGGGGAAGTCTCATGGTTTTTTTCGAGTTGCGGCGGGAACCCGGGGTATATTCTCGAGTTACGACGGGGATGGCCCTTCCACACACGTGTTTGTTCAGCGACGTCAAGACTGCAGCCTTGTTGCAACGGACAACTCGGCATTCTCCTCGAGGCTTGGCAGGGCAATTGGGACGCCTCTCCAGCTGAGGTGGGAGACCAAGTGTCCCTTTCCACGTGCCAGATGAATCCTGGGACTCCTATCAAGTTTCACGAGGAGTCAGGCATCGTCTCCTTTGCAGGCACTGATCTCCCCATACCTCTGGAGTTTTCCAAGGATGTGAGGCCTCCGGTCGCGATGAGGTGGGGAACTAGGTCTTTCTCTGTGGTCTCCACAGGGGATTCAGACATCCTTTCGTCTTGGGAGATGCAAGACGAGCCTGCATTCCAGTCACTGCAGGGATATCCGGCCTTATTTCAAGTCAGGGCATCGCGGTGTCCATTCCACTTGAGGCCGCAAACTCAGGGTCCCTCTCACATACCTAGAGCTGAGAGAAACCTCCTCTTGAGGTGCTTGTGGTAAGGTGGTATTCCTCTGGAGTCGAAGCCAGGGACTAACCTTTCATCTCGAGTCGATTTTTGGTCCACGGAGCTCTTTCGTGTTGCTACAGTGACCTCAAGGTCCCTCTAGCCTTGAAACAGTGTTTTTGGGCTTTCTCTGGAGTGCCATCAAGGAAATCAAGGCTCCTTTCCTGTGTGATGTGCAACACGGCATTGCTCTGCACGTAGTGAAGGGGCATCGGGACTCATCTCGCAGCGAGGGGGAAGTCTCTTGGTTTTTCTCGAGTAGCGGCGGGAACCTGGGGTATATTCTCGAGTTACGACGGGGATGGCCCTTACACACACGTGTTTGTTCAGCGACGTCAGGACTCCTGCCTATTTGCGAGGGACAACTCGGGATTCTCCTCGAGGCTTGGCAGGGCAATTGGGACGCCTCTCCAGCTAAGGCGGGAGACCAAGGGTCCCTTTCCACGTTCCACAGGAATCCTGGGACTCCTATCAAGTTTCACGAGGAGTCAGGCATCGTCTCCTTTGGAGGCACTGATCTCCGCATCCCTCTGGAGTTTTCAAAGGATGTGAGGCCTCCGGTTTCCATGAGGTGGGGAACTAGGTCTTTCTCTGTGGTCTCCACAGGGTATTCAGGCATCCTTTTGTCTTGGGAGATGCAAGACGAGCCTGCATTCAAGTCACTGCAGGGATATCCGGCCTTATTTCAAGTCAGGGCATCGCGGTGTCCATTCCACTTGAGGCCGCAAACTCAGGGTCCCTCTCACATACCTAGAGCTGAGAGAAGCCTCCTCTTGAGGTGCTTGTGGTAAGGTGGTATTCCTCTGGAGTCGAAGCCAGGGCCTAACCTCTCATCTCAAGTTGATTTTTGGTCCACGGAGCTCTTTCGTGTTGCTACAGTGACCTCAGGATCTCTCTAGCCTTGAAACAGTGTTCTTGGGCTTTCTCTGGAGTGCCATCAAGGAAATCAAGGATCCTTTCCTATGTGATGTGCAGCAGGGCATTGCTCTGCAGGCAGTGCAGGGGAATCGGGCCTCATCTCGCGGCGAGGGGGAAGTCTCATGGTTTTTCTCGAGGTGCGGCGGGAACCTGGGGTATATTCTCGAGTTACGACGGGGATGGCCCTTCCACACACGTGTTTGTTCAGCGACGTCAGGACTCCTGCCTAGTTGCGAGGGACAACTCGGGATTCTCCTCGAGGCTTGGCAGGGCAATTGGGATGGATCTCCAGCTGAGGTGGGAGACCAAGGTTCCGTTTCCACGTGCCACAGGAATCCTGGGACTCCTATCAAGTTTCACGAGGAGTCAGGCATCTTCTCCTTTGGAGGCACTGATCTCCGTATAACTCTGGAGTTTTCAAAAGATGTGAGGCTTCCGGTCGCGATGAGGTGGGGAACTAGGTCTTTCTCTGTGGTGTCCACAGGCGATTCAGACATCCTTTCGTCTTGGGAGATGCAAGACGAGCCTGCATTCAAGTCACTGCAGGGATATCCGGCCTTATTTCGAGTCAGGGCATCGCGGTGTCCATTCCACTTGAGGCTGCGAACTCAGGGTTCCTCTCACATACCTAGAGCTGAGAGAAGCCTCCTCTTGAGGTGCTTGTGGTAAGGTGGTATTCCTCTGGAGTCGAAGCCAGGGCCTAACCTCTCATCTGGAGTTGATTTTCGGTCCACGGAGCTCTTTTGTGTTGCTACAGTGACCTCAGGATCCCTCTAGCCTTGAAACAGTGTTCTTGTGCTTTCTCTGGAGTGCCATCAAGGAAATCAAGGCTCCTTTCCTGTGTGATGTGCAACACGGCATTGCTCTACAGGCAGTGCAGGGGAATCGGGCCTCATCTCGTGGCGAGGGTGAAGTCTCATGGTTTTTCTCGAGTTGCTTCGGGAACCTGGGGTATATTCTCGAGTTACGATGGGGATGGCCCTTCCACACAAGTGTTTGTTCAGTGACGTCAGAACTCCTGCCTAGTTTCGAGGGACAACTCGGGATTCTCCTCGAGGCTTGGAAGGGAATTGGGACGCCTCTCCAGCTAAGGTGGGAGACCAAGTGTCCCTTTCCACGTGCCAGATGAATCCTGGGATTCCTATCAAGTTTCTCAAGGAGTCAGGCATCGTCTCCTTTGGAGGCACTGATCTCCGCGTCCCTCTGGAGTTTTCCAAGGATGTGAGGCCTCCGGTCGCCATGAGGTGGGGAACTAGGTCTTTCTCTGTGGTCTCCACAGGGGATTCAGTCATCCTTTCGTCTTGGGAGATGCAAGACGAGCCTGCATTCAAGTCAATGCAGGGATATCCGGCCTTATTTCGAGTCAGGGCATCGCGGTGTCCATTCCACTTGAGGCCGCAAACTCAGGGTCCCTCTTACATACCTAGAGCTGAGAGAAGGCTCCTCTTGAGGTGCTTGTGGTAAGGTGGTATTCCTCTGGAGTTGAAGCCAGGGATTAACCTCTCATCTCGAGTTGATTTGTGGTCCACGGAGCTCTTTCGTGTTGCTACAGTGACCTTGGGATCCCTCTAGCCTTGAAACAGTGTTCTTGGAGTTTCTCTGGAGTGCCATCAAGGAAATCAAGGCTCCTTTCATGTGTGATGTGCAACACGGCATTGCTCTGCAGGCAGTGCAGGGGAATCGAGCCTCATCTCGCAGCGAGGAGGAAGTCTCATGGTTTTTCTCGAGTTGCGGCGGGAACCAGGGGTTATTCTCGAGTTACGATGGGGATGGCCCTTCCACACACGTGTTTGTTCAGCGACGTCAGGACTCCTGCCTAGTTGCGAGGGACAACTCGGGATTCTCCTCGAGGCTTGGCAGGCAATTGGGACGATTTTCCACCTCAGGCGGGAGACCAAGTGTCCCTTTCCACGGGCCAGATGAATCCTGGGACTCCTATCAAGTTTCACGAGGAGTCAGGCATCGTCTCCTTTGCAGGCACTGATCTCCGCGTCCCTCTGGAGTTTTCAAAGGATGTGAGGCCTCCGGTCTACATGAGGTGGGGAACTAGGTCTTTCTCTGTGGTCTCCACAGGGGATTCAGACATCCTTTCGTCTTGGGATATGCAAGACGAGCCTGCATTCAAGTCACTGCAGGGATATCCGGCCTTATTTCGAGTCAGGGCATCGCGGTGTCCATTCCACTTGAGGCCGCAAACTCAGGGTCCCTCTTACATACCTAGAGCTGAGAGAAGCCTCCTCTTGAGGTGCTTGTGGTAAGGTGGTATTCCTCTGGAGTCGAAGCCAGGGCCTAACCTCTCATCTTGAGTTGATTTTTGGTCCACGGAGCTCTTTCGTGTTGCTACAGTGACGTCAAGATCCCTCTAGCCTTGAAACAGTGTTCTTTGGCTTTCTCTGGAGTGCCATCAAGGAAATCAAGGCTCCTTTCCTGTGTGATGTGCAACACGGCATTGCTCTGCACGCAGTGCAGGGGAATCGGAACTCATCTCGCAGCGAGGGGGAAGTCTCTTGGTTTTTCTCGAGTTGCGACGGGAACCTGGGGTATATTCTCGAGTTACGACGGGGATGGCCCTTCCACACACGTGTTTGTTCAGCGACGTCAGGACTCCTGTCTAGTTGAGAGGGACAACTCGGGATTCTCCTCGAGGCTTGGCAGGGCAATTGGGACGGCTCTCCAGCTGAGACAGGAGACCAAGTGTCCCTTTCCACGTGCCACAGGAATCCTGGGACTCCTATCAAGTTTCACGAGGAGTCAGGCATCGTCTCCTTTGGAGGCACTGATCTCCGCGTCCCTCTGGAGTTTTCCAAGGATGTGAGGCCTCCGGTCGCGATGAGGTGGGGAACTAGGTATTTCTCTGTGGTCTCCACAGGGGATTCAGACATCCTTTCGTCTTCGCAGATGCAAGACGAGCCTGCATTCAAGTCACTGCAGGAATATCCGGCCTTATTTCGAGTCAGGGCATCGCGGTGTCCATTCCACTTGAGGCCGCAAACTCAGGGTCCCTCTCACATACCTAGAGCTGAGAGAAGCCTCCTCTTGAGGTGCTTGTGGTAAGGTGGTATTCCTCTGGAATCGAAGCCAGGGACTAACCTCTCATCTCGAGTAGATTTTTGGTCCACGGAGCTCTTTCGTGTTGCTACAGTGACCTCAGGATCCCTCTAGCCTTGAAACAGTGTTCTTGGGGTTTCTCTGGAGTGCCATCAAGGAAATCAAGGCTCCTTTCCTGTGTGATGTGCAACACGGCATTGCTCTGCACGCAGTGCAGGGGAATCGGGCCTCACCTCGCGGTGAGTAGGAAGTCTCATGGCTTTTCTCGAGTTGCGGCGGGAACCTGGGGTATATTCTCGAGTTACGACGGGGATGGCCCTTCCACACACGTGTTTGTTCAGCGACGTCAGGACTCCTGCCTAGTTGCGAGGGACAACTCGGGATTCTCCTCGAGGCTTGGCAGGGCAATTGGGACGCCTCTCCAGCTGAGGCGGGAGACCAAGGGTCCCTTTCCACGTGCCACAGGAATCCTGGGACTCCTCTCAAGTTTCACGAGGAGACAGGCATCGTCTCCTTTGGAGACACTGATCTCGGTGTCCCTCTGGAGTTTTCAAAGGTTGTGAGGCCTCCGGTCGCGATGAGGTGGGGAACTAGGTCTTTCTCTGTGGTCTCCACAGGGGATTCAGACATCCTTTCGTATTGGGAGATGCAAAACGAGCCTGCATTCAGGTCACTGTACGGATATCCGGCCTTATTTCGAGTCAGGGCATCGCGGTGTCCATTCCACTTAAGACCGCAAACTCAGGGTCCCTCTCACACACATAGAGCTGAGAGAAGCCTCCTCTTGAGGTGCTTGTGGTAAGGTGGTATTCCTCTGGAGTCGAAGCCAGGGACGAACCTCTCATCTTGAGTTGATTTATGGTCCCGGGAGCTCTTTCGTGTTGCTACAGTGACCTCAGGATCCATCTAGCCTTGAAACAGTGTTCTTGGGCATTCTCTGGAGTGCCATGAAGGAAATCAAGGCTCCTTTCCTGTGTGATGTGCAACACGGCATTGCTCTGCACAGAGTGCAGGGGAATCGGGCCTCATCTCGTGGCGAGGGGGAAGTCTCATGGCTTTTCTCGAGTTGCGGCGGGAACCTGGGGTATATTCTCGAGTTATGACGGGGATGGCCCTTCCACACACGTGTTTGTTCAGCGACGTCAGGACTCCTGCCTAGTTGCGAGGGACAACTCGGGATTTTCCGTGAGGCTTGGCAGGGCAATTGGGACGCCTCTCTAGCTGAGGCGGGAGACCAAGTGTCCCTTTCCACGTGCCACAGGAATCCTGGGACTCCTATCAAGTTTCACGAGGAGTCAGGCATCGTCTCCTTTGGAGGCACTGATCTCGGCGTTCCTCTGGAATTTTCAAAGGATGTGAGGCCTCCGGTCGCGATGAGGTGGGGAACTAGGTCTTTCTCTGTGGTCTCCACAGGGGATTCAGACATCCTTTCGTCTTGGGAGATGCAAGACGAGCCTGCATTCAAGTCACTGCACGGATATCCGGCCTTATTTCGAGTCAGGGCATCGCGGTGTCCATTCCACTTGAGGCCGCAAACTCAGGGTCCCTCTCACATACCTAGAGCTGAGAGAAGCCTCCTCTTGAGGTGCTTGTGGTAAGGTGGTATTCCTCTGGAGTCGAAGCCAGGGCCTAACCTCTCATCTCAAGTTGATTTTTGGTCCACGGAGCTCTTTCGTGTTGCTACAGTGACCTCAGGATCTCTCTAGCCTTGAAACAGTGTTCTTGGGCTTTCTCTGGAGTGCCATCAAGGAAATCAAGGATCCTTTCCTATGTGATGTGCAGCAGGGCATTGCTCTGCAGGCAGTGCAGGGGAATCGGGCCTCATCTCGCGGCGAGGGGGAAGTCTCATGGTTTTTCTCGAGGTGCGGCGGGAACCTGGGGTATATTCTCGAGTTACGACGGGGATGGCCCTTCCACACACGTGTTTGTTCAGCGACGTCAGGACTCCTGCCTAGTTGCGAGGGACAACTCGGGATTCTCCTCGAGGCTTGGCAGGGCAATTGGGATGGATCTCCAGCTGAGGTGGGAGACCAAGGTTCCGTTTCCACGTGCCACAGGAATCCTGGGACTCCTATCAAGTTTCACGAGGAGTCAGGCATCTTCTCCTTTGGAGGCACTGATCTCCGTATAACTCTGGAGTTTTCAAAAGATGTGAGGCTTCCGGTCGCGATGAGGTGGGGAACTAGGTCTTTCTCTGTGGTGTCCACAGGCGATTCAGTCATCCTTTCGTCTTGGGAGATGCAAGACGAGCCTGCATTCAAGTCACTGCAGGGATATCCGGCCTTATTTCGAGTCAGGGCATCGCGGTGTCCATTCCACTTGAGGCTGCGAACTCAGGGTTCCTCTCACATACCTAGAGCTGAGAGAAGCCTCCTCTTGAGGTGCTTGTGGTAAGGTGGTATTCCTCTGGAGTCGAAGCCAGGGCCTAACCTCTCATCTGGAGTTGATTTTCGGTCCACGGAGCTCTTTTGTGTTGCTACAGTGACCTCAGGATCCCTCTAGCCTTGAAACAGTGTTCTTGTGCTTTCTCTGGAGTGCCATCAAGGAAATCAAGGCTCCTTTCCTGTGTGATGTGCAACACGGCATTGCTCTACAGGCAGTGCAGGGGAATCGGGCCTCATCTCGTGGCGAGGGTGAAGTCTCATGGTTTTTCTCGAGTTGCTTCGGGAACCTGGGGTATATTCTCGAGTTACGATGGGGATGGCCCTTCCACACAAGTGTTTGTTCAGTGACGTCAGAACTCCTGCCTAGTTTCGAGGGACAACTCGGGATTCTCCTCGAGGCTTGGAAGGGAATTGGGACGCCTCTCCAGCTAAGGTGGGAGACCAAGTGTCCCTTTCCACGTGCCAGATGAATCCTGGGATTCCTATCAAGTTTCTCAAGGAGTCAGGCATCGTCTCCTTTGGAGGCACTGATCTCCGCGTCCCTCTGGAGTTTTCCAAGGATGTGAGGCCTCCGGTCGCCATGAGGTGGGGAACTAGGTCTTTCTCTGTGGTCTCCACAGGGGATTCAGTCATCCTTTCGTCTTGGGAGATGCAAGACGAGCCTGCATTCAAGTCAATGCAGGGATATCCGGCCTTATTTCGAGTCAGGGCATCGCGGTGTCCATTCCACTTGAGGCCGCAAACTCAGGGTCCCTATTACATACCTAGAGCTGAGAGAAGGCTCCTCTTGAGGTGCTTGTGGTAAGGTGGTATTCCTCTGGAGTTGAAGCCAGGGATTAACCTCTCATCTCGAGTTGATTTGTGGTCCACGGAGCTCTTTCGTGTTGCTACAGTGACCTTGGGATCCCTCTAGCCTTGAAACAGTGTTCTTGGAGTTTCTCTGGAGTGCCATCAAGGAAATCAAGGCTCCTTTCATGTGTGATGTGCAACACGGCATTGCTCTGCAGGCAGTGCAGGGGAATCGAGCCTCATCTCGCAGCGAGGAGGAAGTCTCATGGTTTTTCTCGAGTTGCGGCGGGAACCAGGGGTTATTCTCGAGTTACGATGGGGATGGCCCTTCCACACACGTGTTTGTTCAGCGACGTCAGGACTCCTGCCTAGTTGCGAGGGACAACTCGGGATTCTCCTCGAGGCTTGGCAGGCAATTGGGACGATTTTCCACCTCAGGCGGGAGACCAAGTGTCCCTTTCCACGGGCCAGATGAATCCTGGGACTCCTATCAAGTTTCACGAGGAGTCAGGCATCGTCTCCTTTGCAGGCACTGATCTCCGCGTCCCTCTGGAGTTTTCAAAGGATGTGAGGCCTCCGGTCTACATGAGGTGGGGAACTAGGTCTTTCTCTGTGGTCTCCACAGGGGATTCAGACATCCTTTCGTCTTGGGATATGCAAGACGAGCCTGCATTCAAGTCACTGCAGGGATATCCGGCCTTATTTCGAGTCAGGGCATCGCGGTGTCCATTCCACTTGAGGCCGCAAACTCAGGGTCCCTCTTACATACCTAGAGCTGAGAGAAGCCTCCTCTTGAGGTGCTTGTGGTAAGGTGGTATTCCTCTGGAGTCGAAGCCAGGGCCTAACCTCTCATCTTGAGTTGATTTTTGGTCCACGGAGCTCTTTCGTGTTGCTACAGTGACGTCAAGATCCCTCTAGCCTTGAAACAGTGTTCTTTGGCTTTCTCTGGAGTGCCATCAAGGAAATCAAGGCTCCTTTCCTGTGTGATGTGCAACACGGCATTGCTCTGCACGCAGTGCAGGGGAATCGGAACTCATCTCGCAGCGAGGGGGAAGTCTCTTGGTTTTTCTCGAGTTGCGACGGGAACCTGGGGTATATTCTCGAGTTACGACGGGGATGGCCCTTCCACACACGTGTTTGTTCAGCGACGTCAGGACTCCTGTCTAGTTGAGAGGGACAACTCGGGATTCTCCTCGAGGCTTGGCAGGGCAATTGGGACGGCTCTCCAGCTGAGACAGGAGACCAAGTGTCCCTTTCCACGTGCCACAGGAATCCTGGGACTCCTATCAAGTTTCACGAGGAGTCAGGCATCGTCTCCTTTGGAGGCACTGATCTCCGCGTCCCTCTGGAGTTTTCCAAGGATGTGAGGCCTCCGGTCGCGATGAGGTGGGGAACTAGGTATTTCTCTGTGGTCTCCACAGGGGATTCAGACATCCTTTCGTCTTCGCAGATGCAAGACGAGCCTGCATTCAAGTCACTGCAGGAATATCCGGCCTTATTTCGAGTCAGGGCATCGCGGTGTCCATTCCACTTGAGGCCGCAAACTCAGGGTCCCTCTCACATACCTAGAGCTGAGAGAAGCCTCCTCTTGAGGTGCTTGTGGTAAGGTGGTATTCCTCTGGAATCGAAGCCAGGGACTAACCTCTCATCTCGAGTAGATTTTTGGTCCACGGAGCTCTTTCGTGTTGCTACAGTGACCTCAGGATCCCTCTAGCCTTGAAACAGTGTTCTTGGGGTTTCTCTGGAGTGCCATCAAGGAAATCAAGGCTCCTTTCCTGTGTGATGTGCAACACGGCATTGCTCTGCACGCAGTGCAGGGGAATCGGGCCTCACCTCGCGGTGAGTAGGAAGTCTCATGGCTTTTCTCGAGTTGCGGCGGGAACCTGGGGTATATTCTCGAGTTACGACGGGGATGGCCCTTCCACACACGTGTTTGTTCAGCGACGTCAGGACTCCTGCCTAGTTGCGAGGGACAACTCGGGATTCTCCTCGAGGCTTGGCAGGGCAATTGGGACGCCTCTCCAGCTGAGGCGGGAGACCAAGGGTCCCTTTCCACGTGCCACAGGAATCCTGGGACTCCTCTCAAGTTTCACGAGGAGACAGGCATCGTCTCCTTTGGAGACACTGATCTCGGTGTCCCTCTGGAGTTTTCAAAGGTTGTGAGGCCTCCGGTCGCGATGAGGTGGGGAACTAGGTCTTTCTCTGTGGTCTCCACAGGGGATTCAGACATCCTTTCGTATTGGGAGATGCAAAACGAGCCTGCATTCAGGTCACTGTACGGATATCCGGCCTTATTTCGAGTCAGGGCATCGCGGTGTCCATTCCACTTAAGACCGCAAACTCAGGGTCCCTCTCACACACATAGAGCTGAGAGAAGCCTCCTCTTGAGGTGCTTGTGGTAAGGTGGTATTCCTCTGGAGTCGAAGCCAGGGACGAACCTCTCATCTTGAGTTGATTTATGGTCCCGGGAGCTCTTTCGTGTTGCTACAGTGACCTCAGGATCCATCTAGCCTTGAAACAGTGTTCTTGGGCATTCTCTGGAGTGCCATGAAGGAAATCAAGGCTCCTTTCCTGTGTGATGTGCAACACGGCATTGCTCTGCACAGAGTGCAGGGGAATCGGGCCTCATCTCGTGGCGAGGGGGAAGTCTCATGGCTTTTCTCGAGTTGCGGCGGGAACCTGGGGTATATTCTCGAGTTATGACGGGGATGGCCCTTCCACACACGTGTTTGTTCAGCGACGTCAGGACTCCTGCCTAGTTGCGAGGGACAACTCGGGATTTTCCGTGAGGCTTGGCAGGGCAATTGGGACGCCTCTCTAGCTGAGGCGGGAGACCAAGTGTCCCTTTCCACGTGCCACAGGAATCCTGGGACTCCTATCAAGTTTCACGAGGAGTCAGGCATCGTCTCCTTTGGAGGCACTGATCTCGGCGTTCCTCTGGAATTTTCAAAGGATGTGAGGCCTCCGGTCGCGATGAGGTGGGGAACTAGGTCTTTCTCTGTGGTCTCCACAGGGGATTCAGACATCCTTTCGTCTTGGGAGATGCAAGACGAGCCTGCATTCAAGTCACTGCACGGATATCCGGCCTTATTTCGAGTCAGGGCATCGCGGTGTCCATTCCACTTGAGGCCGCAAACTCAGGGTCCCTCTCACACACCTAGAGCTGAGAGAAGCCTCCTCTTGAGGTGCTTGTGGTAAGGTGGTATTCCTCTGGAGTTGAAGCCAGGGACTAACCTCTCATCTCGAGTTGCTTTATGGTCCCCGGAGCTCTTTCGTGTTGCGACAGTGACCTCAGGATCCCTCTAGCCTTGAAACAGTGTTCTTGGGCTTTCTCTGGAGTGCCATCAAGGAAATCAAGGCTCCTTTCCTGTGTGATGTGCAACACGGCATTGCTCTGCACGCAGTGCAGGGGAATCGGGCCTCATCTCGCGGCGAGGGGGAAGTCTCATGGTTTTTCTCGAGTTGCGGCGGGAACCTGGGGTATATTCTCGAGTTACGACGGGGATGGCCCTTACACACACGTGTTTGTTCAGCGACCTCAGGACTCCTGCCTAGTTGCAAGGGACAACGCGGGATTCTCCTCGAGGCTTGGCAGGGCAATTGGGACGCCTCTCCAGCTGAGGCGGGAGACAAAGTGTCCCTTTCCACGTGCCACAGGAATCCTGGGACTCCTATCAAGTTACACGAGGAGTCAGGCATCGTCTCCTTTGGAGGCACTGATCTCCGCGTCCCTCTGGAGTTTTCAAAGGATGTGAGGCCTCCGGTCGCGATGAGGTGTGGAACTCGGTCTTTCTCTGTGGTCTCCACAGGGGATTCAGAAATCCTTTCATCTTGGTAGATGCAAGACGAGCCTGTATTCAAGTCACTGCAGGGATATCCGGCCTTATTTGGGGTCATGGCTTCGCGGTGTCCATTCCACTTGAGGCCGCAAACTCAGGGTCCCTCTCACATACCTAGAGCTGAGAGAAGCATCCTCTTGAGGTGCTTGTGGTAAGGTGGTATTCCTCTGGAGTCGAAGCCAGGGACTAACCTCTCATCTCGAGTTGATTTTTGGTCCACGGAGCTCTTTCGTGTTGCTACAGTGACCTCAGGATCCCTCTAGGCTTGAAACAGTGTTCTTGGGGTTTCTCTGGAGTGCCATCAAGGAAATCAAGGCTCCTTTCCGGTGTGATGTGCAATACGGCATTGCTCTGCACGCAGTGCAGGGGAATCGGGGCTCATCTCGCGGCGAGGGGGAAGTCTCATGGTTTTTCTCGAGTTGCGGCGGGGGGACCTGGGGTATATTAGCGAGTTAGGACGGGGATGGCCCTTCCACACACGTGATTGTTCAGCGACGACAGGACTCCTGCCTAGTTTCGAGGGACAACTCGGGATTCTCCTCGAGGCTTGGTAGGGCAATTGGGACGCCTCTCCAGCTGAGGCGGAAGACCAAGGGTCCCTTTCCACGTGCCACAGGAATCCTGGGACTCCTATCAAGTTTCTCGAGGAGTCAGGCATCGTCTCCTTTGGAGGCACTGATCTCCGCGTCCCTCTGGAATTTTCAAAGGATGTGAGGCCTCCGGTCGTGATGAGGTGGGGAACTAGGTCTTTCTCTGTGGTCTCCACAGGGGATTCAGACATCCTTTCGTCTTGGGAGATGCAAGACGAGCCTGCATTCAAGTCACTGCAGGGATATCCGGCCTTATTTCGAGTCAGGGTATCGCGGTGTCCATTCCACTTGAGGCCGCAAACTCAGGGTCCCTTTCACATACCTAGAGCTGAGAGAAGCCTCCTCTTGAGGTGCTTGTGGTAAGGTGGTATTCCTCTGGAGTCGAAGCCAGGGACTAACCTCTCATCTCGAGTTGATTTTTGCTTCACAGAAAAATTTGGTGTTGCTACAGTGACCTCAGGATCCCTCTAGCCTTGAAACAGTGTTCTTGGGGTTTCTCTGGAGTGCCATCAAGGAAATCAAGGCTCCTTTCCTGTGTGATGTGCAACACGGCATTGCTCTGCACGCAGTGCAGGGGAATCGGGCCTCATCTCGCGACGAGGGGGAAGTCTCATGGTTTTTCTCGAGTTGCTGCGGGAAACTGGGTTATATTAGCTAGTTAGGACGGGGATGGCCCTTCCACACACGTGATTGTTCAGCGACGACAGGACTCCTGCCTAGTTGCGAGGGACAACTCGAGATTCTCCTCGAGGCGTGGTAGGGCAATTGGGACGCCTCTCGAGCTGAGGCGGGAGACCAAGGGTCCCTTTCCACGTGCCACAGGAATCCTGGGACTCCTATCAAGTTTCTCGAGGAGTCAGGCATCGTCTCCTTTGGAGGCACTGATCTCCGCGTCCCTCTGGAGTTTTCAAAGGATGTGAGGCCTCCGGTCGCGATGAGGTGGGGAACTAGGTCTTTCTCTGTGGTCTCCACAGGGGATTCAGACATCCATTCGTCTTGGGAGATGCAAGACGAGCTTGCCTTCATGTCACTGCAGGGTTATCCGGCCTTATTTCGAGTCAGGGCATCGCGGTGTCCATTCCACTTGAGGCCGCAAACTCAGGGTCCATCTCACATACCTCGAGTTGAGAGAAGCATCCTCTTGAGGTGCTTGTGGTAAGGTGGTATTCCTCTGGAGTCGAAGCCAGGGACTAACCTCTCATCTCGAGTTGATTTTTGGTCCACGGAGCTCTTTCGTGTTGCTACAGTGACCTCAGGATCCCTCTAGCCTTGAAACAGTGTTCTTGGGCTTTCTCTGGAGTGCCATCAAGGAAATCAAGGCTCCTTTCCGGTGTGATGTGCAATACGGCATTGCTCTGCACGCAGTGCAGGGGAATCGGGCCTCATCTCGCGGCGAGGGGGAAGTCTCATGGTTTTTCTCGAGTTGCTGCGGGAAACTGGGTTATATTAGCTAGTTAGGACGGGGATGGCCCTTCCACACACGTGATTGTTCAGCGACGACAGGACTCCTGCCTAGTTGCGAGGGACAACTCGGGATTCTCCTCGAGGCTTGGTAGGGCAATTGGGACGCCTCTCCAGCTGAGGCGGGAGACCAAGGGTCCCTTTCCACGTGCCACAGGAATCCTGGAACTCTTATCAAATTTCACGAGGAGTCAGGCATCGTCTCCTTTGGAGGCACTGATCTCTGCGTCCCTCTGGAGTTTTCAAAGGATGTGAGGCCTCCGGTCGCGATGAGGTGTGGAACTAGGTCTTTCTCTGTGGTCTCCACAGGGGATTCAAACATCCTTTCGTCTTGGGAGATGCAAGACGAGCCTGCATTCAAGTTACTGCAGGGATATCCGGCCTTATTTCGGGTCAGGGCATCGCGGTGTCCATTCCACTTGAGGCCGCAAATTCAGGGTACCTCTCACATACCTCGAGCTGAGAGAAGCCTCCTCTTGAGGTGCTTGTGGTAAGGTGGTATTCCTCTGGAGTCGAAGTCAGGGACTAACCTCTCATCTCGAGTTGACTTTTGGTCCACGGAGATCTTTCATGTTGCTACAGTGACCTCAGGATCCCTTTAGCCTTGTAACAGTGTTCTTGGCTTTCTCTGGAGTGCCATCAAGGAAATCAAGGTTCCTTTCCTTTGTGATGTGCAACACAGAATTGCTCTGCACGCAGTGCAGGGGAATCGGGCCTCATCTCGCGGCGAGGGGGAAGTCTCATGGTTTTTCTCGAGTTGCGGCGGGAACCTGGGCTTTATTCTCGAGTTACGACAGGGATGGCCCTTCCATACACGTGTTTGTTCAGCGACGTCAGGACTCCTACCTAGTTGCGAGGGACAACTCGGGATTCTCCTCGAGGCTTGGCAGGGCAATTGGGACGCCTCTCCAGCTGAGGCGGGAGACCAAGTGTCCCTTTCCACGTGCCACAGGAATCCTGGGACTCCTATCAAGTTTCACGAGGAGTCAGGCATCGTCTCCTTTGGAGGCACTGATCTCCGCATCCCTCTGGAGTTTTCAAAGGATGTGAGGCCTCCGGTCGCGATGAGGTGGGGAACTAGGTCTTTCTCTGTGGTCTCCACAGGGGATTCAGACATCCTTTCGTCACGGGAGATGCAAGACGAGCCTGCATTCAGGTCACTGCAGGGATATCCGGCCTTATTTCGAGTCAGGGCATCGCGGTGTCCATTCCACTTAAGGCCGCAAACTCAGGGTCCCTCTCACACACATAGAGCTGAGAGAAGCCTCCTCTTGAGGTGCTTGTGGTAAGGTGGTATTCCTCTGGAGTCGAAGCCCGGGACGAACCTCTCATCTTGAGTTGATTTATGGTCCCCGGAGCTCTTTCGTGTTGCTACAGTGACCTCAGGATCCCTCTAGCCTTGAAACAGTGTTCTTGGGCTTTCTCAGGAGTGCCATCAAGGAAATCAAGGCTCCTTTCCTGTGTGATGTGCAACACGGCATTGCTCTGCACGCAGTGCAGGGGAATCGGGCCTCATCTCGCGGCGAGGGGGAAGTCTCATGGCTTTTCTCGAGTTGCGGCTGGAACCTGGGGTATATTGTCGAATTACGACGGGGATGGCCCTTCCACACACGTGTTTGTTCAGCGACGTCAGGACTCCTGCCTAGTTGTGAGGGACAACTCGGGATTTTCCTTGAGGTTTGGCAGGGCAATTGGGACGCCTCTCTAGCTGAGGCGGGAGACCAAGTGTCCCTTTCCACGTGCCACAGGAATCCTGGGACTCCTATCAAGTTTCACGAGGAGTCAGGCATCGTCTCCTTTGGAGGCACTGATCTCGGCGTCCCTCTGGAATTTTTAAAGGATGTGAGGCCTCCGGTCGCGATGAGGTGGGGAACTAGGTCTTTCTCTGTGGTCTCCACAGGGGATTCAGTCATCCTTTCGTCTTGGTAGATGCAAGACGAGCCTGCATTCAAGTCACTGCACGGATATCCGGCCTTATTTCGAGTCAGGGCATCTTGGTGTCCATTCCACTTGAGGCCGCAAACTCAGGGTCCCTCTCACACACCTAGAGCTGAGAGAAGCCTCCTCGTGAGGTGCTTGTGGTAAGGTGGTATTCCTCTGGAGTCGAAGTCAGGGACTAACCTCTCATCTCGAGTTGATTTATGGTCCCCGGAGCTCTTTCGTGTTGCGACAGTGACCTCAGGATCCCTCTAGCCTTGAAACAGTGTTCTTGGGCATTCTCTGGAGTGCCATCAAGGAAATCAAGGCTCCTTTCCTGTGTGATGTGTAACACGGCATTGCTCTGCACGCAGTGCATTGGAATCGGGCCTCATCTCGCGGCGAGGGGGAAGTCTCATGGTTTTTCTCGAGTTGCGGCGGGAACCTCGGTATATTCTCGAGTTACGACGGGGATGGCCCTTCCACACACGTGATTGTTCGGCGACGGCAGGACTCCTGCCTAGTTGCGAGGGACAACTCGGGATTCTCCTCGAGGCTTGGCAGGGCAATTGGGACGCCTCTCCAGCTGAGGCGGGAGACCAAGGGTCCCTTTCCACGTGCCACAGGAATCCTGGAACTCTTATCAAATTTCACGAGGAGTCAGGCATCGTCTCCTTTGGAGGCACTGATCTCTGCGTCCCTCTGGAGTTTTCAAAGGATGTGAGGCCTCCGGTCGCGATGAGGTGGGGAACTAGGTCTTTCTCTGTGGTCTCCACAGGGGATTCAGACATCCTTTCGTCTTGGGAGATGCAAGACGAGCCTGCATTCAGGTCACTGCAGGGATATCCGGCCTTATTTCGAGTCAGGGCATCGCGGTGTCCATTCCACTTGAGGCCGCAAACTCAGGGTCCCTCTCACACACATAGAGCTGAGAGAAGCCTCCTCTTGAGGTGCTTGTGGTAAGGTGGTATTCCTCTGGAGTCGAAGCCAGGGACGAACCTCTCATCTTGAGTTGATTTATGGTCCCCGGAGCTCTTTCGTGTTGCTACAGTGACCTCAGGATCCCTCTAGCCTTGAAACAGTGTTCTTGGGCTTTCTCAGGAGTGCCATCAAGGAAATCAAGGCTCCTTTCCTGTGTGATGTGCAACACGGCATTGCTCTACACGCAGTGCAGGGGAATCGGGCCTCATCTCGCGGCGAGGGGAAGTCTCATGGCTTTTCTCGAGTTGCGGCTGGAACCTGGGGTATATTCTCGAATTACGACGGGGATGGCCCTTCCACACACGTGTTTGTTCAGCGACGTCAGGACTCCTGCCTAGTTGCGAGGGACAACTCGGAATATTCCTTGAGGTTTGTCAGGGCAATTGGGACGCCTCTCTAGCTGAGGCGGGAAATCAAGTGTCCCTTTCCACGTGCCACAGGAATCCTGGGACTCCTATCAAGTTTCTCGAGGAGTCAGGCATCGTCTCCTTTGGAGGCACTGATCTCGGCGTCCCTCTGGAATTTTCAAAGGATGTGAGGCCTCCGGTCGCGATGAGGTGGGGAACTAGGTCTTTCTCTGTGGTCTCCACTGGGGATTCAGACATCCTTTCGTCTTGGGAGATGCAAGACGAGCCTGCATTCAAGTCACTGCACGGATATCCGGCCTTATTTCGAGTCAGGGCATCGCGGTGTCCATTCCACTTGAGGCCGCAAACTCAGGGTCCCTCTCACATACCTAGAGCTGAGAGAAGCCTCCTCTTGAGGTGCTTGTGGTAAGGTGGTATTCCTCTGGAGTCGAAGTCAGGGACTAACCTCTCATCTCGAGTTGATTTATGGTCCCCGGAGCTCTTTCGTGTTGCTACAGTGACCTCAGGATCTCTCTAGCCTTGAAACAGTGTTCTTGGGCTTTCTCTGGAGTGCCATCAAGGAAATCAAGGCTCCTTTCCTGTGTGATGTATAACACGGCATTGCTCTGCACGCAGTGCAGGGGAATTGGGCCTCATCTCGCGGCGAGGGGGAAGTCTCATGGTTTTTCTCGAGTTGCGGCGGGAACCTCGGTATATTCTCGAGTTACGACGGGGATGGCCCTTCCACACACGTGTTTGTTCAGCGATGGCAGGACTCCTGCCTAGTTGTGAGGGACAACTCGGCATTCTCCTCGAGGCTTGGCAGGGCAGTTGGGACGCCTCTCCAGCTGAGGTGGGATACCAAGGGTTCATTTCCACGTGCCACAGGAATCCTGGGACTCCTATCAAGTTTCACGAGGAGTCAGGCATCGTCTCCTTTGGAGGCACTGATCTCCGCGTCCCTCTGGAGTTTTCAAAGGATGTGAGGCCTCCGGTTGCGATGAGGTGGGGAACTAGGTCTTTCTCTGTGGTCTCCACAGGGGATTCAGACATCCTTTCGTCTTGGGAGATGCAAGACGAGCCTGCAATCAAGTCAGTGCAGGGATATCCGGCCTTATTTCGAGTCAGGGCATCGCGGTGTCCATTCCACTTGAGGCCGCAAACTCAGGGTCCCTCTCACACACATAGAGCTGAGAGAAGCCTCCTCTTGAAGTGCTTTTGGTAAGGTGGTATTCCTCTGGAGTCGAAGCAAGGGACTAACCTCTCATCTCGAGTTTATTTTTGGTTAACGGAACACTTTCGTGTTGCTACAGTGACCTCAGGATCCCTCTAGCCTTGAAACAGTGTTCTTGGGGTTTCTGTGGAGTGCCATCAAAGAAATTAAGGCTTCTTTCCTGTGTGATGTGCAACACGGCATTGCTCTGCACGCAGTGCAGGGGAATCGGGCCTCATCTCGCGGCGAGGGGGAAGTCTCATGGTTTTTCTCGAGTTGCGGCGGGAACCTGGGGTATATTCTCGAGTTACGACGGGGATGGCCCTTCCACACACGTGTTTGTTCAGCGACCTCAGGACTCCTGCCTAGTTGCAAGGGACAACGCGGGATTCTCCTCGAGGCTTGGCAGGGCAATTGGGACGCCTCTCCAGCTGAGGCGGGAGACCAAGGGTCCCTTTCCACGTTGCACAGGAATCCTGGGACTCCT
This sequence comes from Cervus elaphus, assembly GCF_910594005.1. Classification (NCBI taxonomy): domain Eukaryota; kingdom Metazoa; phylum Chordata; class Mammalia; order Artiodactyla; family Cervidae; genus Cervus; species Cervus elaphus. Next base: position 50,198,704 of record NC_057816.1, on the reverse strand, counting down.
ATCAAGTTTCACGAGGAGTCAGGCATCGTCTCCTTTGGAAGCACTGATCTCCGCGTCCCTCTGGAGTTTTCAAAGGATGTGAGGCCTCCGGTCGCGATGAGGTGTGGAACTCGGTCTTTCTCTGTGGTCTCCACAGGCGATTCAGACATCCTTTCGTCTTGTTAGATGCAAGACGAGCCTGTATTCAAGTCACTGCAGGGATATCCGGCCTTATTTCGGGTCATGGCATCGCGGTGTCCATTCCACTTGAGGCCGCACACTCAGGGTCCCTCTCACATACCTAGAGCTGAGAGAAGCCTCCTCTTGAGGTGCTTGTGGTAAGGTGGTATTCCTCTGGAGTCGAAGCCAGGGACTAACCTCTCATCTCGCGTTGATTTTTGGTTCACGGAAAAATTTCGTGTTGCTACAGTGACCTCAGGATCCCTCTAGCCTTGAAACAGTGTTCTTGGGGTTTCTCTGGAGTGCCATCAAGGAAATCAAGGATCCTTTCCTGTGTGATGTTCAACACGGCATTGCTCTGCACGTAGTGCAGGAGAATCGGGCCTCATCTCGCGGAGAGGGGGAAGTCTCATGGTTTTTCTCGAGTTGCTGCGGGAAACTGGGGTATATTAGCGAGTTAGGACGGGGATGGCCCTTCCACACACGTGATTGTTCAGCGACGACAGGACTCCTGCCTAGTTGCGAGGGACAACTCGGGATTCTCCTCGAGGCGTGGTAGGGCAATTGGGACGCCTCTCGAGCTGAGGCGGGAGACCAAGGGTCCCTTTCCACGTGCCACAGGAATCCTAGGACTCCTATCAAGTTTCTCGAGGAGTCAGGCATCATCTCCTTTGGAGGCACTGATCTCCGCGTCCCTCTGGAGTTTTCAAAGGATGTGAGGCCTCCGGTCGCGATGAGGTGGGGAACTAGGTCTTTCTCTGTGGTCTCCACAGGGGATTCAGACATCCATTCGTCTTGGGAGATGCAAGACGAGCTTGCCTTCATGTCACTGCAGGGTTATCCGGCCTTATTTCGAGTCAGGGCATTGCGGTGTCCATTCCACTTGAGGCCGCAAACTCAGGGTCCATCTCACATACCTCGAGTTGAGAGAAGCCTCCTCTTGAGGTGCTTGTGGTAAGGTGGTATTCCTCTGGAGTCGAAGCCAGGGACTAACCTCTCATCTCGAGTTGATTTTTGGTCCACGGAGATCTTTCATGTTGCTACAGTGACCTCAGGATCCCTCTTGCCTTGAAACAGTGTTCTTGGCTTTCTCTGGAGTGCCATCAAGGAAATCAAGGTTCCTTTCCTTTGTGATGTGCAACACAGAATTGCTCTGCACGCAGTGCAGGGGAATCGGGCCTCATCTCGCGGCGAGGGGGAAGTCTCATGGTTTTTCTCGAGTTGCGGCGGGAACCTGGGCTTTATTCTCGAGTTACGACAGGGATGGCCCTTCCACACACGTGTTTGTTCAGCGACGTCAGGACTCCTACCTAGTTGCGAGGGACAACTCGGGATTCTCCTCGAGGCTTGGCAGGGCAATTGGGACGCCTCTCCAGCTGAGGCGGGAGACCAAGGGTCCCTTTCCACGTGCCACAGGAATCCTGGGACTCCTATCAAGTTTCACGAGGAGTCAGGCATCGTCTCCTTTGGAGGAACTGATCTCCGCATCCCTCTGGAGTTTTCAAAGGATGTGAGGCCTCCGGTCGCGATGAGGTGGGGAACTAGGTCTTTCTCTGTGGTCTCCACAGGGGATTCAGACATCCTTTCGTTTTGGGAGATGCAAGACGAGCCTGCATTCAAGTCACTGCAGTGATATCCGGCCTTAATTCAAGTCAGGGCAGCGCGTTGTCCATTCCACTTGAGGCCGCAAACTCAGGGTCCCTCTCACATACCTAGAGCTGAGAGAAGCCTCCTCTTGACGTGCTTGTGGTAAGGTGGTATTCCTCTGGAGTCGAAGCCAGGGACTAACCTCTCATCTCGAGTTGATTTGTGGTCCACGGAGCTCTTTCGTGTTGCTACAGTGACCTCAGGATCCCTCTAGCCCTGAAACAGTGTTCTTGGGGTTTCTCTGGAGTGCCATCAAGGAAATCAAGGCTTCTTTCCTGTGTGATGTGCAGCACGACATTGCTCTGCACGCAGTGCAGGGGAATCAGTCCTCATCTCGTGGCGAGGGGGAAGTCTCATGGTTTTAATCGAGTTGCGGCCGGAACCTGGGGTATATTCTCGAGTTGCTATGGGAATGGCCCTTCCACACACGTGTTTGTTCAGTGACGTCAGGACTCCTGCCTAGTTGTGAGGGACAACTCGGGATTCTCCTCGAGGCTTGGCAGGGCAATTGGGACGCCTCTCCAGGTGAGGCGGAAGACCAAGGGTCCCTTTCCACGTGCCACAGGAATCCTGGGACTCCTATCAAGTTTCACGAGAATTCAGGCATTGTCTCCTTTGGAGGCACTGATCTCCGTGTCCCTCTGTAGTTTTCCAAGAATGTGAGGTCTCCGGTCGCCATGAGGTGGGAAACTAGGTCTTTCTCTGTGGTCTCCACAGGGGAATCAGACATCCTTTCGTCTTGGGAGATGCAAGACGAGCCTGCATTCAAGTCACTGCAGGCATATCCAGCCTTATTTCGAGTCAGGGCATCGCGGTGTCCATTCCACTTGAGGCCGCAAACTCAGGGTCCCTCTCACATACCTAGAGCTGAGAGAAGCCTCCTCTTGAGGTGCTTGTGGTAAGGTGGTATTCCTCTGCAGTCGAAGCCAGGGACAAACCTCTCATCTCGAGTTGATTTTTGGTCCACAGAGCTCTTTCGTGTTGCTACAGTAACCTCAGGATCCCTCTAGCCTTGAAACAGTGTTCTTGGGCATTCTCTGGAGTGCCATCAAGGAAATCAAGGCTCCTTTCCTGTGTGATGTGCAACATGGCATTGCTGTGCACGCAGTGCAGGGGAATCGGGCCTCATCTCGCGGCGAGGGGGAAGTCTCATAGTTTTTCTCGAGTTGCGGCGGGAACCTGGGGTATATTCTCGCGTTACGATGGGGATGGCCCTTCCACACACGTGTTTGTTCAGCGACGTCAGGACTCCTGCCTAGTTGCGAGGGACCACTCGGGATTCTCCTCGAGGCTTGGCAGGGAAATTGGGACGCCTCTCCAACTGAGGCGGGAGACCAAGTGTCCCTTTCCACATGCCACAGGAATCCTGGGACTCCTATCAAGTTTCACGAGGAGTCAGGCATCGTCTCCTTTGGAGGCACTGATCTCCGCGTCCCTCTGGAGTTTTCAAAGGATGTGAGGCCTCCGGTCGCGATGAGGTGGGGAACTAGGTCTTTCTCTGTGGTCTCCACAGGGGATTAGGACATCCATTCGTCTTGGGAGATGCAAGATGAGCCTGCATTCAAGTCACTGCAGGGATATCCGACCTTATTTCGAGTCAGAGCATCGCGGTGTCCATTCCACCTGAGGCCACAAACTCAGGGTCCCTCTCACATACCTAGAGCTGAGAGAAGCCTCCTCTTGAGGTGCTTGTGGTAAGGTGGTATTCCTCTGGAGTCGAAGCCAGGGAATAACCTCTCATCGCGAGTTGATTTTTGGTTCACGGAGTTCTTTCGTGTTGCTACAGTGACCTCAGGATCCCTCTAGCCTTGAAACAGTGTTCTTGGGGTTTCTCTGGAGTGCCATCAAGGAAATCAAGGCTCCTTTCCTCTGTGAGGTGTAACACGGCAATGCTCTGCACGCAGTGCAGGGGAATCGGGCCTCATCTCGCGACGAGGGGGAAGTCTCATGGTTTTTCTCGAGTTGCGGCGGGAACCTGGGGTATATTGTCGAGTTACGTCGGGGATGGCCCTTCCACACACGTGTTTGTTCAGCGACGTCAGGACTCCTGCCTAGTTGCGAGGGACAACTCGGGATTCTCCTCGAGGCTTGGCAGGGCAATTGGGACGCCTCTCCAGCTGAGGCGGGAGACCAAGGGTCCCTTTCCACGTGCCACAGGAATCCTGGGACTCCTATCAAGTTTCACGAGGAGTCAGGCATCGTCTCCTTTGGAGGAACTGATCTCCGCATCCCTCTGGAGTTTTCAAAGGATGTGAGGCCTCCGGTCGCGATGAGGTGGGGAACTAGGTCTTTCTCTGTGGTCTCCACAGGGGATTCAGACATCCTTTCGTTTTGGGAGATGCAAGACGAGCCTGCATTCAAGTCACTGCAGTGATATCCGGCCTTAATTCAAGTCAGGGCAGCGCGTTGTCCATTCCACTTGAGGCCGCAAACTCAGGGTCCCTCTCACATACCTAGAGCTGAGAGAAGCCTCCTCTTGACGTGCTTGTGGTAAGGTGGTATTCCTCTGGAGTCGAAGCCAGGGACTAACCTCTCATCTCGAGTTGATTTGTGGTCCACGGAGCTCTTTCGTGTTGCTACAGTGACCTCAGGATCCCTCTAGCCTTGAAACAGTGTTCTTGGGGTTTCTCTGGAGTGCCATCAAGGAAATCAAGGCTTCTTTCCTGTGTGATGTGCAGCACGACATTGCTCTGCACGCAGTGCAGGGGAATCAGTCCTCATCTCGTGGCGAGGGGGAAGTCTCATGGTTTTAATCGAGTTGCGGCCGGAACCTGGGGTATATTCTCGAGTTGCTATGGGAATGGCCCTTCCACACACGTGTTTGTTCAGTGACGTCAGGACTCCTGCCTAGTTGTGAGGGACAACTCGGGATTCTCCTCGAGGCTTGGCAGGGCAATTGGGACGCCTCTCCAGGTGAGGCGGAAGACCAAGGGTCCCTTTCCACGTGCCACAGGAATCCTGGGACTCCTATCAAGTTTCACGAGAATTCAGGCATTGTCTCCTTTGGAGGCACTGATCTCCGTGTCCCTCTGTAGTTTTCCAAGAATGTGAGGTCTCCGGTCGCCATGAGGTGGGAAACTAGGTCTTTCTCTGTGGTCTCCACAGGGGAATCAGACATCCTTTCGTCTTGGGAGATGCAAGACGAGCCTGCATTCAAGTCACTGCAGGCATATCCAGCCTTATTTCGAGTCAGGGCATCGCGGTGTCCATTCCACTTGAGGCCGCAAACTCAGGGTCCCTCTCACATACCTAGAGCTGAGAGAAGCCTCCTCTTGAGGTGCTTGTGGTAAGGTGGTATTCCTCTGCAGTCGAAGCCAGGGACAAACCTCTCATCTCGAGTTGATTTTTGGTCCACAGAGCTCTTTCGTGTTGCTACAGTAACCTCAGGATCCCTCTAGCCTTGAAACAGTGTTCTTGGGCATTCTCTGGAGTGCCATCAAGGAAATCAAGGCTCCTTTCCTGTGTGATGTGCAACATGGCATTGCTGTGCACGCAGTGCAGGGGAATCGGGCCTCATCTCGCGGCGAGGGGGAAGTCTCATGGTTTTTCTCGAGTTGCGGCGGGAACCTGGGGTATATTCTCGCGTTACGATGGGGATGGCCCTTCCACACACGTGTTTGTTCAGCGACGTCAGGACTCCTGCCTAGTTGCGAGGGACCACTCGGGATTCTCCTCGAGGCTTGGCAGGGAAATTGGGACGCCTCTCCAACTGAGGCGGGAGACCAAGTGTCCCTTTCCACATGCCACAGGAATCCTGGGACTCCTATCAAGTTTCACGAGGAGTCAGGCATCGTCTCCTTTGGAGGCACTGATCTCCGCGTCCCTCTGGAGTTTTCAAAGGATGTGAGGCCTCCGGTCGCGATGAGGTGGGGAACTAGGTCTTTCTCTGTGGTCTCCACAGGGGATTAGGACATCCATTCGTCTTGGGAGATGCAAGATGAGCCTGCATTCAAGTCACTGCAGGGATATCCGACCTTATTTCGAGTCAGAGCATCGCGGTGTCCATTCCACCTGAGGCCACAAACTCAGGGTCCCTCTCACATACCTAGAGCTGAGAGAAGCCTCCTCTTGAGGTGCTTGTGGTAAGGTGGTATTCCTCTGGAGTCGAAGCCAGGGAATAACCTCTCATCGCGAGTTGATTTTTGGTTCACGGAGTTCTTTCGTGTTGCTACAGTGACCTCAGGATCCCTCTAGCCTTGAAACAGTGTTCTTGGGGTTTCTCTGGAGTGCCATCAAGGAAATCAAGGCTCCTTTCCTCTGTGAGGTGCAACACGGCAATGCTCTGCACGCAGTGCAGGGGAATCGGGCCTCATCTCGCGACGAGGGGGAAGTCTCATGGTTTTTCTCGAGTTGCGGCGGGAACCTGGGGTATATTGTCGAGTTACGTCGGGGATGGCCCTTCCACACACGTGTTTGTTCAGCGACGTCAGGACTCCTGCCTAGTTGCGAGGGACAACTCGGGATTATCCTTGAGGCTTGGCAGGGCAACTGGGACGCCTCTCCAGCTGAGGCGGGAGACCAAGGGTCCCTTTCCACGTGCCACAGGAATCCTAGGACTCCTATCAAGTTTCACGAGGAGTCAGGCATCGTCTCCTTTGGAGGCACTGATCTCCGCATCCCTCTGGAGTTTTCAAAGGATGTGAGGCCTACGGTCGCGATGAGGTGGGGAACTAGGTCTTTCTCTGTGGTCTCCACAGGGGATTCAGACATCGTTTCGTCTTGGGAGATGCAAGACGAGCCTGCATTCAAGTCACTGTAGGCATATCCGGCTTTATTTCGAGTCAGGGCAACGCGGTGTCCATTCCACTTGAGGCCGCAAACTCAGGGTCCCTCTCACATACCTCGAGCTGAGAGAAGCCTCCTCTTGAGGTGCTTGTGGTAAGGTGGTATTCCTCTGGAGTCGAAGCCACGGACTAACCTCTCATCTCGAGTTGATTTCTGGTCCACGGAGCTCTTTCGAGTTGCTACAGTGACCTCAGGATCCCTCTAGCCTTGAAACGGTGTTCTTGGGGTTTCTCTGGAGTGCCATCAAGGAAATCAAGGCTCCTTTCCTGTGTGATGTGCCACACGGCATTGCTCTGCACGCAGTGCAGGGGAATCGGGCCTCATCTCGCGGCGAGGGGGAAGTCTCATGGTTTTTCTCGAGTTGCGGCGGGAACCTGGGGTATATTCTCGAGTTACGACGGGGATGGCCCTTCCACACACGTGTTTGTTCAGCGACCTCAGGACTCCTGCCTAGTTGCAAGGGACAACGCGGGATTCTCCTCGAGGCTTGGCAGGGCAATTGGGACGCCTCTCCAGCTGAGGCGGGAGACCAAGGGTCCCTTTCCACGTGCCACAGGAATCCTGGGACTCCTATCAAGTTTCACGAGGAGTCAGGCATCGTCTCCTTTGGAGGCACTGATCTCCGCGTCCCTCTGGAGTTTTCAAAGGATGTGAGGCCTCCGGTCGCGATGAGGTGTGGAACTCGGTCTTTCTCTGTGGTCTCCACAGGCGATTCAGACATCCTTTCGTCTTGTTAGATGCAAGACGAGCCTGTATTCAAGTCACTGCAGGGATATCCGGCCTTATTTCGGGTCATGGCATCGCGGTGTCCATTCCACTTGAGGCCGCAAACTCAGGGTCCCTCTCACATACCTAGAGCTGAGAGAAGCATCCTCTTGAGGTGCTTGTGGTCAGGTGGTATTCCTCTGGAGTGGAAGCCAGGGCCTAACCTCTCATCTCGAGTTGATTTTTGGTCCACGGAGCTCTTTCGTGTTGCTACAGTGACCTCAGGATCCCTCTAGCCTTGAAACAGTGTTCTTGGGGTTTCTCTGGAGTGCCATCAAGGAAATCAAGGCTCCTTTCCGATGTGATGTGCAATACGGCATTGCTCTGCACGCAGTGCAGGGGAATCGGGCCTCATCTCGCGGCGAGGGGGAAGTTTCATGGTTTTTCTCGAGTTGCGGCGGGGGGACCTGGGGTATATTAGCGAGTTAGGACGGGGATGGCCTTTCCACACACGTGATTGTTCAACGACGACAGGACTCCTGCCTAGTTGCGAGGGACAACTCGGGATTCTCCTCGAGGCTTAGTAGGGCAATTGGGACGCCTCTCCAGGTGAGGCGGAAGACCAAGGGTCCCTTTCCACGTGCCACAGGAATCCTGGGACTCCTATCAAGTTTCTCGAGGAGTCAGGCATCGTCTCCTTTAGAGGCACTGATCTCGGCGTCCCTCTGGAATTTTCAAAGGATGTGAGGCCTCCGGTCGCGATGAGGTGGGGAACTAGGTCTTTCTCTGTGGTCTCCACAGGGGATTCAGACATCCTTTCGTCTTGGGAGATGCAAGACGAGCCTGCATTCAAGTCACTGCAGGGATATCCGGCCTTATTTCGAGTCAGGGTATCGCGGTGTCCATTCCACTTGAGGCCGCACACTCAGGGTCCCTCTCACATACCTAGAGCTGAGAGAAGCCTCCTCTTGAGGTGCTTGTGGTAAGGTGGTATTCCTCTGGAGTCGAAGCCAGGGACTAACCTCTCATCTCGCGTTGATTTTTGGTTCACGGAAAAATTTCGTGTTGCTACAGTGACCTCAGGATCCCTCTAGCCTTGAAACAGTGTTCTTGGGGTTTCTCTGGAGTGCCATCAAGGAAATCAAGGCTCCTTTCCTGTGTGATGTGCAACACGGCATTGCTCTGCACGCAGTGCAGGAGAATCGGGCCTCATCTTGCGGCGAGGGGGATGTCTCATGGTTTTTCTCGAGTTGCTGCGGGAAACTGGGGTATATTAGCGAGTTAGGACGGGGATGGCCCTTCCACACACGTGATTGTTCAGCGACGACAGGACTCCTGCCTAGTTGCGAGGGACAACTCGGGATTCTCCTCGAGGCGTGGTAGGGCAATTGGGACGCCTCTCGAGCTGAGGCGGGAGACCAAGGGTCCCTTTCCACGTGCCACAGGAATCCTGTGACTCCTATCAAGTTTCTCGAGGAGTCAGGCATCGTCTCCTTTGGAGGCACTGATCTCCGCGTCCCTCTGGAGTTTTCAAAGGATGTGAGGCCTCCGGTCGCGATGAGGTGGGGAACTAGGTCTTTCTCTGTGGTCTCCACAGGGGATTCAGACATCCATTCGTCTTGGGAGATGCAAGACGAGCTTGCCTTCATGTCACTGCAGGGTTATCCGGCCTTATTTCGAGTCAGGGCATTGCGGTGTCCATTCCACTTGAGGCCGCAAACTCAGGGTCCATCTCACATACCTCGAGTTGAGAGAAGCCTCCTCTTGAGGTGCTTGTGGTAAGGTGGTATTCCTCTGGAGTCGAAGCCAGGGACTAACCTCTCATCTCGAGTTGATTTTTGGTCCACGGAGATCTTTCATGTTGCTACAGTGACCTCAGGATCCCTCTAGCCTTGAAACAGTGTTCTTGGCTTTCTCTGGAGTGCCATCAAGGAAATCAAGGTTCCTTTCCTTTGTGATGTGCAACACAGAATTGCTCTGCACGCAGTGCAGGGGAATCGGGCCTCATCTCGCGGCGAGGGGGAAGTCTCATGGTTTTTCTCGAGTTGCGGCGGGAACCTGGGCTTTATTCTCGAGTTACGACAGGGATGGCCCTTCCATACACGTGTTTGTTCAGCGACGTCAGGACTCCTACCTAGTTGCGAGGGACAACTCGGTATTCTCCTCGAGGCTTGGCAGGGCAATTGGGACGCCTCTCCAGCTGAGGCGGGGAGACCAAGGGTCCCTTTCCACGTGCCACAGGAATCCTGGGACTCCTATCAAGTTTCACGAGGAGTCAGGCATCGTCTCCTTTGGAGGCACTGATCTCCGCATCCCTCTGGAGTTTTCAAAGGATGTGAGGCCTCCGGTCGCGATGAGGTGGGGAACTAGGTCTTTCTCTGTGGTCTCCACAGGGGATTCAGACATCCTTTCGTCTTGGGAGATGCAAGACGAGCCTGCATTCAAGTCACTGCAGGGATATCCGGCCTTAATTCAAGTCAGGGCAGCGCGTTGTCCATTCCACTTGAGGCCGCAAACTCAGGGTCCCTCTCACATACCTAGAGCTGAGAGAAGCCTCCTCTTGACGTGCTTGTGGTAAGGTGGTATTCCTCTGGAGTCGAAGCCAGGGACTAACCTCTCATCTCGAGTTGATTTGTGGTCCACGGAGCTCTTTCGTGTTGCTACAGTGACCTCAGGATCCCTCTAGCCTTGAATCAGTGTTCTTGTTGTTTCTCTGGAGTGCCATCAAGGAAATCAAGGCTTCTTTCCTGTGTGATGTGCAGCACGACATTGCTCTGCACGCAGTGCAGGGGAATCAGTCCTCATCTCGTGGCGAGGGGGAAGTCTCATGGTTTTAATCGAGTTGCGGCCGGAACCTGGGGTATATTCTCGAGTTGCTATGGGAATGGCCCTTCCACACACGTGTTTGTTCAGTGACGTCAGGACTCCTGCCTAGTTGTGAGGGACAACTCGGGATTCTCCTCGAGGCTTGGCAGGGCAATTGGGACGCCTCTCCAGGTGAGGCGGAAGACCAAGGGTCCCTTTCCACGTGCCACAGGAATCCTGGGACTCCTATCAAGTTTCACGAGAATTCAGGCATTGTCTCCTTTGGAGGCACTGATCTCCGTGTCCCTCTGTAGTTTTCCAAGAATGTGAGGTCTCCGGTCGCCATGAGGTGGGAAACTAGGTCTTTCTCTGTGGTCTCCACAGGGGAATCAGACATCCTTTCGTCTTGGGAGATGGAAGACGAGCCTGCATTCAAGTCACTGCAGGCATATCCAGCCTTATTTCGAGTCAGGGCATCGCGGTGTCCATTCCACTTGAGGCCGCAAACTCAGGGTCCCTCTCACATACCTAGAGCTGAGAGAAGCCTCCTCTTGAGGTGCTTGTGGTAAGGTGGTATTCCTCTGCAGTCGAAGCCAGGGACAAACCTCTCATCTCGAGTTGATTTTTGGTCCACAGAGCTCTTTCGTGTTGCTACAGTAACCTCAGGATCCCTCTAGCCTTGAAACAGTGTTCTTGGGCATTCTCTGGAGTGCCATCAAGGAAATCAAGGCTCCTTTCCTGTGTGATGTGCAACATGGCATTGCTGTGCACGCAGTGCAGGGGAATCGGGCCTCATCTCGCGGCGAGGGGGAAGTCTCATGGTTTTTCTCGAGTTGCGGCGGGAACCTGGGGTATATTCTCGCGTTACGATGGGGATGGCCCTTCCACACACGTGTTTGTTCAGCGACGTCAGGACTCCTGCCTAGTTGCGAGGGACCACTCGGGATTCTCCTCGAGGCTTGGCAGGGAAATTGGGACGCCTCTCCAACTGAGGCGAGAGACCAAGTGTCCCTTTCCACATGCCACAGGAATCCTGGGACTCCTATCAAGTTTCACGAGGAGTCAGGCATCGTCTCCTTTGGAGGCACTGATCTCCGCGTCCCTCTGGAGTTTTCAAAGGATGTGAGGCCTCCGGTCGCGATGAGGTGGGGAACTAGGTCTTTCTCTGTGGTCTCCACAGGGGATTAGGACATCCATTCGTCTTGGGAGATGCAAGACGAGCCTGCATTCAAGTCACTGCAGGGATATCCGACCTTATTTCGAGTCAGAGCATCGCGGTGTCCATTCCACCTGAGGCCACAAACTCAGGGTCCCTCTCACATACCTAGAGCTGAGAGAAGCCTCCTCTTGAGGTGCTTGTGGTAAGGTGGTATTCCTCTGGAGTCGAAGCCAGGGACTAACCTCTCATCGGGAGTTGATTTGTGGTCCACGGAGTTCTTTCGTGTTGCTACAGTGACCTCAGGATCCCTCTAGCCTTGAAACAGTGTTCTTGGGGTTTCTCTGGAGTGCCATCAAGGAAATCAAGGCTCCTTTCCTCTGTGAGGTGCAACACGGCAATGCTCTGCACGCAGTGCAGGGGAATCGGGCCTCATCTCGCGGCGAGGGGGAAGTCTCATGGTTTTTCTCGAGTTGCTGCGGGAAACTGGGTTATATTAGCTAGTTAGGACGGGGATGGCCCTTCCACACACGTGATTGTTCAGCGACGTCAGGACTCCTGCTTAGTTGCGAGGGACAACTCGGGATTCTCCTCGAGGCTTGGCAGGGCAATTGGGACGCCTCTCCAGCTGAGGCGGGAGACCAAGAGTCCCGTTCCACGTGCCACAGGAATCCTGGGACTCCTATCAAGTTTCACGAGGAGTCAGGCATCGTCTCCTTTGGAGGCACTGATCTCCGCGTCCCTCTGGAGTTTTCAAAGGATGTGAGGCCTCCGGTCGCGATGAGGTGGGGAACTAGGTCTTTCTCTGTGGTCTCCACAGGGGATTAGGACATCCATTCGTCTTGGGAGATGCAAGATGAGCCTGCATTCAAGTCACTGCAGGGATATCCGACCTTATTTCGAGTCAGAGCATCGCGGTGTCCATTCCACCTGAGGCCACAAACTCAGGGTCCCTCTCACATACCTAGAGCTGAGAGAAGCCTCCTCTTGAGGTGCTTGTGGTAAGGTGGTATTCCTCTGGAGTCGAAGCCAGGGAATAACCTCTCATCGCGAGTTGATTTTTGGTTCACGGAGTTCTTTCGTGTTGCTACAGTGACCTCAGGATCCCTCTAGCCTTGAAACAGTGTTCTTGGGGTTTCTCTGGAGTGCCATCAAGGAAATCAAGGCTCCTTTCCTCTGTGAGGTGCAACACGGCAATGCTCTGCACGCAGTGCAGGGGAATCGGGCCTCATCTCGCGACGAGGGGGAAGTCTCATGGTTTTTCTCGAGTTGCGGCGGGAACCTGGGGTATATTGTCGAGTTACGTCGGGGATGGCCCTTCCACACACGTGTTTGTTCAGCGACGTCAGGACTCCTGCCTAGTTGCGAGGGACAACTCGGGATTATCCTTGAGGCTTGGCAGGGCAACTGGGACGCCTCTCCAGCTGAGGCGGGAGACCAAGGGTCCCTTTCCACGTGCCACAGGAATCCTAGGACTCCTATCAAGTTTCACGAGGAGTCAGGCATCGTCTCCTTTGGAGGCACTGATCTCCGCATCCCTCTGGAGTTTTCAAAGGATGTGAGGCCTACGGTCGCGATGAGGTGGGGAACTAGGTCTTTCTCTGTGGTCTCCACAGGGGATTCAGACATCGTTTCGTCTTGGGAGATGCAAGACGAGCCTGCATTCAAGTCACTGTAGGCATATCCGGCTTTATTTCGAGTCAGGGCAACGCGGTGTCCATTCCACTTGAGGCCGCAAACTCAGGGTCCCTCTCACATACCTCGAGCTGAGAGAAGCCTCCTCTTGAGGTGCTTGTGGTAAGGTGGTATTCCTCTGGAGTCGAAGCCACGGACTAACCTCTCATCTCGAGTTGATTTCTGGTCCACGGAGCTCTTTCGAGTTGCTACAGTGACCTCAGGATCCCTCTAGCCTTGAAACGGTGTTCTTGGGGTTTCTCTGGAGTGCCATCAAGGAAATCAAGGCTCCTTTCCTGTGTGATGTGCCACACGGCATTGCTCTGCACGCAGTGCAGGGGAATCGGGCCTCATCTCGCGGCGAGGGGGAAGTCTCATGGTTTTTCTCGAGTTGCGGCGGGAACCTGGGGTATATTCTCGAGTTACGACGGGGATGGCCCTTCCACACACGTGTTTGTTCAGCGACCTCAGGACTCCTGCCTAGTTGCAAGGGACAACGCGGGATTCTCCTCGAGGCTTGGCAGGGCAATTGGGACGCCTCTCCAGCTGAGGCGGGAGACCAAGGGTCCCTTTCCACGTGCCACAGGAATCCTGGGACTCCTATCAAGTTTCACGAGGAGTCAGGCATCGTCTCCTTTGGAGGCACTGATCTCCGCGTCCCTCTGGAGTTTTCAAAGGATGTGAGGCCTCCGGTCGCGATGAGGTGTGGAACTCGGTCTTTCTCTGTGGTCTCCACAGGCGATTCAGACATCCTTTCGTCTTGTTAGATGCAAGACGAGCCTGTATTCAAGTCACTGCAGGGATATCCGGCCTTATTTCGGGTCATGGCATCGCGGTGTCCATTCCACTTGAGGCCGCAAACTCAGGGTCCCTCTCACATACCTAGAGCTGAGAGAAGCATCCTCTTGAGGTGCTTGTGGTCAGGTGGTATTCCTCTGGAGTGGAAGCCAGGGCCTAACCTCTCATCTCGAGTTGATTTTTGGTCCACGGAGCTCTTTCGTGTTGCTACAGTGACCTCAGGATCCCTCTAGCCTTGAAACAGTGTTCTTGGGGTTTCTCTGGAGTGCCATCAAGGAAATCAAGGCTCCTTTCCGATGTGATGTGCAATACGGCATTGCTCTGCACGCAGTGCAGGGGAATCGGGCCTCATCTCGCGGCGAGGGGGAAGTTTCATGGTTTTTCTCGAGTTGCGGCGGGGGGACCTGGGGTATATTAGCGAGTTAGGACGGGGATGGCCTTTCCACACACGTGATTGTTCAACGACGACAGGACTCCTGCCTAGTTGCGAGGGACAACTCGGGATTCTCCTCGAGGCTTAGTAGGGCAATTGGGACGCCTCTCCAGCTGAGGCGGAAGACCAAGGGTCCCTTTCCACGTGCCACAGGAATCCTGGGACTCCTATCAAGTTTCTCGAGGAGTCAGGCATCGTCTCCTTTAGAGGCACTGATCTCGGCGTCCCTCTGGAATTTTCAAAGGATGTGAGGCCTCCGGTCGCGATGAGGTGGGGAACTAGGTCTTTCTCTGTGGTCTCCACAGGGGATTCAGACATCCTTTCGTCTTGGGAGATGCAAGACGAGCCTGCATTCAAGTCACTGCAGGGATATCCGGCCTTATTTCGAGTCAGGGTATCGCGGTGTCCATTCCACTTGAGGCCGCACACTCAGGGTCCCTCTCACATACCTAGAGCAGAGAGAAGCCTCCTCTTGAGGTGCTTGTGGTAAGGTGGTATTCCTCTGGAGTCGAAGCCAGGGACTAACCTCTCATCTCGCGTTGATTTTTGGTTCACGGAAAAATTTCGTGTTGCTACAGTGACCTCAGGATCCCTCTAGCCTTGAAACAGTGTTCTTGGGGTTTCTCTGGAGTGCCATCAAGGAAATCAAGGCTCCTTTCCTGTGTGATGTGCAACACGGCATTGCTCTGCACGCAGTGCAGGAGAATCGGGCCTCATCTTGCGGCGAGGGGGATGTCTCATGGTTTTTCTCGAGTTGCTGCGGGAAACTGGGGTATATTAGCGAGTTAGGACGGGGATGGCCCTTCCACACACGTGATTGTTCAGCGACGACAGGACTCCTGCCTAGTTGCGAGGGACAACTCGGGATTCTCCTCGAGGCGTGGTAGGGCAATTGGGACGCCTCTCGAGCTGAGGCGGGAGACCAAGGGTCCCTTTCCACGTGCCACAGGAATCCTGTGACTCCTATCAAGTTTCTCGAGGAGTCAGGCATCGTCTCCTTTGGAGGCATTGATCTCCGCGTCCCTCTGGAGTTTTCAAAGGATGTGAGGCCTCCGGTCGCGATGAGGTGGGGAACTAGGTCTTTCTCTGTGGTCTCCACAGGGGATTCAGACATCCATTCGTCTTGGGAGATGCAAGACGAGCTTGCCTTCATGTCACTGCAGGGTTATCCGGCCTTATTTCGAGTCAGGGCATTGCGGTGTCCATTCCACTTGAGGCCGCAAACTCAGGGTCCATCTCACATACCTCGAGTTGAGAGAAGCCTCCTCTTGAGGTGCTTGTGGTAAGGTGGTATTCCTCTGGAGTCGAAGCCAGGGACTAACCTCTCATCTCGAGTTGATTTTTGGTCCACGGAGATCTTTCATGTTGCTACAGTGACCTCAGGATCCCTCTAGCCTTGAAACAGTGTTCTTGGCTTTCTCTGGAGTGCCATCAAGGAAATCAAGGTTCCTTTCCTTTGTGATGTGCAACACAGAATTGCTCTGCACGCAGTGCAGGGGAATCGGGCCTCATCTCGCGGCGAGGGGGAAGTCTCATGGTTTTTCTCGAGTTGCGGCGGGAACCTGGGCTTTATTCTCGAGTTACGACAGGGATGGCCCTTCCATACACGTGTTTGTTCAGCGACGTCAGGACTCCTACCTAGTTGCGAGGGACAACTCGGTATTCTCCTCGAGGCTTGGCAGGGCAATTGGGACGCCTCTCCAGCTGAGGCGGGAGACCAAGGGTCCCTTTCCACGTGCCACAGGAATCCTGGGACTCCTATCAAGTTTCACGAGGAGTCAGGCATCGTCTCCTTTGGAGGCACTGATCTCCGCATCCCTCTGGAGTTTTCAAAGGATGTGAGGCCTCCGGTCGCGATGAGGTGGGGAACTAGGTCTTTCTCTGTGGTCTCCACAGGGGATTCAGACATCCTTTCGTCTTGGGAGATGCAAGACGAGCCTGCATTCAAGTCACTGCAGGGATATCCGGCCTTAATTCAAGTCAGGGCAGCGCGTTGTCCATTCCACTTGAGGCCGCAAACTCAGGGTCCCTCTCACATACCTAGAGCTGAGAGAAGCCTCCTCTTGACGTGCTTGTGGTAAGGTGGTATTCCTCTGGAGTCGAAGCCAGGGACTAACCTCTCATCTCGAGTTGATTTGTGGTCCACGGTGCTCTTTCGTGTTGCTACAGTGACCTCAGGATCCCTCTAGCCTTGAATCAGTGTTCTTGTTGTTTCTCTGGAGTGCCATCAAGGAAATCAAGGCTTCTTTCCTGTGTGATGTGCAGCACGACATTGCTCTGCACGCAGTGCAGGGGAATCAGTCCTCATCTCGTGGCGAGGGGGAAGTCTCATGGTTTTAATCGAGTTGCGGCCGGAACCTGGGGTATATTCTCGAGTTGCTATGGGAATGGCCCTTCCACACACGTGTTTGTTCAGTGACGTCAGGACTCCTGCCTAGTTGTGAGGGACAACTCGGGATTCTCCTCGAGGCTTGGCAGGGCAATTGGGACGCCTCTCCAGGTGAGGCGGAAGACCAAGGGTCCCTTTCCACGTGCCACAGGAATCCTGGGACTCCTATCAAGTTTCACGAGAATTCAGGCATTGTCTCCTTTGGAGGCACTGATCTCCGTGTCCCTCTGTAGTTTTCCAAGAATGTGAGGTCTCCGGTCGCCATGAGGTGGGAAACTAGGTCTTTCTCTGTGGTCTCCACAGGGGAATCAGACATCCTTTCGTCTTGGGAGATGGAAGACGAGCCTGCATTCAAGTCACTGCAGGCATATCCAGCCTTATTTCGAGTCAGGGCATCGCGGTGTCCATTCCACTTGAGGCCGCAAACTCAGGGTCCCTCTCACATACCTAGAGCTGAGAGAAGCCTCCTCTTGAGGTGCTTGTGGTAAGGTGGTATTCCTCTGCAGTCGAAGCCAGGGACAAACCTCTCATCTCGAGTTGATTTTTGGTCCACAGAGCTCTTTCGTGTTGCTACAGTAACCTCAGGATCCCTCTAGCCTTGAAACAGTGTTCTTGGGCATTCTCTGGAGTGCCATCAAGGAAATCAAGGCTCCTTTCCTGTGTGATGTGCAACATGGCATTGCTGTGCACGCAGTGCAGGGGAATCGGGCCTCATCTCGCGGCGAGGGGGAAGTCTCATGGTTTTTCTCGAGTTGCGGCGGGAACCTGGGGTATATTCTCGCGTTACGATGGGGATGGCCCTTCCACACACGTGTTTGTTCAGCGACGTCAGGACTCCTGCCTAGTTGCGAGGGACCACTCGGGATTCTCCTCGAGGCTTGGCAGGGAAATTGGGACGCCTCTCCAACTGAGGCGAGAGACCAAGTGTCCCTTTCCACATGCCACAGGAATCCTGGGACTCCTATCAAGTTTCACGAGGAGTCAGGCATCGTCTCCTTTGGAGGCACTGATCTCCGCGTCCCTCTGGAGTTTTCAAAGGATGTGAGGCCTCCGGTCGCGATGAGGTGGGGAACTAGGTCTTTCTCTGTGGTCTCCACAGGGGATTAGGACATCCATTCGTCTTGGGAGATGCAAGACGAGCCTGCATTCAAGTCACTGCAGGGATATCCGACCTTATTTCGAGTCAGAGCATCGCGGTGTCCATTCCACCTGAGGCCACAAACTCAGGGTCCCTCTCACATACCTAGAGCTGAGAGAAGCCTCCTCTTGAGGTGCTTGTGGTAAGGTGGTATTCCTCTGGAGTCGAAGCCAGGGACTAACCTCTCATCGGGAGTTGATTTGTGGTCCACGGAGTTCTTTCGTGTTGCTACAGTGACCTCAGGATCCCTCTAGCCTTGAAACAGTGTTCATGGGCTTTCTCTGGAGTGCCATCAAGGAAATCAAGGCTCCTTTCCTCTGTGAGGTGCAACACGGCAATGCTCTGCACGCAGTGCAGGGGAATCGGGCCTCATCTCGCGGCGAGGGGGAAGTCTCATGGTTTTTCTCGAGTTGCTGCGGGAAACTGGGTTATATTAGCTAGTTAGGACGGGGATGGCCCTTCCACACACGTGATTGTTCAGCGACGTCAGGACTCCTGCTTAGTTGCGAGGGACAACTCGGGATTCTCCTCGAGGCTTGGCAGGGCAATTGGGACGCCTCTCCAGCTGAGGCGGGAGACCAAGAGTCCCGTTCCACGTGCCACAGGAATCCTGGGACTCCTATCAAGTTTCACGAGGAGTCAGGCATCGTCTCCTTTGGAGGCACTGATCTCCGCGTCCCTCTGGAGTTTTCAAAGTATGTGAGGCCTCCGGTCGCGATGAGGTGGGGAACTAGGTCTTTCTCTGTGGTCTCCACAGGGGATTCAGACATCCTTTTGTCTTGGGAGATGCAAGACGAGCCTGCATTCAGTTCACTGCAGGGATATCCGGCCTTATTTCGAGTTCAGGGCAGCGCGGTGTCCATTCCACTTGAGGCCGCAAACTCAGGGTCCCTCTCACATACCTAGAGCTGAGAGAAGCCTCCTCTTGAGGTGTTTGTGGTAAGGTGGTATTCCTCTGGAGTCGAAGCCAGGGACAAACCTCTCATCTCGAGTTGATTTTTGGTCCTCGGAGCTCTTTCGTGTTGCTACAGTGACCTCAGGATCCCTCTAGCCTTGAAACAGTGTTCTTGGGGTTTCTCTGGAGTGCCATTAAGGAAATCAAGGCTCCTTTCCTGTGTGATGTGCAACACGGCATTGCTTTGCCCGCAGTGCAGGGTAATCAGGCCTCATCTCAGGGCGAGGGGGAAGTCTCATGATTTTTCTCGAGTTGCGGCGGGAACCTGGGGTATATTCTCGAGTTACGACGGGGATGGCCCTTCCACACACGTGTTTGTTCTGCGACGTCAGGACTCCTGCCTAGTTGCAAGGGAAACCTCGGGATTCTCCTCGTGGCTTGGCAGGTCAATTGGGACACCTCTCCAGCTGAGGCGGGAGACCAAGGGTCTCTTTCCACGTGCCACAGGAATCCTGAGACTCCTATCAAGTTTCACGAGGAGTCAGGCATCGTCTCCTTTGAGGCACTGATCTCCGCGTCCCTCTGGAGTTTTCAAAGAATGTGAGGCCTCCGGTCGCGATGAGGTGGGGAACTAGGTTTTTCTCTGTGGTCTCCACATGGGATTCAGACATCCTTTCGTCTTGGGAGATGCAAGACGAGCCTGCATTCAAGTCACTGCAGAGATATTCGGCCTTATTTCGAGTCAGGGCATCGCGGTGTCCATTCCACTTGAGGCCGCAAACTCAGGGTCCCTCTCACATACCTAGAGCTGAGAGAAGCCTCCTCTTGAGGTGCTTGTGGTAAGGTGGTATTCCTCTGGAGTCGAAGCCAGGGACTAACCTCTCATCTCGAGTTGATTTTTGGTCCACGGAGCTCTTTCGTGTTGCTACAGTGACCTCAGGATCCCTCTAGCCTTGAAACAGTGTTCTTGGGCTTTCTCTGGAGTGCCATCAAGGAAATCAAGGCTCCTTTCCTGTGTGATGTGCAACACGGCATTGCTCTGCACACAGTGCAGGGGAATCGGGCCTCATCTCGCGGCGAGGGGGAAGTCTCATGGTTTTTCTCGAGTTGCGGCGGGAACCTGGGGTATATTCTCGAGTTACGACGGGATGGCCCTTCCACACACGTGTTTGTTCAGCGACGCCAGGACTCCTACCTAGTTGCGAGGGACAACTCGGGATTCTCCTCGAGGCTTGGCAGGGCAATAGGGACGCCTCTCCAGCTGAGGCGGGAGACCAAGTTTCCCTTTCCACGTGCCACAGAAATCCTGTGGCTCCTATCAAGTTTCACGAGGAGTCAGGCATCGTCTCCTTTGGAGGCACTGATCTCCGCGTCCCTCTGGAGTTTTCAAAGGATGTGAGGACTCCGGTCGCGATGAGGTGGGGAACTAGGTCTTTCTCTGTGGTCTCCACAGGGGATTCAGACATCTTTTCGTCTTGGGAGATGCAAGACGAGCCTGCATTCAAAGTCACTGCAGAGATATCCGGCCTTATTTCGAGTCAGGGCATCTTGGTGTCCATTCCACTTGAGGCCGCAAACTCAGGGTCCCTCTCACATATCTAGAGCTGAGATAAGCC
This sequence comes from Cervus elaphus, assembly GCF_910594005.1. Classification (NCBI taxonomy): domain Eukaryota; kingdom Metazoa; phylum Chordata; class Mammalia; order Artiodactyla; family Cervidae; genus Cervus; species Cervus elaphus. Next base: position 50,178,504 of record NC_057816.1, on the reverse strand, counting down.
TCCTTTTGAGGTGCTTGTGGTAAGGTGGTATTCCTCTGGAGTCGAAGCCAGGGACTAACCTCTCATCTCGAGTTGATTTGTGGTCCACGGAGCTTTTTCGTGTTGCTACAGTGACCTCAGGATCCCTCTAGGCTTGAAACGGTGTTCTTGGGCTTTCTGTGGAGTGCCATCAAGGAAATCAAGGCTCCTTTCCTGTGTGATGTGCAACACGGCATTGCTCTGCACACAGTGCAGGGGAATCGGGCCTCATCTCGCGGCGAGGGGGAAGTCTCATGGTTTCTCTCGAGTTGCGGCGGGAACCTGGGGTATATTCTCGAGTTACGAACGGGATGGCCCTTCCACACACGTGTTTGTTCAGCGACGTCAGTACTCCTGCCTATTTGCGAGGGACAACTCGGGATTCTCCTCGAGGCTTGGCAGGGCAATTGGGACGCCTCTCCAGCTTAGGTGGGACACCAAGTGTCACTTTCCACGTGCCACAGGAATCCTGGGACTCCTATCAAGTTTCACGAGGAGTCAGGCATCGTCTCCTTTGGAGGCACTGATCTCCGCGTCCCTCTGGAGTTTTCAAAGAATGTGAGGCCTCCGGTCGCGATGAGGTGGGGAACTAGGTCTTTCTCTGTGGTCTCCACAGGGGATTCAGACATCCTTTCATCTTGGGAGATGCAAGACGAGCCTGCATTCAGTTCACTGCAGGGATATCCGGCCTTATTTCGAGTCAGGGCATCGCGGTGTCCATTTCAATTGAGGCCGCAAACTCAGGGTCCCTCTCACATACCTAGAGCTGAGAGAAGCCTCCTCTTGAGGTGCTTGTGGTAAGGTGGTATTCCTCTGGAATCGAAGCCAGGGACTAACCTCTCATCTCGAGTTGATTTTTGGTCCACGGAGCTCTTTCGTGTTGCTACAGTGACCTCAGGATCCCTCTAGCCTTGAAACAGTGTTCTTGGGCTTTCTCTGGAGTGCCATCAAGGAAATCAAGGTTCCTTTCCTGTGTGATGTGCAACACGGCATTGTTCTGCACACAGTGCAGGGGAATCGGGCCTCATCTCGCGGCGAGTGGGAAGTCTCATGGTTTTTCTCGAGTTGCGGCGGGAACCTGGGGTATATTCTCGAGTTACGACGGGGATGGCCCTTCCACACACGTGTTTGTTCAGCGACGTCAGGACTCCTGCCTAGTTGCGAGGGACAACTCGGGATTCTCCTCGAGGCTTGGCAGGGCAATTGGGACGCCTCTCCAGCTGAGGCGGGAGACCAAGGGTCCCTTTAAACGTGCCACAGGAATCCTGGGACTCCTATCAAGTTTCACGAGGAGTCAGGCATCGTCTCCTTTGGAGGCACTGATCTCCGCGTCCCTCTGGAGTTTTCAAAGGATGTGAGGCCTCCGGTCGCGATGAGGTGGGGAACTAGGTCTTTCTCTGTGGTCTCCACAGGGGATTCAGACATCTTTTTGTCTTGGGAGATGCAAGACGAGCCTGCATTCAGGTCACTGCAGGGATATCCAGCCTTATTCGAGTTCAGGGCATCCCCGTGTCCATTCCACTTGAGGCCGCAAACTCAGGGTCCCTCTCACATACCTAGAGCTGAGAGAAGCCTCCTCTTGAGGTGCTTGTGGTAAGGTGGTATTCCTCTGGAGTCGAAGCCAGGGACAAACCTCTCATCTCGAGTTGATTTTTGGTCCACGGAGCTCTTTCGTGTTGCTACAGTGACCTCAGGATCCCTCTAGCCTTGAAACAGTGTTCTTGGGCTTTCTCTGGAGTGCCATCAAGGAAATCAAGGCTCCTTTCCTGTGTGATGTGCAACACGGCATTGCTTTGCCCAAAGTGCAGGGGAATCGGGCCTCATCACACGGCGAGGGGGAAGTCTCATGATTTTTCTCGAGTTGCGGCGGGAACCTGGGCTATATTTTGAGTTACGACGGGGATGGCCCTTCCACACACGTGTTTGTTCAGCGATGTCAGGACTCGTGCTTAGTTGCGAGGGACAACTCGGGATTCTCCTCGAGGCTTGGCAGGGCAATTGGGACGCCTCTCCAGCTGAGGCGGGAGACCAAGGGTCCCGTTCCACGTGCCACAGGAATCCTGGGACTCCTATCAAGTTTCACGAGGAGTCAGGCATCGTCTCCTTTGGAGGCAGTGATCTCCGCGTCCCTCTGGAGTTTTCAAAGGATGTGAGGCCTCCGGTCGCGATGAGGTGGGGAACTAGGTCTTTCTCTGTGGTCTCCACAGGGGATTCAGACATCCTTTCGTTTTGGGAGATGCAAGAAGTTCCTGCATTCAAGTCACTGCAGGGATATCCGGCCTTATTTCGAGTCAGGGCATCGCGGTGTCCATTCCACTTGAGGCCGCAAACTCAGGGTCCCTCTCCCATACCTAGAGCTGAGATAAGCCTCCTCTTGAGGTGCTTGTGGTAAGGTGGTATTCCTCTGGAGTCGAAGCCAGGGACTAACCTCTCATCTCGAGTTGATTTTTGGTCCACGGAGCTCTTTCATGTTGCTACAGTGACCTCAGGTTCCCTCTAGCCTTGAAACAGTGTTCTTGGGCTTTCTCTGGAGTGCCATCAAGGAAATCAAGTCTCCTTTCCTGTGTGATGTGCAACACGGCATTGCTCTGCACGCAGTGCAGGGGAATCCGGCCTCATCTCGCGGCGAGGGGGAAGTCTCATGGTTTTTCTCGAGTTGCGGCGGGAACCTCGGGTATATTCTCGAGTTACGAGGGGGATGGCCCTTCCACACACGTGTTTGTTCAGCGACGTCAGGACTCCTGCCTAGTTGCGAGGGACAACTCGGGATTCTCCTCGAGGCTTGGCAGGGCAATTGGGACGCCTCTCCAGCTGAGGCGGGAGACCAAGAGTCCCGTTCCACGTGTCACAGGCATCCTGGGACTCCTATCAAGTTTCACGAGGAGTCAGGCATCGTCTCCTTTGGAGGCACTGATCTCCGCGTCCCTCTGGAATTTTCAAAGTATGTGAGACTTCCGGTCGCAATGAGGTGGGGAACTAGGTCTTTCTCTGTGGTCTCCACAGGGGATTCAGACATCCTTTCGTCTTGGGAGATGCAAGACAAGCCTGCATTCAAGTCACTGCAGGGATATCCGGCCTTATTTCGAGTCAGGGCATCACGGTGTCCATTCCACTTGAGGCCGCAAACTCAGGGTCCCTCTCACATACCTAGAGCTGAGAGAAGCCTCCTCTTGAGGTGCTTGTGGTAAGGTGGTATTCCTCTGGAGTCGAAGCCAGGGCCTAACCTCTCATCTCGAGTTGATTTGTGGTCCACGGAGCTCTTTCGTGTTGCTACAGTGACCTCAGGATCCCTCTAGCCTTGAAACAGTGTTCTTGGGCTTTCTCTGGAGTGCCATCAAGGAAATCAAGGCTCCTTTCCTGTGTGATGTGCAACACGGCATTGCTCTGCACGCAGTGCAGGGGAATCCGGCCTCATCTCGCGGGGAGTGGGAAGTCTCATGGTTTTTCTCGAGTTGCGGCGGGAACCTAGGGTATATTCTCGAGTTACGACGGGGATGGCCCTTCCACACACGTGTTTGTTCAGCGACGTCAGGACTCCTGCCTAGTTGCGAGGGACAACTCGGGATTCTCCTCGAGGCTTGGCAGGGCAATTGGGACGCCTCTCCAGCTGAGGCAGGAGACCAAGAGTCCCGTTCCACGTGCCACAGGAATCCTGGGACTCCTATCAAGTTTCACGAGGAGTCAGGCATCGTCTCCTTTGGAGGCACTGATCTCTGCGTCCCTCTGGAGTTTTCAAAGGATGTGAGGCCTACGGTCGCGATGAGGTGGGGAACTAGGTCTTTCTCTGTGGTCTCCACAGGGGATTCAGACATCCTTTTGTCTTGGGAGATGCAAGACGAGCCTGCATTCAGTTCACTGCAGGGATATCCGGCCTTATTTCACGTTCAGGGCAGCGCGGTGTCCATTCCACTTGACGCCGCAAACTCAGGGTCCCTCTCACATACCTAGAGCTGAGAGAAGCCTCCTCTTGAGGTGCTTGTGGTAAGGTGGTATTCCTCTGGAGTCGAAGCCAGGGACAAACCTCTCATCTCGAGTTGATTTTTGGTCCACGGAGCTCTTTCGTGTTGCTACAGTGACTTCAGGATCCCTCTAGCCTTGAAACAGTGTTCTTGGGCTTTCTCTGGAGTGCCATCAAGGAAATCAAGGCTCCTTTCCTGTGTGATGTGCAACACGGCATTGCTCTGCACGCAGTGCAGGGGAATCGGGCCTCATCTCGCGGCGAGGGGGAAGTCTCATGGTTTTTCTCGAGTTTCGGCGGGAACCTGGGGTATATTCTCGAGTTACGAACGGGATGGCCCTTCCACACACGTGTTTGTTCAGCGACGTCAGGACTCCTGCCTAGTTGCGAGGGACAACTCGGGATTCTCCTCGAGGCTTTGCAGGGCAATTGGGACGCCTCTCCAGCTGAGGCGGGAGACCAAGTGTCCCTTTCCACGTGCCACAGGAATCCTGGGACTCCTATCAAGTTTCACGAGGAGTCAGGCATCTTCTCCTTTGGAGGCACTGATCTCTGCGTCCCTCTGGATTTTTCAAAGTATGTGAGGCCTCCAGTCGCCATGAGGTGGTGAACTAGGTCTTTCTCTGTGGTCTCCACAGGGGATTCAGACATCCTTTCGTCTTGGGAGATGCAAGTCGAGCCTGCATTCAAGTCACTGCAGGGATATCCGGCCTTATTTCGAGTCAGGGCATCGCGGTGTCCATTCCACTTGAGGCCGCAAAATCAGGGTCCCTCTCACATACCTAGAGCTGAGAGAAGCCTCCTCTTGAGGTGCTTGTGGTAAGGTGGTATTCCTCTGGAGTCGAAGCCAGGGACTAACCTCTCATCTCGAGTTGATTTGTGGTCCACGGAGCTCTTTCGTGTTGCTACAGTGACCTCAGGATCCCTCTAGCCTTGAAACAGTGTTCTTGGGCTTTCTGTGGAGTGCCATCAAGGAAATCAAGGCTCCTTTCCTGTGTGATGTGCAACACGGCATTGCTCTGCACACAGTGCAGGGGAATCGGGCCTCATCTCGCGGCGAGGGGGAAGTCTCATGGTTTTTCTCGAGTTGCGGCGGGAACCTGGGGTATATTCTCGAGTCCGACGGGATGGCCCTTCCACAAACGTGTTTGTTAAGCGACGTCAGGACTCCTGTCTAGTTGCGAGGGAAAACTCGGGATTCTCCTCGAGGCTTGGCAGGGCAATTGGGACGCCTCTCCAACTGAGGCGGGAGACCAAGGGTCCCTTTAAACGTGCCACAGGAATCCTGGGACTCCTATCAAGTTTCACGAGGAGTTAGGCATCGTCTACTTTGGAGGCACTGATCTCCGCATCCCTCTGTAGTTTTCAAAGTATGTGAGGCCTCCGGTCGTGATGAGCTGGGGAACTAGATCTTTCTCTGTGGTCTCCACAGGGGATTCAGGCATCCTTTCATCTTGGGAGATGCAAGACGAGCCTGCATTCAAGTCACTGCAGGGATATCCGGACTTATTTCGAATCAGGGCATCGCGGTGTCCATTCCACTTGAGGCCGCAAACTCAGGGTCCCTCTCACATACCTAGAGCTGAGAGAAGCCTCCTCTTGAGGTGCTTGTGGTAAGGTGGTATTCCTCTGGAGTCGAAGCCAGGGCCTAACCTCTCATCTCGAGTTGATTTGTGGTCCACGGAGCTCTTTCGTGTTGCTACAGTGACCTCAGGATCCCTCTAGCCTTGAAACAGTGTTCTTGGGCTTTCTCTGGAGTGCCATCAAGGAAATCAAGGCTCCTTTCCTGTGTGATGTGCAACACGGCATTGCTCTGCACGCAGTGCAGGGGAATCCGGCCTCATCTCGCGGGGAGGGGGAAGTCTCATGGTTTTTCTCGAGTTGCGGCGGGAACCTAGGGTATATTCTCGAGTTACGACGGGGATGGCCCTTCCACACACGTGTTTGTTCAGCGACGTCAGGACTCCTGCCTAGTTGCGAGGGACAACTCGGGATTCTCCTCGAGGCTTGGCAGGGCAATTGGGACGCCTCTCCAGCTGAGGCGGGAGACCAAGGGTCCCGTTCCACGTGCCACAGGAATCCTGGGACTCCTATCAAGTTTCACGAGGAGTCAGGCATCGTCTCCTTTGGAGGCACTGATCTCTGCGTCCCTCTGGAGTTTTCAAAGGATGTGAGGCCTCCGGTCGCGATGAGGTGGGGAACTAGGTCTTTCTCTGTGGTCTCCACAGGGGATTCAGACATCCTTTTGTCTTGGGAGATGCAAGACGAGCCTGCATTCAGTTCACTGCAGGGATATCCGGCCTTATTTCACGTTCAGGGCAGCGCGGTGTCCATTCCACTTGAGGCCGCAAACTCAGGGTCCCTCTCACATACCTAGAGCTGAGAGAAGCCTCCTCTTGAGGTGCTTGTGGTAAGGTGGTATTCCTCTGGAGTCGAAGCCAGGGACAAACCTCTCATCTCGAGTTGATTTTTGGTCCACGGAGCTCTTTCGTGTTGCTACAGTGACCTCAGGATCCCTCTAGCCTTGAAACAGTGTTCTTGGGCTTTCTCTGGAGGGCCATCAAGGAAATCAAGGCTCCTTTCCTGTGTGATGTGCAACACGGCATTGCTCTGCACGCAGTGCAGGGGAATCGGGCCTCATCTCGCGGCGAGGGGGAAGTCTCATGGTTTTTCTCGAGTTTCGGCGGGAACCTGGGGTATATTCTCGAGTTACGAACGGGATGGCCCTTCCACACACGTGTTTGTTCAGCGACGTCAGGACTCCTGCCTTGTTGCGAGGGACAACTCGGGATTCTCCTCGAGGCTTTGCAGGGCAATTGGGACGCCTCTCCAGCTGAGGCGTGAGACCAAGTGTCCCTTTCCACGTGCCACAGGAATCCTGGGACTCCTATCAAGTTTCACGAGGAGTCAGGCATCTTCTCCTTTGGAGGCACTGATCTCTGCGTCCCTCTGGATTTTTCAAAGTATGTGAGGCCTCCAGTCGCCATGAGGTGGTGAACTAGGTCTTTCTCTGTGGTCTCCACAGGGGATTCAGACATCCTTTCGTCTTGGGAGATGCAAGTCGAGCCTGCATTCAAGTCACTGCAGGGATATCCGGCCTTATTTCGAGTCAGGGCATCGCGGTGTCCATTCCACTTGAGGCCGCAAAATCAGGGTCCCTCTCACATACCTAGAGCTGAGAGAAGCCTCCTCTTGAGGTGCTTGTGGTAAGGTGGTATTCCTCTGGAGTCGAAGCCAGGGACTAACCTCTCATCTCGAGTTGATTTGTGGTCCACGGAGCTCTTTCGTGTTGCTACAGTGACGTCAGGTTCCCTCTAGCCTTGAAACAGTGTTCTTGGGCTTTCTGTGGAGTGCCATCAAGGAAATCAAGGCTCCTTTCCTGTGTGATGTGCAACACGGCATTGCTTTGCACGTAGTGAAGGGGCATCGGGACTCATCTCGCAGCGAGGGGGAAGTCTCATGGTTTTTCTCGAGTTGCGGCGGGAACCTGGGGTATATTCTCGAGTCCGACGGGATGGCCCTTCCACAAACGTGTTTGTTAAGCGACGTCAGGACTCCTGCCTTGTTGCGAGGGACAACTCGGGATTCTCCTCGAGGCTTTGCAGGGCAATTGGGACGCCTCTCCAGCTGAGGCGGGAGACCAAGTGTCCCTTTCCACGTGCCACAGGAATCCTGGGACTCTTATCAAGCTTTCACTAGTAGTCAGGCATCGTCTCCTTTGGAGGCACTGATCTCCGCATCCCTCTCGACTTTTCAAAGGATGTGAGGCTTCCGGTCGCGATGAGGTGGTGAACTAGGTCTTTCTCTGTGGTCTCCACAGGGGATTCAGACATCCTTTCGTCTTGGGAGATGCAAGACGAGCCTGCATTCAAGTCACTGCAGGGATATCCGGCCTTATTTCGAGTCAGGGCATCGCGGTGTCCTTTGCACTTGAGGCCGCCAACTCAGGGTCCCTCTCCCATACCTAGAGCTGAGAGAAGCCTCCTCTTGAGGTGCTTGTGGTAAGGTGGTATTCCTCTGGAGTCGAAGCCAGGGACTAACCTCTCATCTCGAGTTGATTTTTGGTCCACGGAGCTCTTTCATGTTGCTACAGTGACCTCAGGATCCGTCTAGCCTTGAAACAGTGTTCTAGGGCTTTCTCTGGAGTGCCATCAAGGAAATCAAGGCTCCTTTCCTGTGTGATGTGCAACACGGTATTGCTCAGCACGCAGTGCAGGGGAATCGGGCCTCATCTCGCGGCGAGGGGGAAGTCTCATGGTTTTTCTCGAGTTGCGGCGGGAACCTGGGGTATATTCTCGAGTTACGACGGGGATGGGCCTTCCACACACGTGTTTGTTCAGCGACGTCAGGACTCCTGCCTAGTTGCAAGGGAAAACTCGGGATTCTTCTCGTGGCTTGACAGGTCAATTGGGACGCCTCTCCAGCTGAGGCGGGAGACCAAGCGTCCCTTTCCACGTGCCACAGGCATCCTGGGACACCTATAAAGTTTCACGAGGAGTCAGGCATCGTCTCCTTTGGAGGCACTGATCTACGCGTCCCTCTGGAGTTTTCAAAGGATGTGAGGCTTCCGGTCGCGATGAGGTGGGGAACTAGGTCTTTCTCTGTGGTCTCCACAGGGGATTCAGACATACTTTCGTCGTGGGAAATGTATGAAATGCCTGCATTCATGTCACTGCAGGGATATCCGGCCTTGTTTCGAGTCAGGGCATCGCGTGTCCATTCCACTTGAGGCCGCAAACTCAGGGTTCCTCTCACATACCTACAGCTGAGAGAAGAATCCTCTTGAGGTGCTTGTGGTAAGGTGGTATTCCTCTGGAGTCGAAGCCAGGGACTAACCTCTCATCTCGAGTTGATTTTTGATCCACGGAGCGCTTTCGTGTTGCTACAGTGACCTCAGGATCCCTCTAGCCATGAAACAGTGTTCTTGGGCTTTCTCTGGAGTGCCATCAAGGAAATCAAGGCTCCTTTCATGTGTGATGTGCAACACGGCATTTCTCTGCACGCAGTGCAGGGGAATCGGGCCCCATCTCGCGGCGAGGGGGAATCTCATGGTTTTTCTCGAGTTGCGGCGGGAACCTGGGGTATATTCTCGAGTTACGACGGGGATGGCCCTTCCACACACGTGTTTGTTCAGTGACGTCAGGACTCCTGCCTAGTTGCCAGGGACAACTCGGGATTCTCCTCAAGGCTTGGCAGGAAAATTGGGTACCCTCTCCAGCTGAGGCAGGAGACCAAGGGTCCCTTTCCACGTGCCACAGGAATCCTGGGACTCCTATCAAGTTTCACGAGGAGTCAGGCATCGTCTCCTTTGGAGGCACTGATCTCCGCATCCCTCTGGACTTCTCAAAGGATGTGAGGCTTCCGGTCGCGATGAGGTGGGGAACTAGGTCTTTCTCTGTGGTCTCCACAGGGGATTCAGACATCCTTTCGTTTTGGGAGATGCAAGAAGTTCCTGCATTCAAGTCACTGCAGGGATATCCGGCCTTATTTCGAGTCAGGGCATCGCGGTGGCCATTCCACTTGAGGCCGCAAACTCAGGGTCCCTCTCACATTCCTAGAGCTGAGAGAAGCCTCCTCTTGAGGTGCTTGTGGTAAGGTGGTATTCCTCTGGAGTCGAAGCCAGGGACTAACCTCTCATCTCAAGTTGATTTTAGATCCACGGAGCACTTTCGTGTTGCTACAGTGACCTCAGGATCCCTCTAGCCATGAAACAGTGTTCTTGGGCTTTCTCTGGAGTGCCATCAAGGAAATCAAGGCTCCTTTCATGTGTGATGTGCCACACGGCATTGCTGTGCACGCAGTGCCGGGGAATCGAGCCTCATCTCGCGGCGAGGGGGAAGTCTCATGGTTTTTCTCGAGTTGCGGCGGGAACCTGGGGTATATTCTCGAGTTACGACGGGGATGGCCCTTCCACACACGTGTTTGTTCAGCGACGTCAGGACTCCTGCCTAGTTGCGAGGGACAACTCGGGATTCTCCTCGAGGCTTTGCAGGGCAATTGGGACGCCTCTCCAGCTGAGGCGGGAGACCAAGGGTCTCTTTCCACGTGCCACAGGAATCCTGAGACTCCTATCAAGTTTCACGAGGAGTCAGGCATCGTCTCCTTTGAGGCACTGATCTCCGCGTCCCTCTGGAGTTTTCAAAGAATGTGAGGCCTCCGGTCGCGATGAGGTGGGGAACTAGGTTTTTCTCTGTGGTCTCCACATGGGATTCAGACATCCTTTCGTCTTGGGAGATCCAAGACGAGCCTGCATTCAAGTCACTGCAGAGATATTCGGCCTTATTTCGAGTCAGGGCATCGCGGTGTCCATTCCACTTGAGGCCGCAAACTCAGGGTCCCTCTCACATACCTAGAGCTGAGATAAGCCTCCTCTTGAGGTGCTTGTGGTAAGGTGGTATTCCTCTGGAGTCGAAGCCAGGGACTAACCTCTCATCTCAAGTTGATTTGTGGTCCACGGAGCTCTTTCATGTTGCTACAGTGACCTCAGGTTCCCTCTAGCCTTGAAACAGTGTTCTTGGGCTTTCTCTGGAGTGCCATCAAGGAAATCAAGGCTCCTTTCCTGTGTGATGTGCAACACGGCATTGCTCTGCACGCAGTGCAGGGGAATCGGGCCTCGTCTCGCGGCGAGTGGGAAGTCTCATGGTTTTTCTCGAGTTGCGGCGGGAACCTGGGGTATATTCTCGAGTTACGACGGGGATGGCCCTTCCACACACGTGTTTGTTCAGCGACGTCAGGACTCCAGCCTAGTTGCGAGGGACAACTCGGGATTCTCCTCGAGGCTTGGCAGGGCAATTGGGACGCCTCTCCAGCTGAGGCGGGAGACCAAGTGTCCCGTTCCTCGTGCCACAGGAATCCTGGGACTCCTATCAAGTTTCACGAGGAGTCAGGCATCTTCTCCTTTGGAGGCACTGATCTCCGCGTCCCTCTGGAGTTTTCAAAGGATGTGAGGCCTCCGGTCGCGATGAGGTGGGGAACTAGGTCTTTCTCTGTGGTCTCCACAGGGGATTCAGACATCCTTTTGTCTTGGGAGATGCAAGACGAGCCTGCATTCAGTTCACTGCAGGGATATCCGGCCTTATTTCGAGTTCAGGGCAGCGCGGTGTCCATTCCACTTGAGGCCGCAAACTCAGGGTCCCTCTCACATACCTAGAGCTGAGAGAAGCCTCCTCTTGAGGTGCTTGTGGTAAGGTGGTATTCCTCTGGAGTCGAAGCCAGGGACAAACCTCTCATCTCGAGTTGATTTTTGGTCCATGGAGCTCTTTCCTGTTGCTACAGTGACCTCAGGATCCCTCTAGCCTTGAAACAGTGTTCTTGTGCTTTCTCTGGAGTGCCATCAAGGAAATCAAGGCTCCTTTCCTGTGTGATGTGCAACACGGCATTGCTTTGCCCGCAGTGCAGGGGAATCGGGCCTCATCTCAGGGCGAGGGGGATGTCTCATGATTTTTCTCGAGTTGCGGCGGGTACCTGGGGTATATTCTCGAGTTACGACGGGGAAGGCCCTTCCACACACTTGTTTGTTCAGCGACGTCCGGACTCCTGCCTAGTTGCAAGGGAAACCTCGGGATTCTCCTCGTGGCTTGGCAGGTCAATTTGGACGCCTCTCCAGCTGAGGCGGGAGACCAAGTGTCCCTTTCCACGTGCCACAGGAATCCTGGGACTCCTATCAAGTTTCACGAGGAGTCAGGCATCGTCTCCTTTGGAGGCACTGATCTCCGCGTCCCTCTGGAGTTTTCAAAGTATGTGAGACCTCCGGTCGCAATGAGGTGGGGAACTAGGTCTTTCTCTGTGGTCTCCACAGGGGATTCAGACATCCTTTCGTCTTGGGAGATGCAAGACAAGCCTGCATTCAAGTCACTGCAGGGATATCCGGCCTTATTTCGAGTCAGGGCATCACGGTGTCCATTCCACTTGTTGCCGCAAACTCAGGGTCCCTCTCACATACCTAGAGCTGAGAGAAGCCTCCTCTTGAGGTGCTTGTGGTAAGGTGGTATTCCTCTGGAGTCGAAGCCAGGGACTAACCTCTCATCTCGAGTTGATTTTTGGTCCACGGAGCTCTTTCGTGTTGCTACAGTGACCTCAGGATCCCTCTAGCCTTGAAACAGTGTTCTTGGGCTTTCTCTGGAGTGCCATCAAGGAAATCAAGGCTCCTTTCCTGTGTGATGTGCAACACGGCATTGTTCTGCACACAGTGCAGGGGAATCGGGCCTCATCTCGCGGCGAGGGGGAAGTCTCATGGTTTTTCTCGAGTTGCGGCGGGAACCTGGGGTATATTCTCGAGTTACGACGGGATGGCCCTTCCACACACGTGTTTGTTCAGCGACGCCAGGACTCCTACCGAGTTGCGAGGGACAACTCGGGATTCTCCTCGAGGCTTGGCAGGGCAATTGGGACGCCTCTCCAGCTGAGGCGGGAGACCAAGGTTCCCTTTCCACGTGCCACAGAAATCCTGTGGCTCCTATCAAGTTTCACGAGGAGTCAGGCATCGTCTCCTTTGGAGGCACTGATCTCCGCGTCCCTCTGGAGTTTTCAAAGGATGTGAGGCCTCCGGTCGCGATGAGGTGGGGAACTAGGTCTTTCTCTGTGGTCTCCACAGGGGATTCAGACATCCTTTCGTCTTGGGAGATGCAAGACGAGCCTGCATTCAAAGTCACTGCAGAGATATCCGGCCTTATTTCGAGTCAGGGCATCTTGGTGTCCATTCCACTTGAGGCCGCAAACTCAGGGTCCCTCTCACATTCCTAGAGCTGAGAGAAGCCTCCTCTTGAGGTGCTTGTGGTAAGGTGGTATTCCTCTGGAGTCGAAGCCAGGGACTAACCTCTCATCTCAAGTTGATTTTAGATCCACGGAGCACTTCCGTGTTGCTACAGTGACCTCAGGATCCCTCTAGCCATGAAACAGTGTTCTTGGGCTTTCTCTGGAGTGCCATCAAGGAAATCAAGGCTCCTTTCATGTGTGATGTGCCACACGGCATTGCTGTGCACGCAGTGCCGGGGAATCGAGCCTCATCTCGCGGCGAGGGGGAAGTCTCATGGTTTTTCTCGAGTTGCGGCGGGAACCTGGGGTATATTCTCGAGTTACGACGGGGATGGCCCTTCCACACACGTGTTTGTTCAGCGACGTCAGGACTCCTGCCTAGTTGCGAGGGACAACTCGGGATTCTCCTCGAGGCTTTGCAGGGCAATTGGGACGCCTCTCCAGCTGAGGCGGGAGACCAAGGGTCTCTTTCCACGTGCCACAGGAATCCTGAGACTCCTATCAAGTTTCACGAGGAGTCAGGCATCGTCTCCTTTGAGGCACTGATCTCCGCGTCCCTCTGGAGTTTTCAAAGAATGTGAGGCCTCCGGTCGCGATGAGGTGGGGAACTAGGTTTTTCTCTGTGGTCTCCACATGGGATTCAGACATCCTTTCGTCTTGGGAGATGCAAGACGAGCCTGCATTCAAGTCACTGCAGAGATATTCGGCCTTATTTCGAGTCAGGGCATCGCGGTGTCCATTCCACTTGAGGCCGCAAACTCAGGGTCCCTCTCACATACCTAGAGCTGAGAGAAGCCTCCTCTTGAGGTGCTTGTGGTAAGGTGGTATTCCTCTGGAGTCGAAGCCAGGGACTAACCTCTCATCTCAAGTTGATTTGTGGTCCACGGAGCTCTTTCATGTTGCTACAGTGACCTCAGGTTCCCTCTAGCCTTGAAACAGTGTTCTTGGGCTTTCTCTGGAGTGCCATCAAGGAAATCAAGGCTCCTTTCCTGTGTGATGTGCAACACGGCATTGCTCTGCACGCAGTGCAGGGGAATCGGGCCTCGTCTCGCGGCGAGTGGGAAGTCTCATGGTTTTTCTCGAGTTGCGGCGGGAACCTGGGGTATATTCTCGAGTTACGACGGGGATGGCCCTTCCACACACGTGTTTGTTCAGCGACGTCAGGACTCCAGCCTAGTTGCGAGGGACAACTCGGGATTCTCCTCGAGGCTTGGCAGGGCAATTGGGACGCCTCTCCAGCTGAGGCGGGAGACCAAGTGTCCCGTTCCTCGTGCCACAGGAATCCTGGGACTCCTATCAAGTTTCACGAGGAGTCAGGCATCTTCTCCTTTGGAGGCACTGATCTCCGCGTCCCTCTGGAGTTTTCAAAGGATGTGAGGCCTCCGGTCGCGATGAGGTGGGGAACTAGGTCTTTCTCTGTGGTCTCCACAGGGGATTCAGACATCCTTTTGTCTTGGGAGATGCAAGACGAGCCTGCATTCAGTTCACTGCAGGGATATCCGGCCTTATTTCGAGTTCAGGGCAGCGCGGTGTCCATTCCACTTGAGGCCGCAAACTCAGGGTCCCTCTCACATACCTAGAGCTGAGAGAAGCCTCCTCTTGAGGTGCTTGTGGTAAGGTGGTATTCCTCTGGAGTCGAAGCCAGGGACAAACCTCTCATCTCGAGTTGATTTTTGGTCCATGGAGCTCTTTCCTGTTGCTACAGTGACCTCAGGATCCCTCTAGCCTTGAAACAGTGTTCTTGTGCTTTCTCTGGAGTGCCATCAAGGAAATCAAGGCTCCTTTCCTGTGTGATGTGCAACACGGCATTACTTTGCCCGCAGTGCAGGGGAATCGGGCCTCATCTCAGGGCGAGGGGGATGTCTCATGATTTTTCTCGAGTTGCGGCGGGAACCTGGGGTATATTCTCGAGTTACGACGGGGAAGGCCCTTCCACACACTTGTTTGTTCAGCGACGTCAGGACTCCTGCCTAGTTGCAAGGGAAACCTCGGGATTCTCCTCGTGGCTTGGCAGGTCAATTTGGACGCCTCTCCAGCTGAGGCGGGAGACCAAGTGTCCCTTTCCACGTGCCACAGGCATCCTGGGACTCCTATCAAGTTTCACGAGGAGTCAGGCATCGTCTCCTTTGGAGGCACTGATCTCCGCGTCCCTCTGGAGTTTTCAAAGTATGTGAGACCTCCGGTCGCAATGAGGTGGGGAACTAGGTCTTTCTCTGTGGTCTCCACAGGGGATTCAGACATCCTTTCGTCTTGGGAGATGCAAGACAAGCCTGCATTCAAGTCACTGCAGGGATATCCGGCCTTATTTCGAGTCAGGGCATCACGGTGTCCATTCCACTTGTTGCCGCAAACTCAGGGTCCCTCTCACATACCTAGAGCTGAGAGAAGCCTCCTCTTGAGGTGCTTGTGGTAAGGTGGTATTCCTCTGGAGTCGAAGCCAGGGACTAACCTCTCATCTCGAGTTGATTTTTGGTCCACGGAGCTCTTTCGTGTTGCTACAGTGACCTCAGGATCCCTCTAGCCTTGAAACAGTGTTCTTGGGCTTTCTCTGGAGTGCCATCAAGGAAATCAAGGCTCCTTTCCTGTGTGATGTGCAACACGGCATTGTTCTGCACACAGTGCAGGGGAATCGGGCCTCATCTCGCGGCGAGGGGGAAGTCTCATGGTTTTTCTCGAGTTGCGGCGGGAACCTGGGGTATATTCTCGAGTTACGACGGGATGGCCCTTCCACACACGTGTTTGTTCAGCGACGCCAGGACTCCTACCGAGTTGCGAGGGACAACTCGGGATTCTCCTCGAGGCTTGGCAGGGCAATTGGGACGCCTCTCCAGCTGAGGCGGGAGACCAAGGTTCCCTTTCGACGTGCCACAGAAATCCTGTGGCTCCTATCAAGTTTCACGAGGAGTCAGGCATCGTCTCCTTTGGAGGCACTGATCTCCGCGTCCCTCTGGAGTTTTCAAAGGATGTGAGGCCTCCGGTCGCGATGAGGTGGGGAACTAGGTCTTTCTCTGTGGTCTCCACAGGGGATTCAGACATCCTTTCGTCTTGGGAGATGCAAGACGAGCCTGCATTCAAAGTCACTGCAGAGATATCCGGCCTTATTTCGAGTCAGGGCATCTTGGTGTCCATTCCACTTGAGGCCGCAAACTCAGGGTCCCTCTCACATATCTAGAGCTGAGATAAGCCTCCTTTTGAGGTGCTTGTGGTAAGGTGGTATTCCTCTGGAGTCGAAGCCAGGGACTAACCTCTCATCTCGAGTTGATTTGTGGTCCACGGAGCTTTTTCGTGTTGCTACAGTGACCTCAGGATCCCTCTAGGCTTGAAACGGTGTTCTTGGGCTTTCTGTGGAGTGCCATCAAGGAAATCAAGGCTGCTTTCCTGTGTGATGTGCAACACGGCATTGCTCTGCACACAGTGCAGGGGAATCGGGCCTCATCTCGCGGCGAGGGGGAAGTCTCATGGTTTCTCTCGAGTTGCGGCGGGAACCTGGGGTATATTCTCGAGTTACGAACGGGATGGCCCTTCCACACACGTGTTTGTTCAGCGACGTCAGTACTTCTGCCTATTTGCGAGGGACAACTCGGGATTCTCCTCGAGGCTTGGCAGGGCAATTGGGACGCCTCTCCAGCTTAGGTGGGAGACCAAGTGTCACTTTCCACGTGCCACAGGAATCCTGGGACTCCTATCAAGTTTCACGAGGAGTCAGGCATCGTCTCCTTTGGAGGCACTGATCTCCGCGTCCCTCTGGAGTTTTCAAAGGATGTGAGGCCTCCGGTCGCGATGAGGTGGGGAACTAGGTCTTTCTCTGTGGTCTCCACAGGGGATTCAGACATCCTTTCATCTTGGGAGATGCAAGACGAGCCTGCATTCAGTTCACTGCAGGGATATCCGGCCTTATTTCGAGTCAGGGCATCGCGGTGTCCATTTCAATTGAGGCCGCAAACTCAGGGTCCCTCTCACATACCTAGAGCTGAGAGAAGCCTCCTCTTGAGGTGCTTGTGGTAAGGTGGTATTCCTCTGGAGTCGAAGCCAGGGACTAACCTCTCATCTCGAGTTGATTTTTGGTCCACGGAGCTCTTTCGTGTTGCTACAGTGACCTCAGGGTCCCTCTAGCCTTGAAACAGTGTTCTTGGGCTTTCTCTGGAGTGCCATCAAGGAAATCAAGGTTCCTTTCCTGTGTGATGTGCAACACGGCATTGTTCTGCACACAGTGCAGGGGAATCGGGCCTCATCTCACGGCGAGTGGGAAGTCTCATGGTTTTTCTCGAGTTGCGGCGGGAACCTGGGGTATATTCTCGAGTTACGACGGGGATGGCCCTTCCACACACGTGTTTGTTCAGCGACGTCAGGACTCCTGCCTAGTTGCGAGGGACAACTCGGGATTCTCCTCGAGGCTTGGCAGGGCAATTGGGACGCCTCTCCAGCTGAGGCGGGAGACCAAGGGTCCCTTTCCACGTGCCACAGGAATCCTTGGACTCCTATAAGGTTTCACGAGGTGTCAGGCATCGTCTCCTTTGGAGGCACTGATCTACGCGTCCCTCTGGAGTTTTCAAAGGATGTGAGGCCTCCGGTCGCCATGAGGTGGGGAACTAGGTCTTTCTCTGTGGTCTCCACAGGGGATTCAGACATCCTTTCGTTTTGGGAGATGCAAGTCGAGCCTGCATTCAAGTCACTGCAGGGATATCCGGCCTTATTTCGAGTCAGGGCATCGCGGTGTCCATTCCACTTGAGGCCGCAAAATCAGGGTCCCTCTCACATACCTAGAGCTGAGAGAAGCCTCCTCTTGAGGTGCTGGTGGTAAGGTGGTATTCCTCTGGAGTCGAAGCCAGGGACTAACCTCTCATCTCGAGTTGATTTGTGGTCCACGGAGCTCTTTCGTGTTGCTACAGTGACCTCAGGATCCCTCTAGCCTTGAAACAGTGTTCTTGGGCTTTCTGTGGAGTGCCATCAAGGAAATCAAGGCTCCTTTCCTGTGTGATGTGCAACACGGCATTGCTCTGCACACAGTGCAGGGGAATCGGGCCTCATCTCGCGGCGAGGGGGAAGTCTCATGGTTTTTCTCGAGTTGCGGCAGGAACCTGGGGTATATTCTCGAGTCCGACGGAATGGCCCTTCCACAAACGTGTTTGTTAAGCGACGTCAGGACTCCTGTCTAGTTGCGAGGGATAACTCGGGATTCTCCTCGAGGCTTGGCAGGGCAATTGGGACGCCTCTCCAACTGAGGGGGGAGACCAAGGGTCCCTTTAAACGTGCCACAGGAATCCTGGGACTCCTATCAAGTTTCACGAGGAGTCAGGCATCGTCTCCTTTGGAGGCACTGATCTCCGCGTCCCTCTGGAGTTTTCAAAGGATGTGAGGCCTCCGGTCGCGATGAGGTGGGGAACTAGGTCTTTCTCTGTGGTCTCCACAGGGGATTCAGACATCTTTTTGTCTTGGGAGATGCAAGACGAGCCTGCATTCAGGTCACTGCAGGGATATCCAGCCTTATTTCGAGTTCAGGGCATCCCCGTGTCCATTCCACTTGAGGCCGCAAACTCAGGGTCCCTCTCACATACCTAGAGCTGAGAGAAGCCTCCTCTTGAGGTGCTTGTGGTAAGGTGGTATTCCTCTGGAGTCGAAGCCAGGGAAAAACCTCTCATCTCGAGTTGATTTTTGGTCCACGGAGCTCTTTCGTGTTGCTACAGTGACCTCAGGATCCCTCTAGCCTTGAAACAGTGTTCTTGGGCTTTCTCTGGAGTGCCATCAAGGAAATCAAGGCTCCTTTCCTGTGTGATGTGCAACACGGCATTGCTTTGCCCACAGTGCAGGGGAATCGGGCCTCATCTCACGGCGAGGGGTAAGTCTCATGATTTTTCTCGAGTTGCGGCGGGAACCTGGGCTATATTTTGAGTTACGACGGGGATGGCCCTTCCACACACGTGTTTGTTCAGCGATGTCAGGACTCGTGCTTAGTTGCGAGGGACAACTCGGGATTCTCCTCGAGGCTTGGCAGGGCAATTGGGACGCCTCTCCAGCTGAGGCGGGAGACCAAGGGTCCCGTTCCACGTGCCACAGGAATCCTGGGACTCCTATCAAGTTTCACGAGGAGTCAGGCATCGTCTCCTTTGAAGGCAGTGATCTCCGCGTCCCTCTGGAGTTTTCAAAGGATGTGAGGCCTCCGGTCGCGATGAGGTGGGGAACTAGGTCTTTCTCTGTGGTCTCCACAGGGGATTCAGACATCCTTTCGTCTTGGGAGATGCAAGCCGAGCCTGCATTCAGTTCACTGCAGGGATATCCTACCTTATTTCGAGTCAGGGCATCCCGGTGTCCATTTCAATTGAGGCCGCAAACTGAGGGTCCCTCTCACATACCTAGAGCTGAGAGAAGCCTCCTCTTGAGGTGCTTGTGGTAAGGTGGTATTCCTCTGAAGTCGAAGCCAGGGACAAACCTCTCATCTCGAGTTGATTTTTGGTCCACGGAGCTCTTTTGTGTTGTTACAGTGACCTCAGGATCCCTCTAGCCTTGAAACAGTGTTCTTGGGCTTTCTCTGGAGTGCCATCAAGGAAATCAAGGCTCCTTTCCTGTGTGATGTGCAACACGGCATTGCTTTGCACGCAGTGCAGGGGAATCGGGCCTCATCTCACGGCGAGGGGGAAGTCTCATGATTTTTCTCGAGTTGCGGCGGGAAACTGGGGTATATTCTCGAGTTACGACGGGGATGGCCCTTCCACACACGTGTTTGTCAGCGACGTCAGGACTCCTGCCTAGTTGTGAGGGAAAACTCGGGATTCTCCTCGAGGCTTGGCAGGGCAATTGGGACGCCTCTCCAGCTGAGGCGTGAGACCAAGTGTCCCTTTCCACGTGCCACAGGCATCCGGGGACTCCTATCAAGTTTCACGAGGAGTCAGGCATCGTCTCCTTTGGAGGCACTGATCTCCGCGTCCCTCTGGAGTTTTCAAAGTATGTGAGACCTCCGGTCGCAATGAGGTGGGGAACTAGGTCTTTCTCTGTGATCTCCACAGGGGATTCAGACATCCTTTCGTCTTGGGAGATGCAAGACAAGCCTGCATTCAAGTCACTGCAGGGATATCCGGCCTTATTTCGAGTCAGGACATCACGGTGTCCATTCCACTTGTTGCCGCAAACTCAGGGTCCCTCTCACATACCTAGAGCTGAGAGAAGCCTCCTCTTGAGGTGCTTGTGGTAAGGTGGTATTCCTCTGGAGTCGAAGCCAGGGCCTAACCTCTCATCTCGAGTTGATTTGTGTCCACGGAGCTCTTTCGTGTTGCTACAGTGACCTCAGGATCCCTATAGCCTTGAAACAGTGTTCTTGGGCTTTCTCTGGAGTGCCATCAAGGAAATCAAGGCTCCTTTCCTGTGTGATGTGCAACACGGCATTGCTTTGCCCGCAGTGCAGGGGAATCGGGCCTCATCTCAGGGCGAGGGGGAAGTCTCATGATTTTTCTCGAGTTGCGGCGGGAACCTGGGGTATATTCTCGAGTTACGACGGGGATGGCCCTTCCACACACGTGTTTGTTCAGCGACGTCAGGACTCCTGCCTTGTTGCGAGGGACAACTCGGGATTCTCCTCGAGGCTTGGCAGGGCAATTGGGACGCCTCTCCAGCTGAGGCGGGAGACCAAGGGTCCCTTTCCACGTGCCACAGGAATCCTGGGACTCCTATCAAGTTTCACGAGGAGTCAGGCATCTTCTCCTTTGGAGGCACTGATCTCCGCGTCCCTCTGGATTTTTCAAAGTATGTGAGGCCTCCAGTCGCCATGAGGTGGTGAACTAGGTCTTTCTCTGTGGTCTCCACAGGGGATTCAGACATCCTTTCGTCTTGGGAGATGCAAGACGAGCCTGCATTCAAGTCACTGCAGAGATATAAGGACTTATTTCGAGTCAGGGCATCGTGGTGTCCATTTCAATTGAGGCCGCAAACTCAGGGTCCCTCTCACATACCTAGAGCTGAGAGAAGCCTCCTCTTGAGGTGCTTGTGGTAAGGTGGTATTCCTCTGGAGTCGAAGCCAGGGACTAACCTCTCATCTCGAGTTGAATTTTGGTCCACGGAGCTCTTTCATGTTGCTACAATGACCTCAGGATCTTTCTAGCCTTGAAACAGTGTTCTTGGGGTTTCTCTGGAGTGCCATCAAGGTAATCAAGGCTCCTTTCCTGTGTGATGTGCAACACGGCATTGCTCTGCACGCCGTGCAGGGGAATTGGGCCTCATCTCGCGGCGAGGGGGAAGTCTCATGGTTTTTCTCGAGTTTCGGCGGGAACCTGGGGTATATTCTCGAGTTACGACGGGGATGGCCCTTCCACACACGTGTTTGTTCAGCGACGTCAGGACTCCTGCCTAGTTGCGAGGGACAACTCGGGATTCTCCTCGAGGCTTGGCAGGGCAATTGGGACGCCTCTCCAGCTGAGGCGGGAGACCAAGGGTCCCTTTCCCCTAGCCACAGGAATCCTTGGACTCCTATAAGGTTTCACGAGGTGTCAGGCATCGTCTCCTTTGGAGGCACTGATCTACGCGTCCCTCTGGAGTTTTCAAAGGATGTGAGGCCTCTGGTCGCCATGAGGTGGGGAACTAGGTCTTTCTCTGTGGTCTCCACAGGGGATTCAGACATCCTTTCGTCTTGGGAGATGCAAGTCGAGCCTGCATTCAAGTCACTGCAGGGATATCCGGCCTTATTTCGAGTCAGGGCATCGCGGTGTCCATTCCACTTGAGGCCGCAAAATCAGGGTCCCTCTCACATACCTAGAGCTGAGAGAAGCCTCCTCTTGAGGTGCTTGTGGTAAGGTGGTATTCCTCTGGAGTCGAAGCCAGGGACTAACCTCTCATCTCGAGTTGATTTGTGGTCCACGGAGCTCTTTCGTGTTGCTACAGTGACCTCAGGATCCCTCTAGCCTTGAAACAGTGTTCTTGGGCTTTCTGTGGAGTGCCATCAAGGAAATCAAGGCTCCTTTCCTGTGTGATGTGCAACACGGCATTGCTCTGCACACAGTGCAGGGGAATCGGGCCTCATCTCGCGGCGAGGGGGAAGTCTCATGGTTTTTCTCGAGTTGCGGCGGGAACCTGGGGTATATTCTCGAGTCCGACGGGATGGCCCTTCCACAAACGTGTTTGTTAAGCGACGTCAGGACTCCTGTCTAGTTGCGAGGGAAAACTCGGGATTCTGCTCGAGGCTTGGCAGGGCAATTGGGACGCCTCTCCAACTGAGGCGGGAGACCAAGGGTCCCTTTAAACGTGCCACAGGAATCCTGGGACTCCTATCAAGTTTCACGAGGAGTCAGGCATCGTCTCCTTTGGAGGCACTGATCTCCGCATACCTCTGGAGTTTTCAAAGGATGTGAGGCCTCCGGTCGCGATGAGGTGGGGAACTAGGTCTTTCTCTGTGGTCTCCACAGGGGATTCAGACATCCTTTTGTCTTGGGAGATGCAAGACGAGCCTGCATTCAGGTCACTGCAGGGATATCCAGCCTTATTTCGAGTTCAGGGCAGCGCGGTGTCCATTCCACTTGAGGCCGCAAACTCAGGGTCCCTCTCACATACCTAGAGCTGAGAGAAGCCTCCTCTTGAGGTGCTTGTGGTAAGGTGGTATTCCTCTGGAGTCGAAGCCAGGAACAAACCTCTCATCTCGAGTTGATTTTTGGTCCACGGAGCTCTTTCGTGTTGCTACAGTGACCTCAGGATCCCTCTAGCCTTGAAACAGTGTTCTTGGGCTTTCTCTGGAGTGCCATCAAGGAAATCAAGGCTCCTTTCCTGTGTGATGTGCAACACGGCATTGCTTTGCCCGCAGTGCAGGGGAATCGGGCCTCATCTCACGGCGAGGGGGAAGTCTCATGATTTTTCTCGAGTTGCGGCGGGAACCTGGGCTATATTTTGAGTTACGACGGGGATGGCCCTTCCACACACGTGTTTGTTCAGCGATGTCAGGACTCGTGCTTAGTTGCGAGGGACAACTCGGGATTCTCCTCGAGGCTTGGCAGGGCAATTGGGACGCCTCTCCAGCTGAGGCGGGAGACCAAGGGTCCCGTTCCACGTGCCACAGGAATCCTGGGACTCCTATCAAGTTTCATGAGGAGTCAGGCATCGTCTCCTTTGGAGGCACTGATCTCCGCGTCCCTCTGGAGTTTTCAAAGGATGTGAGGCCTCCGGTCGCGATGAGGTGGGGAACTAGGTCTTTCTCTGTGGTCTCCACAGGGGATTCAGACATCCTTTCGTCTTGGGAGATGCAAGCCGAGCCTGCATTCAGTTCACTGCAGGGATATCCTACCTTATTTCGAGTCAGGGCATCGCGGTGTCCATTTCAATTGAGGCCGCAAACTGAGGGTCCCTCTCACATACCTAGAGCTGAGAGAAGCCTCCTCTTGAGGTGCTTGTGGTAAGGTGGTATTCCTCTGGAGTCGAAGCCAGGGACAAACCTCTCATCTCGAGTTGATTTTTGGTCCACGGAGCTCTTTTGTGTTACTACAGTGACCTCAGGATCCCTCTAGCCTTGAAACAGTGTTCTTGGGGTTTCTCTGGAGTGCCATCAAGGAAATCAAGGCTCCTTTCCTGTGTGATGTGCAACACGGCATTGCTTTGCACGCAGTGCAGGGGAATCGGGCCTCATCTTGCGGCGAGGGGGAAGTCTCATGATTTTTCTCGAGTTGCGGCGGGAAACTGGGGTATATTCTCGAGTTACGACGGGGATGGCCCTTCCACACACGTGTTTGTTCAGCGACGTCAGGACTCCTGCCTAGTTGCGAGGGAAAACTCGGGATTCTCCTCGAGGCTTGGCAGGTCAATTGGGACGCCTCTCCAGCTGAGGCGTGAGACCAAGTGTCCCTTTCCACGTGCCACAGGCATCCGGGGACTCCTTTCAAGTTTCACGAGGAGTCAGGCATCGTCTCCTTTGGAGGCACTGATCTCCGCGTCCCTCTGGAGTTTTCAAAGGATGTGAGGCCTCCGGTCGCGATGAGGTGGGGAACTAGGTCTTTCTCTGTGGTCTCCACAGGGGATTCAGACATCCTTTCGTCTTGGGAGATGCAAGACGAGCCTGCATTCAAGTCACTGCAGAGATATTCGGCCTTATTTCGAGTCAGGGCATCGCGGTGTCCATTCCACTTGAGGCCGCAAACTCAGGGTCCCTCTCACATACCTAGAGCTGAGAGAAGCCTCCTCTTGAGGTGCTTGTGGTAAGGTGGTATTCCTCTGGAGTCGAAGCCAGGGACTAACCTCTCATCTCGAGTTGATTTTTGGTCCACGGAGCTCTTTCATGTTGCTACAATGACCTCAGGATCTTTCTAGCCTTGAAACAGTGTTCTTGGGGTTTCTCTGGAGTGCCATCAAGGAAATAAAGGCTCCTTTCCTGTGTGATGTGCAACACGGCATTGCTCTGCACGCCGTGCAGGGGAATTGGGCCTCATCTCCCGGCGAGGGGGAAGTCTCATGGTTTTTCTCGAGTTTCGGCGGGAACCTGGGGTATATTCTCGAGTTACGACGGGGATGGCCCTTCCACACACGTGTTTGTTCAGCGACGTCAGGACTCCTGCCTATTTGCGAGGGACAACTCGGGATTCTCCTCGAGGCTTGGCAGGGCAATTGGGACGCCTCTCCAGCTGAGGCGCGAGACCAAGTGTCCCTTTCCACGTGCCACAGGAATCCTGGGACTCCTATCAAGTTTCACCAGGAGTCAGGCATCGTCTCCTTTGGAGGCACTGATCTCCGCGTCCCTCTGGAGTTTTCAAAGGATGTGAGACCTCCGGTCGCAATGAGGTGGGGAACTAGGTCTTTCTCTGTGGTCTCCACAGGGGATTCAGACATCCTTTCATCTTGGGAGATGCAAGACGAGCCTGCATTCAAGTCACTGCAGGGATATACGGACTTATTTCGAGTCAGGGCATCACGGTGTCCATTCCACTTGAGGCCGCAAACTCAGGGTCCCTCTCACATACCTAGAGCTGAGAGAAGCCTCCTCTTGAGGTGCTTGTGGTAAGGTGGTATTCCTCTGGAGTCGAAGCCAGGGACTAACCTCTCATCTCGAGTTGATTTTTGGTCCACGGAGCTCTTTCGTGTTGCTACAGTAACCTCAGAATCCCTCTAGCCTGGAAACAGTGTTCTTGGGCTTTCTCTGGAGTGCCATCAAGGAAATCAAGGCTCCTTTCCTGTGTGATGTGCAACACGGCATTGTTCTGCACACAGTGCAGGGGAATCGGGCCTCATCTCGCGGCGAGGGGGAAGTCTCATGGTTTTTCTCGAGTTGCGGCGGTAACCTGGGGTATATTCTCGAGTTATGACGGGATGGCCCTTCCACACACGTGTTTGTTCAGCGACGTCAGGACTCCTACCTAGTTGCGAGGGACAACTCGGGATTCTCCTCGAGGCTTGGCAGGGCAATTGGGACGCCTCTCCAGCTGAGGCGGGAGACCAAGGTTCCCTTTCCACGTGCCACAGAAATCCTGTGGCTCCTATCAAGTTTCACGAGAAGTCAGGCATCGTCTCCTTTGGAGGCACTGATCTCCGCGTCCCTCTGGAGTTTTCAAAGGATGTGAGGCCTCCGGTCGCGATGAGGTGGGGAACTAGGTCTTTCTCTGTGGTCTCCACAGGGGATTCAGACATCCTTTCATCTTGGGAGATGCAAGACGAGCCTGCATTCAGTTCACTGCAGGGATATCCGGCCTTATTTCGAGTCAGGGCATCGCGGTGTCCATTCCACTTGAGGCCGCAAACTCAGGGTCCCTCTCACATACCTAGAGCTGAGAGAAGCCTCCTCTTGAGGTGCTTGTGGTAAGGTGGTATTCCTCTGGAGTCGAAGCCAGGGACTAACCTCTCATCTCGAGTTGATTTTTGGTCCACGGAGCTCTTTTGTGTTGCTACAGTGACCTCAGGATCCCTCTAGCCTTGAAACAGTGTTCTTGGGCTTTCTCTGGAGTGCCATCAAGGAAATCAAGGCTCCTTTCCTGTGTGATGTGCAACACGGCATTGTTCTGCACACAGTGCAGGGGAATCGGGCCTCATCTCGCGGCGAGTGGGAAGTCTCATGGTTTTTCTTGAGTTGCGGCGGGAACCTGGGGTATATTCTCGAGTTACGACGGGGATGGCCCTTCCACACACGTGTTTGTTCAGCGATGTCAGGACTCCTGCCTAGTTGCGAGGGAAAACTCGGGATTCTGCTCGAGGCTTGGCAGGGCAATTGGGACGCCTCTCCAGCTGAGGCGGGAGACCAAGGGTCCCTTTCCCCGTGCCACAGGAATCCTGGGACTCCTATAAGGTTTCACGAGGTGTCAGGCATCGTCTCCTTTGGAGGCACTGATCTACGCGTCCCTCTGGAGTTTTCAAAGGATGTGAGGCCTCCGGTCTACATGAGGTGGGGAACTAGGTCTTTCTCTGTGGTCTCCACAGGGGATTCAGACATCCTTTTTTCTTGGGAGATGCAAGACGAGCCTGCATTCAGGTCACTGCAGGGATATCCAGCCTTATTTCGAGTTCAGGGCAGCGCGGTGTCCTTTCCACTTGAGGCCGCAAACTCAGGGTCCCTCTCACATACCTAGAGCTGAGAGAAGCCTCCTCTTGAGGTGCTTGTGGTAAGGTGGTATTCCTCTGGAGTCGAAGCCAGGAACAAACCTCTCATCTCGAGTTGATTTTTGGTCCACGGAGCTCTTTCGTGTTGCTACAGTGACCTCAGGATCCCTCTAGCCTTGAAACAGTGTTCTTGGGCTTTCTCTGGAATGCCATCAAGGAAATCAAGGCTCCTTTCCTGTGTGATGTGCAACACGGCATTGCTTTGCCCGCAGTGCAGGGGAATTGGGCCTCATCTCACGGCGAGGGGGAAGTCTCATGATTTTTCTCGAGTTGCGGCGGGAACCTGGGCTATATTTTGAGTTACGACGGGGATGGCCCTTCCACACACGTGTTTGTTCAGCGATGTCAGGACTCGTGCTTAGTTGCGAGGGACAACTCGGGATTCTCCTCGAGGCTTGGCAGGGCAATTGGGACGCCTCTCCAGCTGAGGCGGGAGACCAAGGGTCCCGTTCCACGTGCCACAGGAATCCTGGGACTCCTATCAAGTTTCACGAGGAGTCAGGCATCGTCTCCTTTGGAGGCACTGATCTCCGCATCCCTCTGGAGTTTTCAAAGGATGTGAGGCCTCCGGTAGCGATGAGGTGGGGAACTAGGTCTTTCTCTGTGGTCTCCACAGGGGATTCAGACATCCTTTCGTCTTGGGAGATGCAAGCCGAGCCTGCATTCAGTTCACTGCAGGGATATCCTACCTTATTTCGAGTCAGGGCATCGCGGTGTCCATTTCAATTGAGGCCGCAAACTGAGGGTCCCTCTCACATACCTAGAGCTGAGAGAAGCCTCCTCTTGAGGTGCTTGTGGTAAGGTGGTATTCCTCTGGAGTCGAAGCCAGGGACAAACCTCTCATCTCGAGTTGATTTTTGGTCCACGGAGCTCTTTTGTGTTGCTACAGTGACCTCAGGATCCCTCTAGCCTTGAAACAGTGTTCTTGGGGTTTCTCTGGAGTGCCATCAAGGAAATCAAGGCTCCTTTCCTGTGTGATGTGCAACACGGCATTGCTTTGCACGCAGTGCAGGGGAATCGGGCCTCATCTCACGGCGAGGGGGAAGTCTCATGATTTTTCTCGAGTTGCGGCGGGAAACTGGGGTATATTCTCGAGTTACGACGGGGATGGCCCTTCCACGCACGTGTTTGTTCAGCGACGTCAGGACTCCTGCCTAGTTGCGAGGGAAAACTCGGGATTCTCCTCGAGGCTTGGCAGGTCAATTGGGACGCCTCTCCAGCTGAGGCGTGAGACCAAGTGTCCCTTTCCACGTGCCACAGGCATCCGGGGACTCCTTTCAAGTTTCACGAGGAGTCAGGCATCGTCTCCTTTGGAGGCACTGATCTCCGCGTCCCTCTGGAGTTTTCAAAGGATGTGAGGCCTCCGGTCGCGATGAGGTGGGGAACTAGGTCTTTCTCTGTGGTCTCCACAGGGGATTCAGACATCCTTTCGTCTTGGGAGATGCAAGACGAGCCTGCATTCAAGTCACTGCAGAGATATTCGGCCTTATTTCGAGTCAGGGCATCACGGTGTCCATTCCACTTGAGGCCGCAAACTCAGGGTCCCTCTCACATACCTAGAGCTGAGAGAAGCCTCCTCTTGAGGTGCTTGTGGTAAGGTGGTATTCCTCTGGAGTTGAAGCCAGGGACTAACCTCTCATCTCGAGTTGATTTTTGGTCCACGGAGCTCTTTCATGTTGCTACAGTGACCTCAGGTTCCCTCTAGCCTTGAAACAGTGTTCTTGGGCTTTCTCTGGAGTGCCATCAAGGAAATCAAGGCTCCTTTCCTGTGTGATGTGCAACACGGCATTGCTCTGCACGCAGTGCAGGGGAATCGGGCCTCGTCTCGCGTCGAGTGGGAAGTCTCATGGTTTTTCTCGAGTTGCGGCGGGAACCTGGGCTATATTTTGAGTTACGACGGGGATGGCCCTTCCACACACGTGTTTGTTCAGCGACGTCAGGACTCCTGCTTAGTTGCGAGGGACAACTCGGGATTCTCCTCGAGGCTTGGCAGGGCAATTGGGACGCCTCTCCAGCTGAGGCGGGAGACCAAGAGTCCCGTTCCACGTGCCACAGGAATCCTGGGACTCCTATCAAGTTTCACGAGGAGTCAGGCATCGTCTCCTTTGGAGGCACTGATCTCCGCGTCCCTCTGGAATTCTCAAAGGATGTGAGGCCTCCGGTCGCGATGAGGTGGGGAACTAGGTCTTTCTCTGTGGTCTCCACAGGGGATTCAGACATCCTTTCGTCTTGGGAGATGAAAGACGAGCCTGCATTCAGTTCACTGCAGGGATATCCGGCCTTATTTCGAGTTCAGGGCAGCGCGGTGTCCATTCCACTTGAGGCCGCAAACTCAGGGTCCCTCTCACATACCTAGAGCTGAGAGAAGCCTCCTCTTGAGGTGCTTGTGGTAAGGTGGTATTCCTCTGGAGTCGAAGCCAGGGCATAACCTCTCATCTCGAGTTGATTTTTGGTCCACGGAGCTCTTTCGTGTTGCTACAGTGACCTCAGGATCCCTCTAGCCTTGAAACAGTGTTCTTGGGCTTTCTCTGGAGTGCCATCAAGGAAATCAAGGCTCCTTTCCTGTGTGATGTGCAACACGGCATTGTTCTGCACACAGTGCAGGGGAAACGGGCCTCATCTCGCGGCGAGGGGGAAGTCTCATGGTTTTTCTCGAGTTGCGGCGGTAACCTGGGGTATATTCTCGAGTTATGACGGGATGGCCCTTCCACACACGTGTTTGTTCAGCGACGTCAGGACTCCTACCTAGTTGCGAGGGACAACTCGGGATTCTCCTCGAGGCTTGGCAGGGCAATTGGGACGCCTCTCCAGCTGAGGCGGGAGACCAAGGTTCCCTTTCCACGTGCCACAGAAATCCTGTGGCTCCTATCAAGTTTCACGAGAAGTCAGGCATCGTCTCCTTTGGAGGCACTGATCTCCGCGTCCCTCTGGAGTTTTCAAAGGATGTAAGGACTCCGGTCGCGATGAGGTGGGGAACTAGGTCTTTCTCTGTGGTCTCCACAGGGGATTCAGACATCCTTTCATCTTGGGAGATGCAAGACGAGCCTGCATTCAGTTCACTGCAGGGATATCCGGCCTTATTTCGAGTCAGGGCATCGCGGTGTCCATTCCACTTGAGGCCGCAAACTCAGGGTCCCTCTCACATACCTAGAGCTGAGAGAAGCCTCCTCTTGAGGTGCTTGTGGTAAGGTGGTATTCCTCTGGAGTCGAAGCCAGGGACTAACCTCTCATCTCGAGTTGATTTGTGGTCCACGGAGCTCTTTTGTGTTGCTACAGTGACATCAGGATCCCTCTAGCCTTGAAACAGTGTTCTTGGGCTTTCTCTGGAGTGCCATCAAGGAAATCAAGGCTCCTTTCCTGTGTGATGTGCAACACGGCATTGTTCTGCACACAGTGCAGGGGAATCGGGCCTCATCTCGCGGCGAGTGGGAAGTCTCATGGTTTTTCTTGAGTTGCGGCGGGAACCTGGGGTATATTCTCGAGTTACGACGGGGATGGCCCTTCCACACACGTGTTTGTTCAGCGACGTCAGGACTCCTGCCTAGTTGCGAGGGACAACTCGGGATTCTCCTCGAGGCTTGGCAGGGCAATTGGGACGCCTCTCCAACTGAGGCGGTAGACCAAGGGTCCCTTTCCACGTGCCACAGGAATCCTTGGACTCCTATAAGGTTTCACGAGGTGTCAGGCATCGTCTCCTTTGGAGGCACTGATCTACGCGTCCCTCTGGAGTTTTCAAAGGATGTGAGGCCTCCGGTCGCCATGAGGTGGGGAACTAGGTCTTTCTCTGTGGTCTCCACAGGGGATTCAGACATCCTTTCGTCTTGGGAGATGCAAGTCGAGCCTGCATTCAAGTCACTGCAGGGATATCCGGCCTTATTTCGAGTCAGGGCATCGCGGTGTCCATTCCACTTGAGACCGCAAAATCAGGGTCCCTCTCACATACCTAGAGCTGAGAGAAGCCTCCTCTTGAGGTGCTTGTGGTAAGGTGGTATTCCTCTGGAGTCGAAGCCAGGGACAAACCTCTCATCTCGAGTTGATTTTTGGTCCACGGAGCTCTTTTGTGTTGCTACAGTGACCTCAGGATCCCTCTAGCCTTGAAACAGTGTTCTTGGGGTTTCTCTGGAGTGCCATCAAGGAAATCAAGGCTCCTTTCCTGTGTGATGTGCAACACGGCATTGCTTTGCACGCAGTGCAGGGGAATCGGGCCTCATCTCACGGCGAGGGGGAAGTCTCATGATTTTTCTCGAGTTGCGGCGGGAAACTGGGGTATATTTTCGAGTTACGACGGGGATGGCCCTTCCACACACGTGTTTGTTCAGCGACGTCAGGACTCCTGCCTAGTTGCGAGGGAAAACTCGGGATTCTCCTCGAGGCTTGGCAGGTCAATTGGGACGCCTCTCCAGCTGAGGCGTGAGACCAAGTGTCCCTTTCCACGTGCCACAGGCATCCGGGGACTCCTTTCAAGTTTCACGAGGAGTCAGGCATCGTCTCCTTTGGAGGCACTGATCTCCGCGTCCCTCTGGAGTTTTCAAAGGATGTGAGGCCTCCGGTCGCGATGAGGTGGGGAACTAGGTCTTTCTCTGTGGTCTCCACAGGGGATTCAGACATCCTTTCGTCTTGGGAGATGCAAGACGAGCCTGCATTCAAGTCACTGCAGAGATATTCGGCCTTATTTCGAGTCAGGGCATCGCGGTGTCCATTCCACTTGAGGCCGCAAACTCAGGGTCCCTCTCACATACC
Organism: Cervus elaphus; assembly: GCF_910594005.1. NCBI lineage: Eukaryota > Metazoa > Chordata > Mammalia > Artiodactyla > Cervidae > Cervus > Cervus elaphus. The sequence continues at coordinate 50,147,489 of NC_057816.1, read as the reverse complement.
TAGAGCTGAGAGAAGCCTCCTCTTGAGGTGCTTGTGGTAAGGTGGTATTCCTCTGGAGTCGAAGCCAGGGACTAACCTCTCATCTCGAGTTGATTTTTGGTCCACGGAGCTCTTTCATGTTGCTACAGTGACCTCAGGTTCCCTCTAGCCTTGAAACAGTGTTCTTGGGCTTTCTCTGGAGTGCCATCAAGGAAATCAAGTCTCCTTTCCTGTGTGATGTGCAACACGGCATTGCTCTGCACGCAGTGCAGGGGAATCGGGCCTCGTCTCGCGTCGAGTGGGAAGTCTCATGGTTTTTCTCGAGTTGCGGCGGGAACCTGGGCTATATTTTGAGTTACGACGGGGATGGCCCTTCCACACACGTGTTTGTTCAGCGACGTCAGAACTCCTGCTTAGTTGCGAGGGACAACTCGGGATTCTCCTCGAGGCTTGGCAGGGCAATTGGGACGCCTCTCCAGCTGAGGCGGGAGACCAAGAGTCCCGTTCCACGTGCCACAGGAATCCTGGGACTCCTATCAAGTTTCACGAGGAGTCAGGCATCGTCTCCTTTGGAGGCACTGATCTCCGCGTCCCTCTGGAATTCTCAAAGGATGTGAGGCCTCCGGTCGCGATGAGGTGGGGAACTAGGTCTTTCTCTGTGGTCTCCACAGGGGATTCAGACATCCTTTTGTCTTGGGAGATGAAAGACGAGCCTGCATTCAGTTCACTGCAGGGATATCCGGCCTTATTTCGAGTTCAGGGCAGCGCGGTGTCCATTCCACTTGAGGCCGCAAACTCAGGGTCCCTCTCACATACCTAGAGCTGAGAGAAGCCTCCTCTTGAGGTGCTTGTGGTAAGGTGGTATTCCTCTGGAGTCGAAGCCAGGGACAAACCTCTCATCTCGAGTTGATTTTTGGTCCACGGAGCTCTTTCGTGTTGCTACAGTGACCTCAGGATCCCTCTAGCCTTGAAACAGTGTTCTTGGGCTTTCTCTGGAGTGCCATCAAGGAAATCAAGGCTCCTTTCCTGTGTGATGTGCAACACGGCATTGCTTTGCACGCAGTGCAGGGGAATCGGGCCTCATCTCACGGCGAGGGGGAAGTCTCATGATTTTTCTCGAGTTGTGGCGGGAAACTGGGGTATATTCTCGAGTTACGACGGGGATGGCCCTTCCACACACGTGTTTGTTCAGCGACGTCAGGACTCCTGCCTAGTTGCGAGGGAAAACTCGGGATTCTCCTCGAGGCTTGGCAGGTCAATTGGGACGCCTCTCCAGCTGAGGCGTGAGACCAAGTGTCCCTTTCCACGTGCCACAGGCATCCGGGGACTCCTTTCAAGTTTCACGAGGAGTCAGGCATCGTCTCCTTTGGAGGCACTGATCTCCGCGTCCCTCTGAAGTTTTCAAAGGATGTGAGGCCTCCGGTCGCAATGAGGTGGGGAACTAGGTCTTTCTCTGTGGTCTCCACAGGGGATTCAGACATCCTTTCGTCTTGGGAGATGCAAGACGAGCCTGCATTCAAGTCACTGCAGAGATATTCGGCCTTATTTCGAGTCAGGGCATCGCGGTGTCCATTCCACTTGAGGCCGCAAACTCAGGGTCCCTCTCACATACCTAGAGCTGAGAGAAGCCTCCTCTTGAGGTGCTTGTGGTAAGGTGGTATTCCTCTGGAGTCGAAGCCAGGGACTAACCTCTCATCTCGAGTTGATTTTTGGTCCACGGAGCTCTTTCATGTTGCTACAGTGACCTCAGGTTCCCTCTAGCCTTGAAACAGTGTTCTTGGGCTTTCTCTGGAGTGCCATCAAGGAAATCAAGTCTCCTTTCCTGTGTGATGTGCAACACGGCATTGCTCTGCACGCAGTGCAGGGGAATCGGGCCTCGTCTCGCGTCGAGTGGGAAGTCTCATGGTTTTTCTCGAGTTGCGGCGGGAACCTGGGCTATATTTTGAGTTACGACGGGGATGGCCCTTCCACACACGTGTTTGTTCAGCGACGTCAGGACTCCTGCTTAGTTGCGAGGGACAACTCGGGATTCTCCTCGAGGCTTGGCAGGGCAATTGGGACGCCTCTCCAGCTGAGGCGGGAGACCAAGAGTCCCGTTCCACGTGCCACAGGAATCCTGGGACTCCTATCAAGTTTCACGAGGAGTCAGGCATCGTCTCCTTTGGAGGCACTGATCTCCGCGTCCCTCTGGAATTCTCAAAGGATGTGAGGCCTCCGGTCGCGATGAGGTGGGGAACTAGGTCTTTCTCTGTGGTCTCCACAGGGGATTCAGACATCCTTTTGTCTTGGGAGATGAAAGACGAGCCTGCATTCAGTTCACTGCAGGGATATCCGGCCTTATTTCGAGTTCAGGGCAGCGCGGTGTCCATTCCACTTGAGGCCGCAAACTCAGGGTCCCTCTCACATACCTAGAGCTGAGAGAAGCCTCCTCTTGAGGTGCTTGTGGTAAGGTGGTATTCCTCTGGAGTCGAAGCCAGGGACAAACCTCTCATCTCGAGTTGATTTTTGGTCCACGGAGCTCTTTCGTGTTGCTACAGTGACCTCAGGATCCCTCTAGCCTTGAAACAGTGTTCTTGGGCTTTCTCTGGAGTGCCATCAAGGAAATCAAGGCTCCTTTCCTGTGTGATGTGCAACACGGCATTGTTCTGCACACAGTGCAGGGGAATCGGGCCTCATCTCGCGGCGAGGGGGAAGTCTCATGGTTTTTCTCGAGTTGCGGCGGTAACCTGGGGTATATTCTCGAGTTATGACGGGATGGCCCTTCCACACACGTGTTTGTTCAGCGACGTCAGGACTCCTACCTAGTTGCGAGGGACAACTCGGGATTCTCCTCGAGGCTTGGCAGGGCAATTGGGACGCCTCTCCAGCTGAGGCGGGAGACCAAGGTTCCCTTTCCACGTGCCACAGAAATCCTGTGGCTCCTATCAAGTTTCACGAGAAGTCAGGCATCGTCTCCTTTGGAGGCACTGATCTCCGCGTCCCTCTGGAGTTTTCAAAGGATGTAAGGACTCCGGTCGCGATGAGGTGGGGAACTAGGTCTTTCTCTGTGGTCTCCACAGGGGATTCAGACATCCTTTCATCTTGGGAGATGCAAGACGAGCCTGCATTCAGTTCACTGCAGGGATATCCGGCCTTATTTCGAGTCAGGGCATCGCGGTGTCCATTCCACTTGAGGCCGCAAACTCAGGGTCCCTCTCACATACCTAGAGCTGAGAGAAGCCTCCTCTTGAGGTGCTTGTGGTAAGGTGGTATTCCTCTGGAGTCGAAGCCAGGGACTAACCTCTCATCTCGAGTTGATTTGTGGTCCACGGAGCTCTTTTGTGTTGCTACAGTGACCTCAGGATCCCTCTAGCCTTGAAACAGTGTTCTTGGGCTTTCTCTGGAGTGCCATCAAGGAAATCAAGGCTCCTTTCCTGTGTGATGTGCAACACGGCATTGTTCTGCACACAGTGCAGGGGAATCGGGCCTCATCTCGCGGCGAGTGGGAAGTCTCATGGTTTTTCTTGAGTTGCGGCGGGAACCTGGGGTATATTCTCGAGTTACGACGGGGATGGCCCTTCCACACACGTGTTTGTTCAGCGACGTCAGGACTCCTGCCTAGTTGCGAGGGACAACTCGGGATTCTCCTCGAGGCTTGGCAGGGCAATTGGGACGCCTCTCCAACGGAGGCGGTAGACCAAGGGTCCCTTTCCACGTGCCACAGGAATCCTTGGACTCCTATAAGGTTTCACGAGGTGTCAGGCATCGTCTCCTTTGGAGGCACTGATCTACGCGTCCCTCTGGAGTTTTCAAAGGATGTGAGGCCTCCGGTCGCCATGAGGTGGGGAACTAGGTCTTTCTCTGTGGTCTCCACAGGGGATTCAGACATCCTTTCGTCTTGGGAGATGCAAGTCGAGCCTGCATTCAAGTCACTGCAGGGATATCCGGCCTTATTTCGAGTCAGGGCATCGCGGTGTCCATTCCACTTGAGACCGCAAAATCAGGGTCCCTCTCACATACCTAGAGCTGAGAGAAGCCTCCTCTTGCGGTACTTGTGGTAAGGTGGTATTCCTCTGGAGTCGAAGCCAGGGACTAACCTCTCATCTCGAGTTGATTTGTGGTCCACGGAGCTCTTTCGTGTTGCTACAGTGACCTCAGGATCCCTCTAGCCTTGAAACAGTGTTCTTGGGCTTTCTGTGGAGTGCCATCAAGGAAATCAAGGCTCCTTTCCTGTGTGATGTGCAACACGGCATTGCTCTGCACACAGTGCAGGGGAATCGGGCCTCATCTCGCGGCGAGGGGGAAGTCTCATGGTTTTTCTCGAGTTGCGGCGGGAACCTGGGGTATATTCTCGAGTCCGACGGGATGGCCCTTCCACAAACGTGTTTGTTAAGCGACGTCAGGACTCCTGTCTAGTTGCGAGGGAAAACTCGGGATTCTGCTCGAGGATTGGGAGGGCAATTGGGACGCCTCTCCAACTGAGGCGGGAGACCAAGGGTCCCTTTAAACGTGCCACAGGAATCCTGGGACTCCTATCAAGTTTCACCAGGAGTCAGGCATCGTCTCCTTTGGAGGCACTGATCTCCGCGTCCCTCTGGAGTTTTCAAAGGATGTGAGGCCTCCGGTCGCGATGAGGTGGGGAACTAGGTCTTTCTCTCTGGTCTCCACAGGGGATTCAGACATCCTTTTGTCTTGGGAGATGCAAGACGAGCCTGCATTCAGGTCACTGCAGGGATATCCGGCCTTATTTCGAGTTCAGGGCAGCGCGGTGTCCATTCCACTTGAGGCCGCAAACTCAGGGTCCCTCTCACATACCTAGAGCTGAGAGAAGCCTCCTCTTGAGGTGTTTGTGGTAAGGTGGTATTCCTCTGGAGTCGAAGCCAGGAACAAACCTCTCATCTCGAGTTGATTTTTGGTCCACGGAGCTCTTTCGTGTTGCTACAGTGACCTCAGGATCCCTCTAGCCTTGAAACAGTGTTCTTGGGCTTTCTCTGGAGTGCCATCAAGGAAATCAAGGCTCCTTTCCTGTGTGATGTGCAACACGGCATTGCTTTGCCCGCTGTGCAGGGGAATCGGGCCTCATCTCACGGCGAGGGGGAAGTCTCATGATTTTTCTCGAGTTGCGGCGGGAAACTGGGCTATATTTTGAGTTACGACGGGGATGGCCCTTCCACACACGTGTTTGTTCAGCGATGTCAGGACTCGTGCTTAGTTGCGAGGGACAACTCGGGATTCTCCTCGAGGCTTGGCAGGGCAATTGGGACGCCTCTCTAGCTGAGGCGGGAGACCAAGGGTCCCGTTCCACGTGCCACAGGAATCCTGGGACTCCTATCAAGTTTCACGAGGAGTCAGGCATCGTCTCCTTTGGAGGCACTGATCTCCGCGTCCCTCTGGAGTTTTCAAAGGATGTGAGGCCTCCGGTCGCGATGAGGTGGGGAACTCGGTCTTTCTCTGTGGTCTCCACAGGGGATTCAGACATCCTTTCGTCTTGGGAGATGCAAGACAAGCCTGCATTCAAGTCACTGCAGGGATATACGGACTTATTTCGAGTCAGGGCATCAAGGTGTCCATTCCACTTGTTGCCGCAAACTCAGGGTCCCTCTCACATACCTAGAGCTGAGAGAAGCCTCCTCTTGAGGTGCTTGTTGTAAGGTGGTATTCCTCTGGAGTCGAAGCCAGGGACTAACCTCTCATCTCGAGTTGATTTTTGGTCCACGGAGCTCTTTCGTGTTGCTACAGTGACCTCAGGATCCCTCTAGCCTTGAAACAGTGTTCTTGGGCTTTCTCTGGAGTGCCATCAAGGAAATCAAGGCTCCTTTCCTGTGTGATGTGCAACACGGCATTGCTCTGCACGCAGTGCAGGGGAATCGGGCCTCATCTCGCGGCGAGGGGGAAGTCTCATGGTTTTTCTCGAGTTGCGGTGGGAACCTGGGGTATATTCTCGAGTTACAACAGGGATGGCCCTTCCACACACGTGTTTGTTCAGCGACGTCAGGACTCCTGCCTTGTTTCGAGGGACAACTCGGGATTCTCCTCGAGGCTTTGCAGGGCAATTGGGACGCCTCTCCAGCTGAGGCGGGAGACCAAGTGTCCCTTTCCACGTGCCACAGGAATCCTGGGACTCCTATCAAGTTTCACGAGGAGTCAGGCATCTTCTCCTTTGGAGGCACTGATCTCCGCGTCCCTCTGGATTTTTCAAAGTATGTGAGGCCTCCAGTCGCCATGAGGTGGTGAACTAGGTCTTTCTCTGTGGTCTCCACAGGGGATTCAGACATCCTTTCTTCTTGGGAGATGCAAGACGAGCCTGCATTCAAGTCACTGCAGAGATATAAGGACTTATTTCGAGTCAGGGCATCGTGGTGTCCATTTCAATTGAGGCCACAAACTCAGGGTCCCTCTCACATACCTAGAGCTGAAAGAAGCCTCCTCTTGAGGTGCTTGTGGTAAGGTGGTATTCCTCTGCAGTCGAAGCCAGGGACTAACCTCTCATCTCGAGTTGAATTTTGGTCCACGGAGCTCTTTCATGTTGCTACAATGACCTCAGGATCCTTCTAGCCTTGAAACAGTGTTCTTGGGGTTTCTCTGGAGTGCCATCAAGGAAATCAAGGCTCCTTTCCTGTGTGATGTGCAACACGGCATTGCTCTGCACGCCGTGTAGGGGAATTGGGCCTCATCTCGCGTCGAGGGGGAAGTCTCATGTTTTTTCTCGAGTTGCGGCGGGAACCTGGGGTATATTCTCGAGTTACGAACGGGATGGCCCTTCCACACACGTTTTTGTTCAGCGACGTCAGGACTCCTGCCTATTTGCGAGGGAAAACTCGGGATTCTCCTCGAGGCTTGGCAGGGCAATTGCGACGCCTCTCCAGCTTAGGCGCGATACCAAGTGTCCCTTTCCACGTGCCACAGGAATCCTGGGACTCCTATCAAGTTTCACCAGGAGTCAGGCATCGTCTCCTTTGGAGGCACTGATCTCCGCGTCCCTCTGGAGTTTTCAAAGGATGTGAGACCTCCGGTCGCGATGAGGTGGGGAACTAGGTCTTTCTCTGTGGTCTCCACAGGGGATTCAGACATCCTTTCGTTTTGGGAGATGCAAGAAGTTCCTGCATTCAAGTCACTGCAGGGATATCCGGCCTTATTTCGAGTCAGGGCATCGCGGTGTCCATTCCACTTGAGGCCGCAAACTCAGGGTCCCTCTCCCATACCTAGAGCTGAGATAAGCCTCCTCTTGAGGTGCTTGTGGTAAGGTGGTATTCCTCTGGAGTCGAAGCCAGGGACTAACCTCTCATCTCGAGTTGATTTTTGGTCCACGGAGCTCTTTCATGTTGCTACAGTGACCTCAGGTTCCCTCTAGCCTTGAAACAGTGTTCTTGGGCTTTCTCTGGAGTGCCATCAAGGAAATCAAGTCTCCTTTCCTGTGTGATGTGCAACACGGCATTGCTCTGCACGCAGTGCAGGGAAATCGGGCCTTGTCTCGCGGCGAGTGGGAAGTCTCATGGTTTTTCTCGAGTTGCGGCGGGAACCTGGGCTATATTTTGAGTTACGACGGGGATGGCCCTTCCACACACGTGTTTGTTCAGCGACGTCAGGACTCCTGCTTAGTTGCGAGGGACAACTCAGGGTTCTCCTCGAGGCTTTGCAGGGCAATTGGGACGCCTCTCCAGCTGAGGCGGGAGACCAAGAGTCCCGTTCCACGTGCCACAGGAATCCTGGGACTCCTATCAAGTTTCACGAGGAGTCAGGCATCGTCTCCTTTGGAGGCACTGATCTCCGCGTCCCTCTGGAGTTTTCAAAGTATGTGAGACCTCCGGTCACAATGAGGTGCGGAACTCGGTCTTTCTCTGTGGTCTCCACAGGGGATTCAGACATCCTTTCGTCTTGGGAGATGCAAGACAAGCCTGCATTCAAGTCACTGCAGGGATATACGGACTTATTTCGAGTCAGGGCATCACGGTGTCCATTTCAATTGAGGCCGAAAACTCAGGGTCCCTCTCACATACCTAGAGCTGAGAGAAGCCTCCTCTTGAGGTGCTTGTGGTAAGGTGGTATTCCTCTGGAGTCGAAGCCAGGGACTAACCTCTCATCTCGAGTTGATTTGTGGTCCACGGAGCTCTTTTGTGTTGCTACAGTGACCTCAGGATCCCTCTAGCCTTGAAACAGTGTTCTTGGGCTTTCTCTGGAGTGCCATCAAGGAAATCAAGGCTCCTTTCCTGTGTGATGTGCAACACGGCATTGTTCTGCACACAGTGCAGGGGAATCGGGCCTCATCTCGCGGCGAGTGGGAAGTCTCATGGTTTTTCTTGAGTTGCGGCGGGAACCTGGGGTATATTCTCGAGTTACGACGGGGATGGCCCTTCCACACACGTGTTTGTTCAGCGACGTCAGGACTCCTGCCTAGTTGCGAGGGACAACTCGGGATTCTCCTCGAGGCTTGGCAGGGCAATTGGGACGCCTCTCCAACGGAGGCGGTAGACCAAGGGTCCCTTTCCACGTGCCACAGGAATCCTTGGACTCCTATAAGGTTTCACGAGGTGTCAGGCATCGTCTCCTTTGGAGGCACTGATCTACGCGTCCCTCTGGAGTTTTCAAAGGATGTGAGGCCTCCGGTCGCCATGAGGTGGGGAACTAGGTCTTTCTCTGTGGTCTCCACAGGGGATTCAGACATCCTTTCGTCTTGGGAGATGCAAGTCGAGCCTGCATTCAAGTCACTGCAGGGATATCCGGCCTTATTTCGAGTCAGGGCATCGCGGTGTCCATTCCACTTGAGACCGCAAAATCAGGGTCCCTCTCACATACCTAGAGCTGAGAGAAGCCTCCTCTTGCGGTACTTGTGGTAAGGTGGTATTCCTCTGGAGTCGAAGCCAGGGACTAACCTCTCATCTCGAGTTGATTTGTGGTCCACGGAGCTCTTTCGTGTTGCTACAGTGACCTCAGGATCCCTCTAGCCTTGAAACAGTGTTCTTGGGCTTTCTGTGGAGTGCCATCAAGGAAATCAAGGCTCCTTTCCTGTGTGATGTGCAACACGGCATTGCTCTGCACACAGTGCAGGGGAATCGGGCCTCATCTCGCGGCGAGGGGGAAGTCTCATGGTTTTTCTCGAGTTGCGGCGGGAACCTGGGGTATATTCTCGAGTCCGACGGGATGGCCCTTCCACAAACGTGTTTGTTAAGCGACGTCAGGACTCCTGTCTAGTTGCGAGGGAAAACTCGGGATTCTGCTCGAGGATTGGGAGGGCAATTGGGACGCCTCTCCAACTGAGGCGGGAGACCAAGGGTCCCTTTAAACGTGCCACAGGAATCCTGGGACTCCTATCAAGTTTCACCAGGAGTCAGGCATCGTCTCCTTTGGAGGCACTGATCTCCGCGTCCCTCTGGAGTTTTCAAAGGATGTGAGGCCTCCGGTCGCGATGAGGTGGGGAACTAGGTCTTTCTCTCTGGTCTCCACAGGGGATTCAGACATCCTTTTGTCTTGGGAGATGCAAGACGAGCCTGCATTCAGGTCACTGCAGGGATATCCGGCCTTATTTCGAGTTCAGGGCAGCGCGGTGTCCATTCCACTTGAGGCCGCAAACTCAGGGTCCCTCTCACATACCTAGAGCTGAGAGAAGCCTCCTCTTGAGGTGTTTGTGGTAAGGTGGTATTCCTCTGGAGTCGAAGCCAGGAACAAACCTCTCATCTCGAGTTGATTTTTGGTCCACGGAGCTCTTTCGTGTTGCTACAGTGACCTCAGGATCCCTCTAGCCTTGAAACAGTGTTCTTGGGCTTTCTCTGGAGTGCCATCAAGGAAATCAAGGCTCCTTTCCTGTGTGATGTGCAACACGGCATTGCTTTGCCCGCTGTGCAGGGGAATCGGGCCTCATCTCACGGCGAGGGGGAAGTCTCATGATTTTTCTCGAGTTGCGGCGGGAAACTGGGCTATATTTTGAGTTACGACGGGGATGGCCCTTCCACACACGTGTTTGTTCAGCGATGTCAGGACTCGTGCTTAGTTGCGAGGGACAACTCGGGATTCTCCTCGAGGCTTGGCAGGGCAATTGGGACGCCTCTCTAGCTGAGGCGGGAGACCAAGGGTCCCGTTCCACGTGCCACAGGAATCCTGGGACTCCTATCAAGTTTCACGAGGAGTCAGGCATCGTCTCCTTTGGAGGCACTGATCTCCGCGTCCCTCTGGAGTTTTCAAAGGATGTGAGGCCTCCGGTCGCGATGAGGTGGGGAACTCGGTCTTTCTCTGTGGTCTCCACAGGGGATTCAGACATCCTTTCGTCTTGGGAGATGCAAGACAAGCCTGCATTCAAGTCACTGCAGGGATATACGGACTTATTTCGAGTCAGGGCATCAAGGTGTCCATTCCACTTGTTGCCGCAAACTCAGGGTCCCTCTCACATACCTAGAGCTGAGAGAAGCCTCCTCTTGAGGTGCTTGTTGTAAGGTGGTATTCCTCTGGAGTCGAAGCCAGGGACTAACCTCTCATCTCGAGTTGATTTTTGGTCCACGGAGCTCTTTCGTGTTGCTACAGTGACCTCAGGATCCCTCTAGCCTTGAAACAGTGTTCTTGGGCTTTCTCTGGAGTGCCATCAAGGAAATCAAGGCTCCTTTCCTGTGTGATGTGCAACACGGCATTGCTCTGCACGCAGTGCAGGGGAATCGGGCCTCATCTCGCGGCGAGGGGGAAGTCTCATGGTTTTTCTCGAGTTGCGGTGGGAACCTGGGGTATATTCTCGAGTTACAACAGGGATGGCCCTTCCACACACGTGTTTGTTCAGCGACGTCAGGACTCCTGCCTTGTTTCGAGGGACAACTCGGGATTCTCCTCGAGGCTTTGCAGGGCAATTGGGACGCCTCTCCAGCTGAGGCGGGAGACCAAGTGTCCCTTTCCACGTGCCACAGGAATCCTGGGACTCCTATCAAGTTTCACGAGGAGTCAGGCATCTTCTCCTTTGGAGGCACTGATCTCCGCGTCCCTCTGGATTTTTCAAAGTATGTGAGGCCTCCAGTCGCCATGAGGTGGTGAACTAGGTCTTTCTCTGTGGTCTCCACAGGGGATTCAGACATCCTTTCTTCTTGGGAGATGCAAGACGAGCCTGCATTCAAGTCACTGCAGAGATATAAGGACTTATTTCGAGTCAGGGCATCGTGGTGTCCATTTCAATTGAGGCCACAAACTCAGGGTCCCTCTCACATACCTAGAGCTGAAAGAAGCCTCCTCTTGAGGTGCTTGTGGTAAGGTGGTATTCCTCTGCAGTCGAAGCCAGGGACTAACCTCTCATCTCGAGTTGAATTTTGGTCCACGGAGCTCTTTCATGTTGCTACAATGACCTCAGGATCCTTCTAGCCTTGAAACAGTGTTCTTGGGGTTTCTCTGGAGTGCCATCAAGGAAATCAAGGCTCCTTTCCTGTGTGATGTGCAACACGGCATTGCTCTGCACGCCGTGTAGGGGAATTGGGCCTCATCTCGCGTCGAGGGGGAAGTCTCATGTTTTTTCTCGAGTTGCGGCGGGAACCTGGGGTATATTCTCGAGTTACGAACGGGATGGCCCTTCCACACACGTTTTTGTTCAGCGACGTCAGGACTCCTGCCTATTTGCGAGGGAAAACTCGGGATTCTCCTCGAGGCTTGGCAGGGCAATTGCGACGCCTCTCCAGCTTAGGCGCGATACCAAGTGTCCCTTTCCACGTGCCACAGGAATCCTGGGACTCCTATCAAGTTTCACCAGGAGTCAGGCATCGTCTCCTTTGGAGGCACTGATCTCCGCGTCCCTCTGGAGTTTTCAAAGGATGTGAGACCTCCGGTCGCGATGAGGTGGGGAACTAGGTCTTTCTCTGTGGTCTCCACAGGGGATTCAGACATCCTTTCGTTTTGGGAGATGCAAGAAGTTCCTGCATTCAAGTCACTGCAGGGATATCCGGCCTTATTTCGAGTCAGGGCATCGCGGTGTCCATTCCACTTGAGGCCGCAAACTCAGGGTCCCTCTCCCATACCTAGAGCTGAGATAAGCCTCCTCTTGAGGTGCTTGTGGTAAGGTGGTATTCCTCTGGAGTCGAAGCCAGGGACTAACCTCTCATCTCGAGTTGATTTTTGGTCCACGGAGCTCTTTCATGTTGCTACAGTGACCTCAGGTTCCCTCTAGCCTTGAAACAGTGTTCTTGGGCTTTCTCTGGAGTGCCATCAAGGAAATCAAGTCTCCTTTCCTGTGTGATGTGCAACACGGCATTGCTCTGCACGCAGTGCAGGGAAATCGGGCCTTGTCTCGCGGCGAGTGGGAAGTCTCATGGTTTTTCTCGAGTTGCGGCGGGAACCTGGGCTATATTTTGAGTTACGACGGGGATGGCCCTTCCACACACGTGTTTGTTCAGCGACGTCAGGACTCCTGCTTAGTTGCGAGGGACAACTCAGGGTTCTCCTCGAGGCTTTGCAGGGCAATTGGGACGCCTCTCCAGCTGAGGCGGGAGACCAAGAGTCCCGTTCCACGTGCCACAGGAATCCTGGGACTCCTATCAAGTTTCACGAGGAGTCAGGCATCGTCTCCTTTGGAGGCACTGATCTCCGCGTCCCTCTGGAGTTTTCAAAGTATGTGAGACCTCCGGTCACAATGAGGTGCGGAACTCGGTCTTTCTCTGTGGTCTCCACAGGGGATTCAGACATCCTTTCGTCTTGGGAGATGCAAGACAAGCCTGCATTCAAGTCACTGCAGGGATATACGGACTTATTTCGAGTCAGGGCATCACGGTGTCCATTTCAATTGAGGCCGAAAACTCAGGGTCCCTCTCACATACCTAGAGCTGAGAGAAGCCTCCTCTTGAGGTGCTTGTGGTAAGGTGGTATTCCTCTGGAGTCGAAGCCAGTCACTAACCTCTCATCTCGAGTTGATTTGTGGTCCACGGAGCTCTTTTGTGTTGCTACAGTGACATCAGGATCCCTCTAGCCTTGAAACAGTGTTCTTGGGCTTTCTCTGGAGTGCCATCAAGGAAATCAAGGCTCCTTTCCTGTGTGATGTGCAACACGGCATTGTTCTGCACACAGTGCAGGGGAATCGGGCCTCATCTCGCGGCGAGTGGGAAGTCTCATGGTTTTTCTTGAGTTGCGGCGGGAACCTGGGGTATATTCTCGAGTTACGACGGGGATGGCCCTTCCACACACGTGTTTGTTCAGCGACGTCAGGACTCCTGCCTAGTTGCGAGGGACAACTCGGGATTCTCCTCGAGGCTTGGCAGGGCAATTGGGACGCCTCTCCAGCTGAGGCGGTAGACCAAGGGTCCCTTTCCCCGTGCCACAGGAATCCTTGGACTCCTATAAGGTTTCACGAGGGGTCAGGCATCGTCTCCTTTGGAGGCACTGATCTACGCGTCCCTCTGGAGTTTTCAAAGGATGTGAGGCCTCCGGTCGCCATGAGGTGGGGAACTAGGTCTTTCTCTGTGGTCTCCACAGGGGATTCAGACATCCTTTCGTCTTGGGAGATACAAGTCGAGCCTGCATTCAAGTCACTGCAGGGATATCCGGCCTTATTTCGAGTCAGGGCATCGCGGTGTCCATTCCACTTGAGGCCGCAAAATCAGGGTCCCTCTCACATACCTAGAGCTGAGAGAAGCCTCCTCTTGAGGTGCTTGTGGTAAGGTGGTATTCCTCTGGAGTCGAAGCCAGGGACTAACCTCTCATCTCGAGTTGATTTGTGGTCCACAGAGCTCTTTCGTGTTGCTACAGTGACCTCAGGATCCCTCTAGCCTTGAAACAGTGTTCTTGGGCTTTCTGTGGAGTGCCATCAAGGAAATCAAGGCTCCTTTCCTGTGTGATGTGCAACACGGCATTGCTCTGCACACAGTGCAGGGGAATCGGGCCTCATCTCGCGGCGAGGGGGAAGTCTCATGGTTTTTCTCGAGTTGCGGCGGGAACCTGGGGTATATTCTCGAGTCCGACGGGATGGCCCTTCCACAAACGTGTTTGTTAAGCGACGTCAGGACCCCTGTCTAGTTGCGAGGGAAAACTCGGGATTCTGCTCGAGGCTTGGCAGGGCAATTGGGACGCCTCTCCAACTGAGGCGGAAGACCAAGGGTCCCTTTAAACGTGCCACAGGAATCCTGGGACTCCTATCAAGTTTCACGAGGAGTCAGGCATCGTCTCCTTTGGAGGCACTGATCTACGCGTCCCTCTGGAGTTTTCAAAGGATGTGAGGCCTCCGGTCGCGATGAGGTGGGGAACTAGGTCTTTCTCTGTGGTCTCCACAGGGGATTCAGACATCCTTTTGTCTTGGGAGATGCAAGACGAGCCTGCATTCAGGTCACTGCAGGGATATCCAGCCTTATTTCGAGTTCAGGGCAGCGCGGCGTCCATTCCACTTGAGGCCGCAAACTCAGGGTCCCTCTCACATACCTAGAGCTGAGATAAGCCTCCTCTTGAGGTGCTTGTGGTAAGGTGGTATTCCTCTGGAGTCGAAGCCAGGAACAAACCTCTCATCTCGAGTTGATTTTTGGTCCACGGAGCTCTTTCGTGTTGCTACAGTGACCTCAGGATCCCTCTAGCCTTGAAACAGTGTTCTTGGGCTTTCTCTGGAGTGCCATCAAGGAAATCAAGGCTCCTTTCCTGTGTGATGTGCAACACGGCATTGCTTTGCCCAAAGTGCAGGGGAATCGGGCCTCATCTCACGGCGAGGGGGAAGTCTCATGATTTTTCTCGAGTTGCGGCGGGAAACTGGGCTATATTTTGAGTTACGACGGGGATGGCCCTTCCACACACGTGTTTGTTCAGCGATGTCAGGACTCGTGCTTAGTTGCGAGGGACAACTCGGGATTCTCCTCGAGGCGTGGCAGGGCAATTGGGACGCCTCTCCAGCTGAGGCGGGAGACCAAGGGTCCCGTTCCACGTGCCACAGGAATCCTGGGACTCCTATCAAGTTTCACGAGGAGTCAGGCATCGTCTCCTTTGGAGGCACTGATCTCCGCGTCCCTCTGGAGTTTTCAAAGGATGTGAGGCCTCCGGTCGCGATGAGGTGGGGAACTAGGTCTTTCTCTGTGGTCTCCACAGGGGATTCAGACATCCTTTCATCTTGGGAGATGCAAGCCGAGCCTGCATTCAGTTCACTGCAGGGATATCCTACCTTATTTCGAGTCAGGGCATCGCGGTGTCCATTTCAATTGAGGCCGCAAACTGAGGGTCCCTCTCACATACCTGGAGCTGAGAGAAGCCTCCTCTTGAGGTGCTTGTGGTAAGGTGGTATTCCTCTGGAGTCGAAGCCAGGGACAAACCTCTCATCTCGAGTTGATTTTTGGTCCACGGAGCTCTTTTGTGTTGCTACAGTGACATCAGGATCCCTCTAGCCTTGAAACAGTGTTCTTGGGCTTTCTCTGGAGTGCCATCAAGGAAATCAAGGCTCCTTTCCTGTGTGATGTGCAACACGGCATTGCTTTGCACGCAGTGCAGGGGAATCGGGCCTCATCTCACGGCGAGGGGGAAGTCTCATGATTTTTCTCGAGTTGCGGCGGGAAACTGGGGTATATTCTCGAGTTACAACGGGGATGGCCCTTCCACACACGTGTTTGTTCAGCGACGTCAGGACTCCTGCCTAGTTGCGAGGGAAAACTCGGGATTCTCCTCGAGGCTTGGCAGGTCAATTGGGACGCCTCTCCAGCTGAGGCGTGAGACCAAGTGTCCCTTTCCACGTGCCACAGGCATCCGGGGACTCCTATCAAGTTTCAAGAGGAGTCAGGCATCGTCTCCTTTGGAGGCACTGATCTCCGCGTCCCTCTGGAGTTTTCAAAGGATGTGAGGCCTCCGGTCGCGATGAGGTGGGGAACTAGGTCTTTCTCTGTGGTCTCCACAGGGGATTCAGACATCCTTTCGTCTTGGGAGATGCAAGACGAGCCTGCATTCAAGTCACTGCAGAGATATTCGGCCTTATTTCGAGTCAGGGCATCGCGGTGTCCATTCCACTTGATGCCGCAAACTCAGGGTTCCTCTCACATACCTAGAGCTGAGAGAAGCCTCCTCTTGAGGTGCTTGTGGTAAGGTGGTATTCCTCTGGAGTAGAAGCCAGGGACTAACCTCTCATCTCGAGTTGATTTTTGGTCCACGGAGCTCTTTCATGTTGCTACAGTGACCTCAGGATCCCTCTAGCCTTGAAACAGTGTTCTTGGGCTTTCTCTGGAGTGCCATCAAGGAAATCAAGGCTCCTTTCCTGTGTGATGTGCAACACGGCATTGCTCTGCACACAGTGCAGAGGAATCAGGCCTCGTCTCGCGGCGAGTGGGAAGTCTCATGGTTTTTCTCGAGTTGCGGCGGGAACCTGGGCTATATTCCCGAGTTACTACGGGGATGGCCCTTCCACACACGTGTTTGTTCAGCGACGTCAGGACTCCTGCTTAGTTGCGAGGGACAACTCGGGATTCTCCTCGAGGCTTGGCAGGGCAATTGGGACGCCTCTCCAGCTGAGGCGGGAGACCAAGAGTCCCGTTCCACGTGCCACAGGAATCCTGGGACTCCTATCAAGTTTCACGAGGAGTCAGGCATCGTCTCCTTTGGAGGCACTGATCTCCGCGTCCCTCTGGAGTTTTCAAAGGATGTGAGGCCTCCGGTCGCGATGAGGTGGGGAACTAGGTCTTTCTCTGTGGTCTCCACAGGGGATTCAGACATCCTTTTGTCTTGGGAGATGCAAGACGAGCCTGCATTCAGTTCACTGCAGGGATATCCGGCCTTATTTCACGTTCAGGGCAGCGCGGTGTCCATTCCACTTGAGGCCGCAAACTCAGGGTCCCTCTCACATACCTAGAGCTGAGAGAAGCCTCCTCTTGAGGTGCTTGTGGTAAGGTGGTATTCCTCTGGAGTCGAAGCCAGGGACAAACCTCTCATCTCGAGTTGATTTTTGGTCCACGGAGCTCTTTCGTGTTGCTACAGTGACCTCAGGATCCCTCTAGCCTTGAAACAGTGTTCTTGGGCTTTCTTTGGAGTGCCATCAAGGAAATCAAGGCTCCTTTCCTGTGTGATGTGCAACACGGCATTGCTCTGCACGCAGTGCAGGGGAATCGGGCCTCATCTCACGGCGAGGGGGAAGTCTCATGGTTTTTCTCGAGTTGCGGCGGGAACCTGGGGTATATTCTCGAGTTACGACAGGGATGGCCCTTCCACACACGTGTTTGTTCAGCGACGTCAGGACTCCTGCCTTGTTGCGAGGGACAACTCGGGATTCTCCTCGAGGCTTGGCAGGGCAATTGGGACGCCTCTCCAGCTGAGGCGGGAGACCAAGAGTCCCGTTCCACGTGCCACAGGAATCCTGGGACTCCTATCAAGTTTCACGAGGAGTCAGGCATCGTCTCCTTTGGAGGCACTGATCTCCGCATCCCTCTGGAGTTTTCAAAGGATGTGAGGCCTCCGGTCGCGATGAGGTGGGGAACTAGGTCTTTCTCTGTGGTCTCCACAGGGGATTCAGACATCCTTTCGTCTTGGGAGATGCAAGACGAGCCTGCATTCAAGTCACTGCAGAGATATAAGGACTTATTTCGAGTCAGGGCATCGTGGTGTCCATTTCAATTGAGGCCGCAAACTCAGGGTCCCTCTCACATACCTAGAGCTGAGAGAAGCCTCCTCTTGAGGTGCTTGTGGTAAGGTGGTATTCCTCTGGAGTCGAAGCCAGGGACTAACCTCTCATCTCGAGTTGAATTTTGGTCCACGGAGCTCTTTCATGTTGCTACAATGACCTCAGGATCCTTCTAGCCTTGAAACAGTGTTCTTGGGGTTTCTCTGGAGTGCCATCAAGGAAATCAAGGCTCCTTTCCTGTGTGATGTGCAACACGGCATTGCTCTGCACGCCGTGCAGGGGAATTGGGCCTCATCTCGCGTCGAGGGGGAAGTCTCATGGTTTTTCTCGAGTTGCGGCGGGAACCTGGGGTATATTCTCGAGTTACGAACGGGATGGCCCTTCCACACACGTTTTTGTTCAGCGATGTCAGGACTCGTGCTTAGTTGCGAGGGACAACTCGGGATTCTCCTCGAGGCTTGGCAGGGCAATTGGGACGCCTCTCCAGCTTAGGCGCGAGACCAAGTGTCCCTTTCCACGTGCCACAGGAATCCTGGGACTCCTATCAAGTTTCACGAGGAGTCAGGCATCGTCTCCTTTGGAGGCACTGATCTCCGCGTCCCTCTGGAGTTTTCAAAGGATGTGAGGCCTCCGGTCGCGATGAGGTGGGGAACTAGGTCTTTCTCTGTGGTCTCCACAGGGGATTCAGACATCCTTTCGTCTTGGGAGATGCAAGCCGAGCCTGCATTCAGTTCACTGCAGGGATATCCGGCCTTATTTCGAGTCAGGGCATCGCGGTGTCCATTTCAATTGAGGCCGCAAACTGAGGGTCCCTCTCACATACCTAGAGCTGAGAGAAGCCTCCTCTTGAGGTGCTTGTGGTAAGGTGGTATTCCTCTGGAGTCGAAGCCAGGGACAAACCTCTCATCTCGAGTTGATTTTTGTTCCACGGAGCTCTTTCGTGTTGCTACAGTGACCTCAGGATCCCTCTAGCCTTGAAACAGTGTTCTTGGGGTTTCTCTGGAGTGCCATCAAGGAAATCAAGGCTCCTTTCCTGTGTGATGTGCAACACGGCATTGCTTTGCACGCAGTGCAGGGGAATCGGGCCTCATCTCACGGCGAGGGGGAAGTCTCATGATTTTTCTCGAGTTGCGGCGGGAACCTGGGGTATATTCTCGAGTTACGACGGGGATGGCCCTTCCACACACGTGTTTGTTCTGCGACGTCAGGACTCCTGCCTAGTTGCAAGGGAAACCTCGGGATTCTCCTCGTGGCTTGGCAGGTCAATTGGGACGCCTCTCCAGCTGAGGCGGGAGACCAAGTGTCCCTTTCCACGTGCCACAGGCATCCTGGGACTCCTATCAAGTTTCACGAGGAGTCAGGCATCGTCTCCTTTGGAGGCACTGATCTCCGCGTCCCTCTGGAGTTTTCAAAGTATGTGAGACGTCCGGTCACAATGAGGTGGGGAACTCGGTCTTTCTCTGTGGTCTCCACAGGGGATTCAGACATCCTTTCGTCTTGGGAGATGCAAGACAAGCCTGCATTCAAGTCACTGCAGGGATATACGGACTTATTTCGAGTCAGGGCATCACGGTGTCCATTCCACTTGTTGCCGCAAACTCAGGGTCCCTCTCACATACCTAGAGCTGAGAGAAGCCTCCTCTTGAGGTGCTTGTGGTAAGGTGGTATTCCTCTGGAGTCGAAGCCAGGGACTAACCTCTCATCTCGAGTTGATTTGTGGTCCACGGAGCTCTTTCGTGTTGCTACAGTGACCTCAGGATCCCTCTAGCCTTGAAACAGTGTTCTTGGGCTTTCTCTGGAGTGCCATCAAGGAAATCAAGGCTCCTTTTCTGTGTGATGTGCAACACGGCATTGCTCTGCACGCAGTGCAGGGAAATCCGGCCTCATCTCGCGGCGAGGGGGAAGTCTCATGGTTTTTCTCGAGTTGCGGTGGGAACCTGGGGTATATTCTCGAGTTACAACAGGGATGGCCCTTCCACACACGTGTTTGTTCAGCGACGTCAGGACTCCTGCCTTGTTTCGAGGGACAACTCGGGATTCTCCTCGAGGCTTTGCAGGGAAATTGGGACGCCTCTCCAGCTGAGGCGGGAGACCAAGTGTCCCTTTCCACGTGCCACAGGAATCCTGGGACTCCTATCAAGTTTCACGAGGAGTCAGGCATCTTCTCCTTTGGAGGCACTGATCTCCGCGTCCCTCTGGATTTTTCAAAGTATGTGAGGCCTCCAGTCGCCATGAGGTGGTGAACTAGGTCTTTCTCTGTGGTCTCCACAGGGGATTCAGACATCCTTTCTTCTTGGGAGATGCAAGACGAGCCTGCATTCAAGTCACTGCAGAGATATAAGGACTTATTTCGAGTCAGGGCATCGTGGTGTCCATTTCAATTGAGGCCGCAAACTCAGGGTCCCTCTCACATACCTAGAGCTGAAAGAAGCCTCCTCTTGAGGTGCTTGTGGTAAGGTGGTATTCCTCTGCAGTCGAAGCCAGGGACTAACCTCTCATCTCGAGTTGAATTTTGGTCCACGGAGCTCTTTCATGTTGCTACAATGACCTCAGGATCCTTCTAGCCTTGAAACAGTGTTCTTGGGGTTTCTCTGGAGTGCCATCAAGGAAATCAAGGCTCCTTTCCTGTGTGATGTGCAACACGGCATTGCTCTGCACGCCGTGCAGGGGAATTGGGCCTCATCTCGCGTCGAGGGGGAAGTCTCATGTTTTTTCTCGAGTTGCGGCGGGAACCTGGGGTATATTCTCGAGTTACGAACGGGATGGCCCTTCCACACACGTTTTTGTTCAGCGACGTCAGGACTCCTGCTTTTGCGAGGGACAACTCGGGATTCTCCTCGAGGCTTGGCAGGGCAATTGCGACACCTCTCCAGCTTAGGCGCGAGACCAAGTGTCTCTTTCCACGTGCCACAGGAATCCTGGGACTCCTATCAAGTTTCACCAGGAGTCAGGCATCGTCTCCTTTGGAGGCACTGATCTCCGCGTTCCTCTGGAGTTTTCAAAGGATGTGAGACCTCCGGTCGCGATGAGGTGGGGAACTAGGTCTTTCTCTGTGGTCTCCACAGGGGATTCAGACATCCTTTCGTTTTGGGAGATGCAAGAAGTTCCTGCATTCAAGTCACTGCAGGGATATCCGGCCTTATTTCGAGTCAGGGCATCGCGGTGTCCATTCCACTTGAGGCCGCAAACTCAGGGTCCCTCTCCCATACCTAGAGCTGAGATAAGCCTCCTCTTGAGGTGCTTGTGGTAAGGTGGTATTCCTCTGGAGTCGAAGCCAGGGACTAACCTCTCATCTCGAGTTGATTTTTGGTCCACGGAGCTCTTTCATGTTGCTACAGTGACCTCAGGTTCCCTCTAGCCTTGAAACAGTGTTCTTGGGCTTTCTCTGGAGTGCCATCAAGGAAATCAAGTCTCCTTTCCTGTGTGATGTGCAACACGGCATTGCTCTGCACGCAGTGCAGGGAAATCGGGCCTTGTCTCGCGGCGAGTGGGAAGTCTCATGGTTTTTCTCGAGAGGCGGCGGGAACCTGGGCTATATTTTGAGTTACGACGGGGATGGCCCTTCCACACACGTGTTTGTTCAGCGACGTCAGGACTCCTGCTTAGTTGCGAGGGACAACTCGGGGTTCTCCTCGAGGCTTTGCAGGGCAATTGGGACGCCTCTCCAGCTGAGGCGGGAGACCAAGAGTCCCGTTCCACGTGCCACAGGAATCCTGGGACTCCTATCAAGTTTCACGAGGAGTCAGGCATCGTCTCCTTTGGAGGCACTGATCTCCGCGTCCCTCTGGAGTTTTCAAAGTATGTGAGACCTCCGGTCACAATGAGGTGCGGAACTCGGTCTTTCTCTGTGGTCTCCACAGGGGATTCAGACATCCTTTCGTCTTGGGAGATGCAAGACAAGCCTGCATTCAAGTTACTGCAGGGATATACGGACTTATTTCGAGTCAGGGCATCACGGTGTCCATTTCAATTGAGGCCGAAAACTCAGGGTCCCTCTCACATACCTAGAGCTGAGAGAAGCCTCCTCTTGAGGTGCTTGTGGTAAGGTGGTATTCCTCTGGAGTCGAAGCCAGGGACTAACCTCTCATCTCGAGTTGATTTTTGGT
The DNA here is from genome assembly GCF_910594005.1 of Cervus elaphus. NCBI lineage: Eukaryota > Metazoa > Chordata > Mammalia > Artiodactyla > Cervidae > Cervus > Cervus elaphus. The sequence goes on along the minus strand of NC_057816.1, from coordinate 50,125,907 downwards.
CCACGGAGCTCTTTTGTGTTGCTACAGTGACCTCAGGATCCCTCTAGCCTTGAAACAGTGTTCTTGGGCTTTCTCTGGAGTGCCATCAAGGAAATCAAGGCTCCTTTCCTGTGTGATGTGCAACACGGCATTGCTCTGCACACAGTGCAGGGGAATCGGGCCTCATCTCGCGGCGAGGGGGAAGTCTCATGGTTTTTCTCGAGTTGCGGCGGGAACCTGGGGTATATTCTCGAGTCCGACGGGATGGCCCTTCCACAAACGTGTTTGTTAAGCGACGTCAGGACTCCTGTCTAGTTGCGAGGGAAAACTCGGGATTCTGCTCGAGGCTTGGCAGGGCAATTGGGACGCCTCTCCAACTGAGGCGGGAGACCAAGTGTCCCTTTAAACGTGCCACAGGAATCCTGGGACTCCTATCAAGTTTCACGAGGAGTCAGGCATCGTCTCCTTTGGAGGCACTGATCTCCGCGTCCTTCTGGAGTTTTCAAAGGATGTGAGGCCTCCGGTCGCGATGAGGTGGGGAACTAGGTCTTTCTCTGTGGTCTCCACAGGGGATTCAGACATCCTTTTGTCTTGGGAGATGCAAGACGAGCCTGCATTCAGGTCACTGCAGGGATATCCAGCCTTATTTCGAGTTCAGGGCAGCGCGGCGTCCATTCCACTTGAGGCCGCAAACTCAGGGTCCCTCTCACATACCTAGAGCTGAGAGAAGCCTCCTCTTGAGGTGCTTGTGGTAAGGTGGTATTCCTCTGGAGTCGAAGCCAGGAACAAACCTCTCATCTCGAGTTGATTTTTGGTCCACGGAGCTCTTTCGTGTTGCTACAGTCACCTCAGGATCCCTCTAGCCTTGAATCAGTGTTCTTGGGCTTTCTCTGGAGTGCCATCAAGGAAATCAAGGCTCCTTTCCTGTGTGATGTGCAACACGGCATTGCTTTGCCCGCAGTGCAGGGGAATCGGGCCTCATCTCACGGCGAGGGGGAAGTCTCATGATTTTTCTCGAGTTGCGGCGGGAACCTGGGCTATATTTTGAGTTACGACGGGGATGGCCCTTCCACACACGTGTTTGTTCAGCGATGTCAGGACTCGTGCTTAGTTGCGAGGGACAACTCGGGATTCTCCTCGAGGCGTGGCAGGGCAATTGGGACGCCTCTCCAGCTGAGGCGGGAGACCAAGGGTCCCGTTCCACGTGCCACAGGAATCCTGGGACTCCTATCAAGTTTCACGAGGAGTCAGGCATCGTCTCATTTGGAGGCACTGATCTCCGCGTCCCTCTGGAGTTTTCAAAGGATGTGAGGCCTCCGGTCGCGATGAGGTGGGGAACTAGGTCTTTCTCTGTGGTCTCCACAGGGGATTCAGACATCCTTTCATCTTGGGAGATGCAAGCCGAGCCTGCATTCAGTTCACTGCAGGGATATCCTACCTTATTTCGAGTCAGGGCATCGCGGTGTCCATTTCAATTGAGGCCGCAAACTGAGGGTCCCTCTCACATACCTGGAGCTGAGAGAAGCCTCCTCTTGAGGTGCTTGTGGTAAGGTGGTATTCCTCTGGAGTCGAAGCCAGGGACAAACCTCTCATCTCGAGTTGATTTTTGGTCCACGGAGCTCTTTTGTGTTGCTACAGTGACATCAGGATCCCTCTAGCCTTGAAACAGTGTTCTTGGGCTTTCTCTGGAGTGCCATCAAGGAAACCAAGGCTCCTTTCCTGTGTGATGTGCAACACGGCATTGCTTTGCACGCAGTGCAGGGGAATCGGGCCTCATCTCACGGCGAGGGGGAAGTCTCATGATTTTTCTCGAGTTGCGGCGGGAAACTGGGGTATATTCTCGAGTTACAACGGGGATGGCCCTTCCACACACGTGTTTGTTCAGCGACGTCAGGACTCCTGCCTAGTTGCGAGGGAAAACTCGGGATTCTCCTCGAGGCTTGGCAGGTCAATTGGGACGCCTCTCCAGCTGAGGCGTGAGACCAAGTGTCCCTTTCCACGTGCCACAGGCATCCGGGGACTCCTATCAAGTTGCACGAGGAGTCAGGCATCGTCTCCTTTGGAGGCACTGATCTCCGCGTCCCTCTGGAGTTTTCAAAGGATGTGAGGCCTCCGGTCGCGATGAGGTGGGGAACTAGGTCTTTCTCTGTGGTCTCCACAGGGGATTCAGACATCCTTTCGTCTTGGGAGATGCAAGACGAGCCTGCATTCAACTCACTGCAGAGATATTCGGCCTTATTTCGAGTCAGGGCATCGCGGTGTCCATTCCACTTGATGCCGCAAACTCAGGGTTCCTCTCACATACCTAGAGCTGAGAGAAGCCTCCTCTTGAGGTGCTTGTGGTAAGGTGGTATTCCTCTGCAGTCGAAGCCAGGGACTAACCTCTCATCTCGAGTTGATTTTTGGTCCACGGAGCTCTTTCATGTTGCTACAGTGACCTCAGGTTCCCTCTAGCCTTGAAACAGTGTTCTTGGGCTTTCTCTGGAGTGCCATCAAGGAAATCAAGGCTCCTTTCCTGTGTGATGTGCAACACGGCATTGCTCTGCACACAGTGCAGGGGAATCAGGCCTCGTCTCGCGGCGAGTGGGAAGTCTCATGGTTTTTCTCGAGTTGCGGCGGGAACCTGGGCTATATTCTCGAGTTACGAACGGAATGGCCCTTCCACACACGTGTTTGTTCAGCGACGTCAGGACTCCTGCTTAGTTGCGAGGGACAACTCGGGATTCTCCTCGAGGCTTGGCAGGGCAATTGGGACGCCTCTCCAGCTGAGGCGGGAGACCAAGAGTCCCGTTCCACGTGCCACAGGAATCCTGGGACTCCTATCAAGTTTCACGAGGAGTCAGGCATCGTCTCCTTTGGAGGCACTGATCTCCGCGTCCCTCTGGAATTTTCAAAGGATGTGAGGCCTCCGGTCGCGATGAGGTGGGGAACTAGGTCTTTCTCTGTGGTCTCCACAGGGGATTCAGACATCCTTTTGTTTTGGGAGATGAAAGACGAGCCTGCATTCAGTTCACTGCAGGGATATCCGGCCTTATTTCGAGTTCAGGGCAGCGCGGTGTCCATTCCACTTGAGGCCGCAAACTCAGGGTCCCTCTCACATACCTAGAGCTGAGAGAAGCCTCCTCTTGAGGTGCTTGTGGTAAGGTGGTATTCCTCTGGAGTCGAAGCCAGGGACAAACCTCTCATCTCGAGTTGATTTTTGGTCCACGGAGCTCTTTCGTGTTGCTACAGTGACCTCAGGATCCCTCTAGCCTTGAAACAGTGTTCTTGGGCTTTCTCTGGAGTGCCATCAAGGAAATCAAGGCTCCTTTCCTGTGTGATGTGCAACACGGCATTGCTTTGCCCGCAGTGCAGGGGAATCGGGCCTCATCTCAGGGCGAGGGGGAAGTCTCATGATTTTTCTCGAGTTGCGGCGGGAACCTGGGGTATATTCTCGAGTTACGACGGGGATGGCCCTTCCACACACGTGTTTGTTCTGCGACGTCAGGACTCCTGCCTAGTTGCAAGGGAAACCTCGGGATTCTCCTCGTGGCTTGGCAGGTCAATTGGGACGCCTCTCCAGCTGAGGCGGGAGACCAAGTGTCCCTTTCCACGTGCCACAGGCATCCTGGTACTCCTATCAAGTTTCACGAGGAGTCAGGCATCGTCTCCTTTGGAGGCACTGATCTCCGCGTCCCTCTGGAGTTTTCAAAGTATGTGAGACGTCCGGTCACAATGAGGTGGGGAACTCGGTCTTTCTCTGTGGTCTCCACAGGGGATTCAGACATCCTTTCGTCTTTGGAGATGCAAGACAAGCCTGCATTCAAGTCACTGCAGGGATATACGGACTTATTTCGAGTCAGGGCATCACGGTGTCCATTCCACTTGTTGCCGCAAACTCAGGGTCCCTCTCACATACCTAGAGCTGAGAGAAGCCTCCTCTTGAGGTGCTTGTGGTAAGGTGGTATTCCTCTGGAGTCGAAGCCAGGGACTAACCTCTCATCTCGAGTTGATTTTTGGTCCACGGAGCTCTTTCGTGTTGCTACAGTGACCTCAGGATCCCTCTAGCCTTGAAACAGTGTTCTTGGGCTTTCTCTGGAGTGCCATCAAGGAAATCAAGGCTCCTTTCCTGTGTGATGTGCAACACGGCATTGCTCTGCACGCAGTGCAGGGGAATCGGGCCTCATCTCGCGGCGAGGGGGAAGTCTCATGGTTTTTCTCGAGTTGCGGTGGGAACCTGGGGTATATTCTCGAGTTACAACAGGGATGGCCCTTCCACACACGTGTTTGTTCAGCGACGTCAGGACTCCTGCCTATTTGCGAGGGACAACTCGGGATTCTCCTCGAGGCTTGGCAGGGCAATTGCGACGCCTCTCCAGCTTAGGCGCGAGATCAAGTGTCCCTTTCCACGTGCCACAGGAATCCTGGGACTCCTATCAAGTTTCACCAGGAGTCAGGCATCGTCTCCTTTGGAGGCACTGATCTCCGCGTCCCTCTGGAGTTTTCAAAGGATGTGAGACCTCCGGTCGCGATGAGGTGGGGAACTAGGTCTTTCTCTGTGGTCTCCACAGGGGATTCAGACATCCTTTCGTTTTGGGAGATGCAAGAAGTTCCTGCATTCAAGTCACTGCAGGGATATCCGGCCTTATTTCGAGTCAGGGCATCGCGGTGTCCATTCCACTTGAGGCCGCAAACTCAGGGTCCCTCTCCCATACCTAGAGCTGAGATAAGCCTCCTCTTGAGGTGCTTGTGGTAAGGTGGTATTCCTCTGCAGTCGAAGCCAGGGACTAACCTCTCATCTTGAGTTGATTTTTGGTCCACGGAGCTCTTTCATGTTGCTACAGTGACCTCAGGTTCCCTCTAGCCTTGAAACAGTGTTCTTGGGCTTTCTCTGGAGTGCCATCAAGGAAATCAAGTCTCCTTTCCTGTGTGATGTGCAACACGGCATTGCTCTGCACGCAGTGCAGGGAAATCGGGCCTTGTCTCGCGGCGAGTGGGAAGTCTCATGGTTTTTCTCGAGTTGCGGCGGGAACCTGGGCTATATTTTAAGTTACGACGGGGATGGCCCTTCCACACACGTGTTTGTTCAGCGACGTCAGGACTCCTGCTTAGTTGCGAGGGACAACTCGGGGTTCTCCTCGAGGCTTTGCAGGGCAATTGGGACGCCTCTCCAGCTGAGGCGGGAGACCAAGAGTCCCGTTCCACGTGCCACAGGAATCCTGGGACTCCTATCAAGTTTCACGAGGAGTCAGGCATCGTCTCCTTTGGAGGCACTGATCTCCGCGTCCCTCTGGAGTTTTCAAAGGATGTGAGGCCTCCGGTCGCGATGAGGTGGGGAACTAGGTCTTTCTCTGTGGTCTCCACAGGGGATTCAGACATCCTTTTGTCTTGGGAGATGCAAGACGAGCCTGCATTCAGTTCACTGCAGGGATATCCGGCCTTATTTCACGTTCAGGGCAGCGCGGTGTCCATTCCACTTGAGGCCGCAAACTCAGGGTCCCTCTCACATACCTAGAGCTGAGAGAAGCCTCCTCTTGAGGTGCTTGTGGTAAGGTGGTATTCCTCTGGAGTCGAAGCCAGGGACAAACCTCTCATCTCGAGTTGATTTTTGGTCCACGGAGCTCTTTCGTGTTGCTACAGTGACCTCAGGATCCCTCTAGCCTTGAAACAGTGTTCTTGGGCTTTCTTTGGAGTGCCATCAAGGAAATCAAGGCTCCTTTCCTGTGTGATGTGCAACACGGCATTGCTCTGCACGCAGTGCAGGGGAATCGGGCCTCATCTCGCGGCGAGGCGGAAGTCTCATGGTTTTTCTCGAGTTTCGGCGGGAACCTGGGGTATATTCTCGAGTTACGACAGGGATGGCCCTTCCACACACGTGTTTGTTCAGCGACGTCAGGACTCCAGCCTTGTTGCGAGGGACAACTCGGGATTCTCCTCGAGGCTTGGCAGGGCAATTGGGACGCCTCTCCAGCTGAGGCGGGAGACAAAGAGTCCCGTTCCACGTGCCACAGGAATCCTGGGACTCCTATCAAGTTTCACGAGGAGTCAGGCATCGTCTCCTTTGGAGGCACTGATCTCCGCATCCCTCTGGAGTTTTCAAAGGATGTGAGGCCTCCGGTCGCGATGAGGTGGGGAACTAGGTCTTTCTCTGTGGTCTCCACAGGGGATTCAGACATCCTTTCGTCTTGGGAGATGCAAGACGAGCCTGCATTCAAGTCACTGCAGAGATATAAGGACTTATTTCGAGTCAGGGCATCGTGGTGTCCATTTCAATTGAGGCCGCAAACTCAGGGTCCCTCTCACATACCTAGAGCTGAGAGAAGCCTCCTCTTGAGGTGCTTGTGGTAAGGTGGTATTCCTCTGGAGTCGAAGCCAGGGACTAACCTCTCATCTCGAGTTGAATTTTGGTCCACGGAGCTCTTTCATGTTGCTACAATGACCTCAGGATCCTTCTAGCCTTGAAACAGTGTTCTTGGGGTTTCTCTGGAGTGCCATCAAGGAAATCAAGGCTCCTTTCCTGTGTGATGTGCAACACGGCATTGCTCTGCACGCAGTACAGGGGAATTGGGCTTCATCTCGCGGCAAGGGGGAAGTCTCATGGTTTTTCTCGAGTTGCGGCGGGAACCTGGGGTATATTCTCGAGTTACGAACGGGATGGCCCTTCCACACACGTTTTTGTTCAGCGACGTCAGGACTCCTGCCTATTTGCGAGGGACAACTCGGGATTCTCCTCGAGGCTTGGCAGGGCAATTGCGACGCCTCTCCAGCTTAGGCGCGAGACCAAGTGTCCCTTTCCACGTGCCACAGGAATCCTGGGACTCCTATCAAGTTTCACCAGGAGTCAGGCATCGTCTCCTTTGGAGGCTCTAATCTCCGCGTCCCTCTGGAGTTTTCAAAGGATGTGAGGCCTCCGGTCACGATGAGGTGGGGAACTAGGTCTTTCTCTGTGGTCTCCACAGGGGATTCAGACATCCTTTCATCTTGGGAGATGCAAGACGAGCCTGCATTCAAGTCACTGCAGGGATATAGGGACTTATTTCGAGTCAGGGCATCACGGTGTCCATTCCACTTGAGGCCGCAAACTCAGGGTCCCTCTCACATACCTAGAGCTGAGAGAAGCCTCCTATTGAGGTGCTTGTGGTAAGGTGGTATTCCTCTGGAGTCGAAGCCAGGGACTAACCTCTCATCTCGAGTTGATTTTTGGTCCACGGAGCTCTTTCGTGTTGCTACAGTAACCTCAGGATCCCTCTAGCCTTGAAACAGTGTTCTTGGGCTTTCTGTGGAGTGCCATCAAGGAAATCAAGGCTCCTTTCCTGTGTGATGTGCAACACGGCATTGTTCTGCACACAGTGCAGGGGAATCGGGCCTCATCTCGCAGCGAGGGGGAAGTCTCATGGTTTTTCTCGAGTTGCGGCGGGAACCTGGGGTATATTCTCGAGTTACGACGGGATGGCCCTTCCACACACGTGTTTGTTCAGCGACGTCAGGACTCCTACCTAGTTGCGAGGGACAACTCGGGATTCTCCTCGAGGCTTGGCAGGGCAATTGGGACGCCTCTCCAGCTGAGGCGGGAGACCAAGGTTCCCTTTCCACGTGCCACAGAAATCCTGTGGCTCCTATCAAGTTTCACGAGGAGTCAGGCATCGTCTCCTTTGGAGGCACTGATCTCCGCGTCCCTCTCGAGTTTTCAAAGGATGTGAGGACTCCGGTCGCGATTAAGTGGGGAACTAGGTCTTTACTGTGGTCTCCACAGGGGATTCAGACATCCTTTCATCTTGGGAGATGCAAGACGAGCCTGCATTCAAAGTCACTGCAGAGATATCCGGCCTTATTTCGAGTCAGGGCATCTTGGTGTCCATTCCACTTGAGGCCGCAAACTCAGGGTCCCTCTGACATACCTAGAGCTGAGAGAAGCCTCCTTTTGAGGTGCTTGTGGTAAGGTGGTATTCCTCTGGAGTCGAAGCCAGGGACTAACCTCTCATCTCGAGTTGATTTGTGGTCCACGGAGCTTTTTCGTGTTGCTACAGTGACCTCAGGATCCCTCTAGGCTTGAAACGGTGTTCTTGGGCTTTCTGTGGAGTGCCATCAAGGAAATCAAGGCTCCTTTCCTGTGTGATGTGCAACACGGCATTGCTCTGCACGCCGTGCAGGGGAATTGGGCCTCATCTCGCGGCGAGGGGGAAGTCTCATGGTTTCTCTCGAGTTGCGGCTGGAACCTGGGGTATATTCTCGAGTTACGAACGGGATGGCCCTTCCACACACGTGTTTGTTCAGCGACGTCAGTACTCCTGCCTATTTGCGAGGGACAACTCGGGATTCTCCTCGAGGCTTGGCAGGGCAATTGGGTCGCCTCTCCAGCTGAGGCGGTAGACCAAGGGTCCCTTTCCACGTGCCACAGGAATCCTTGGACTCCTATCAAGTTTCACGAGGTGTCAGGCATCGTCTCCTTTGGAGGCACTGATCTACGCGTCCCTCTGGAGTTTTCAAAGGATGTGAGGCCTCCGGTCGCCATGAGGTGGGGAACTAGGTCTTTCTCTGTGGTCTCCACAGGGGATTCAGACATCCTTTCATCTTGGGAGATGCAAGTCGAGCCTGCATTCAAGTCACTGCAGGGATATCCGGCCTTATTTCGAGTCAGGGCATCGCGGTGTCCATTTCAATTGAGGCCGCAAACTCAGGGTCCCTCTCACATACCTAGAGCTGAGAGAAGAATCCTCTTGAGGTGCTTGGGGTAAGGTGGTATTCCTCTGGAGTCGAAGCCAGGGACTAACCTCTCATCTCGAGTTGATTTTTGGTCCACGGAGCTCTTTCGTGTTGCTACAGTGACCTCAGGATCCATCTAGCCTTGAAACAGTGTTCTTGGGCTTTCTCTGGAGTGCCATCAAGGAAATCAAGGCTCCTTTCCTGTGTGATGTGCAACACGGCATTGTTCTGCCCGCAGTGCAGGGAAATCGGGCCTCATCTCACGGCGAGTGGGAAGTCTCATGGTTTTTCTCGAGTTGCGGCGGGAACCTGGGGTATATTCTCGAGTTACGACGGGGATGGCTCTTCCACACACGTGTTTGTTCAGCGACGTCAGGACTCCTGCCTTGTTGCGAGGGACAACTCGGGATTCTCCTCGAGGCTTGGCAGGGCAATTGGGACGCCTCTCCAGCTGAGGCAGTAGACCAAGGGTCCCTTTCCACGTGCCACAGGAATCCTTGGACTCCTATCAAGTTTCACGAGGAGTCAGGCATCGTCTCCTTTGGAGGCACTGATCTACGCATCCCTCTGGAGTTTTCAAAGGATGTGAGGCCTCCGGTCGCCATGAGGTGGGAAACTAGGTCTTTCTATGTGCTCTCCACAGGGGATTCAGACATCCTTTCGTCTTGGGAGATGCAAGTCTAGCCTGCATTCAAGTCACTGCAGGGATATCCGGCCTTATTTCGAGTCAGGGCATCGCGGTGTCCATTCCACTTGAGGCCGCAAAATCAGGGTCCCTCTCACATACCTAGAGCTGAGAGAAGCCTCCTCTTGAGGTGCTTGTGGTAAGGTGGTATTCCTCTGGAGTCGAAGCCAGGGACTAACCTCTCATCTCGAGTTGATTTGAGGTCCACGGAGCTCTTTCGTGTTGCTACAGTGACCTCAGGATCCCTCTAGCCTTGAAACAGTGTTCTTGGGCTTTCTGTGGAGTGCCATCAAGGAAATCAAGGCTCCTTTCCTGTGTGATGTGCAACACGGCATTGCTCTGCACACAGTGCAGGGGAATCGGGCCTCATCTCGCGGCGAGGGGGAAGTCTCATGGTTTTTCTCGAGTTGCGGCGGGAACCTGGGGTATATTCTCGAGTCCGACGGGATGGCCCTTCCACAACGTGTTTGTTAAGCGACGTCAGGACTCCTGTCTAGTTGCGAGGGAAAACTCGGGATTCTCCTCGAGGCTTGGCAGGGCAATTGGGACGCCTCTCCAGCTGAGGCGGGAGACCAAGGGTCCCTTTAAACGTGCCACAGGAATCCTGGGACTCCTATCAAGTTTCACGAGGAGTCAGGCATCGTCTCCTTTGGAGGCACTGATCTACGCGTCCCTCTGGAGTTTTCAAAGGATGTGAGGCCTCCGGTCGCCATGAGGTGGGGAACTAGGTCTTTCTCTGTGGTCTCCACAGGGGATTCAGACATCCTTTCGTCTTGGGAGATGCAAGTCGAGCCTGCATTCAAGTCACTGCAGGGATATCCGGCCTTATTTCGAGTCAGGGCATCGCGGTGTCCATTCCACTTGAGGCCGCAAAATCAGGGTCCCTCTCGCATACCTAGAGCTCAGAGAAGCCTCCTCTTGAGGTGCTTGTGGTAAGGTGGTATTCCTCTGGAGTCGAAGCCAGGGACTAACCTCTCATCTCGAGTTGATTTGTGGTCCACGGAGCTCTTTCGTGTTGCTACAGTGACCTCAGGATCCCTCTAGCCTTGAAACAGTGTTCTTGGGCTTTCTGTGGAGTGCCATCAAGGAAATCAAGGCTCCTTTCCTGTGTGATGTGCAACACGGCATTGCTCTGCACACAGTGCAGGGGAATCGGGCCTCATCTCGCGGCGAGGGGGAAGTCTCATGGTTTTTCTCGAGTTGCGGCGGGAACCTGGGGTATATTCTCGAGTCCGACGGGATGGCCCTTCCACAACGTGTTTGTTAAGCGACGTCAGGACTCCTGTCTAGTTGCGAGGGAAAACTCGGGATTCTCCTCGAGGCTTGGCAGGGCAATTGGGACGCCTCTCCAGCTGAGGCGGGATACCAAGGGTCCCTTTAAACGTGCCACAGGAATCCTGGGACTCCTATCAAGTTTCACGAGGAGTCAGGCATCGTCTCCTTTGGAGGCACTGATCTCCGCATCCCTCTGTAGTTTTCAAAGTATGTGAGGCCTCCGGTCGTGATGAGCTGGGGAACTAGGTCTTTCTCTGTGGTCTCCACAGGGGATTCAGACATCCTTTCATCTTGGGAGATGCAAGTCGAGCCTGCATTCAAGTCATTGCAGGGATATCCGGCCTTATTTCGAGTCAGGGCATTGCGGTGTCCATTTCAATTGAGGCCGCAAACTCAGGGTCCCTCTCACATACCTAGAGCTGAGAAAAGCCTCCTCTTGAGATGCTTGGGGTAAGGTGGTATTCCTCTGGAGTCGAAGCCAGGGACTAACCTCTCATCTCGAGTTGATTTTTGGTCCACGGAGCTCTTTCGTGTTGCTACAGTGACCTCAGGATCCATCTAGCCTTGAAACAGTGTTCTTGGGCTTTCTCTAGAGTGCCATCAAGGAAATCAAGGCTCCTTTCCTGTGTGATGTGCAACACGGCATTGTTCTGCACACAGTGCAGGGGAATCGGGCCTCATCTCACGGCGAGTGGGAAGTCTCATGGTTTTTCTCGAGTTGCGGCGGGAACCTGGGGTATATTCTCGAGTTACGACGGGGATGGCTCTTCCACACACGTGTTTGTTCAGCGACGTCAGGACTCCTGCCTAGTTGCGCGGGACAACTCGGGATTCTCCTCGAGGCTTGGCAGGGCAATTGGGACGCCTCTCCAGCTGAGGCGGTAGACCAAGGGTCCCTTTCCACGTGCCACAGGAATCCTTGGACTCCTATCAAGTTTCACGAGGTGTCAGGCATTGTCTCCTTTGGAGGCACTGATCTACGCGTCCCTCTGAAGTTTTCAAAGGATGTGAGGCCTCCGGTCGCCATGAGGTGGGGAACTAGGTCTTTCTCTGTGGTCTCCACAGGGGATTCAGACATCCTTTCGTCTTGGGAGATGAAGTCGAGCCTGCATTCAAGTCACTGCAGGGATATCCGGCCTTATTTCGAGTCAGGGCATCGCGGTGTCCATTCCACTTGAGGCCGCAAACTCAGGGTCCCTCTCACATACCTAGAGCTGAGAGAAGCCTCCTCTTGAGGTGCTTGTGGTAAGGTGGTATTCCTCTGGAGTCGAAGCCAGGGACTAACCTCTCATCTCGAGTTGATTTGTGGTCCACGGAGCTCTTTCGTGTTGCTACAGTGACCTCAGGATCCCTCTAGCCTTGAAACAGTGTTCTTGGGCTTTCTGTGGAGTGCCATCAAGGAAATCAAGGCTCCTTTCCTGTGTGATGTGCAACACGGCATTGCTCTGCAAACAGTGCAGGGGAATCGGGCCTCATCTCGCGGCGAGGGGGAAGTCTCATGGTTTTTCTCGAGTTGCGGCGGGAACCTGGGGTATATTCTCGAGTCCGACGGGATGGCCCTTCCACAAACGTGTTTGTTAAGCGACGTCAGGACTCCTGTCTAGTTGTGAGGGACAACTCGGGATTCTCCTCGAGGCTTGGCAGGGCAATTGGGACGCCTCTCCAACTGAGGCGGGAGACCAAGGGTCCCTTTAAACGTGCCACAGGAATCCTGGGACTCCTATCAAGTTTCACGAGGAGTCAGGCATCGTCTCCTTTGGAGGCACTGATCTCCGCATCCCTCTGTAGTTTTCAAAGTATGTGAGGCCTCCGGTCATGATGAGCTGGGGAACTAGGTCTATCTCTGTGGTCTCCACAGGGGATTCAGGCATCCTTTCATCTTGGGAGATGTAAGACGAGCCTGCATTCAAGTCACTGCAGGGATATCCGGACTTATTTCGAATCAGGGCATCGCGGTGTCCATTCCACTTGATGCCGCAAACTCAGGGTCCCTCTCACATACCTAGAGCTGAGAGAAGCCTCCTCTTGAGGTGCTTGTGGTAAGGTGGTATTCCTCTGGAGTCGAAGCCAGGGCCTAACCTCTCATCTCGAGTTGATTTGTGGTCCACGGAGCTTTTTCGTGTTGCTACAGTGACCTCAGGATCCCTCTAGCCTTGAAACAGTGTTCTTGGGCTTTCTCTGGAGTGCCATCAAGGAAATCAAGGCTCCTTTCCTGTGTGATGTGCAACACGGCATTGCTCTGCACGCAGTGCAGGGGAATCGGGCCTCATCTCGCGGCGAGGGGGAAGTCTCATGGTTTTTCTCGAGTTGCGGCGGGAACCTCGGGTATATTCTCGAGTTACGACGGGGATGGCCTTTCCACACACGTGTTTGTTCAGCGACGTCAGGACTCCTGCCTAGTTGCGAGGGACAACTCGGGATTCTCCTCGAGGCTTGGCAGGGCAATTGGGACGCCTCTCCAGCTGAGGCGGGAGACCAAGAGTACCGTTCCACGTGCCACAGGAATCCTGGGACTCCTATCAAGTTTCACGAGGAGTCAGGCATCGTCTCCTTTGGAGGCACTGATCTCCGCGTCCCTCTGGAGTTTTCAAAGGATGTGAGGCCTCCGGTCGCGATGAGGTGGGGAACTAGGTCTTTCTCTGTGGTCTCCACATGGGATTCAGACATCCTTTTGTCTTGGGAGATGCAAGACGAGCCTGCATTCAGTTCACTGCAGGGATATCCGGCCTTATTTCGCGTTCAGGGCAGCGCGGTGTCCATTCCACTTGAGGCCGCAAACTCAGGGTCCCTCTCACATACCTAGAGCTGAGAGAAGCCTCCTCTTGAGGTGCTTGTGGTAAGGTGGTATTCCTCTGGAGTCGAAGCCAGGGACAAACCTCTCATCTCGAGTTGATTTTTGGTCCACGGAGCTCTTTCGTGTTGCTACAGTGACCTCAGGATCCCTCTAGCCTTGAAACAGTGTTCTTGGGCTTTCTCTGGAGTGCCATCAAGGAAATCAAGGCTCCTTTCCTGTGTGATGTAGAACACGGCATTGCTTTGCCCGCAGTGCAGGGGAATCGGTCCTCATCTCACGGCGAGGGGGAAGTCTCATGGTTTTTCTCGAGTTGCGGCGGGAACCTGGGGTATATTCTCGAGTTACGACGGGGATGGCCCTTCCACACACGTGTTTGTTCAGCGACGTCAGGACTCCTGCCTAGTTGTGAGGGAAAACTCGGGATTCTCCTCGTGGCTTGGCAGGTCAATTGGGACGCCTCTCCAGCTGAGGCGGGAGACTAAGTGTCCCTTTCCACGTGTCACAGGCATCCTGGGACTCCTATCAAGTTTCACGAGGAGTCAGGCATCGTCTCCTTTGGAGGCACTGATCTACGCGTCCCTCTGGAGTTTTCAAAGAATGTGAGACCTCTGGTCGCAATGAGGTGGGGAACTAGGTCTTTCTCTGTGGTCTCCACAGGGGATTCAGACATCCTTTCGTCTTGGGAGATGCAAGACAAGCCTGCATTCAAGTCACTGCAGGGATATCCGGCCTTATTTCGAGTCAGGGCATCACGGTGTCCATTCCACTTGTTGCCGCAAACTCAGGGTCCCTCTCACATACCTAGAGCTGAGAGAAGCCTCCTCTTGAGGTGCTTGTGGTAAGGTGGTATTCCTCTGGAGTCGAAGCCAGGGACTAACCTCTCATCTCGAGTTGATTTGTGGTCCACGGAGCTCTTTCGTGTTGCTACAGTGACCTCAGGATCCCTCTGGCCTTGAAACAGTGTTCTTGGGCTTTCTCTGGAGTGCCATCAAGGAAATCAAGGCTCCTTTCCTGTGTGATGTGCAACACGGCATTGTTCTGCACACAGTGCAGGGGAATCGGGCCTCCACTCACGGCGAGTGGGAAGTCTCATGGTTTTTCTCGAGTTGCGGCGGGAACCTGGGGTATATTCTCGAGTTACGACGGGGATGGCCCTTCCACACACGTGTTTGTTCAGCGACGTCAGGACTCCTGCCTAGTTGCGAGGGACAACTCGGGATTCTCCTCGAGGTTTGGCAGGGCAATTGGGACGCCTCTCCAGCTGAGGCGGTAGACCAAGGGTCCCTTTCCACGTGCCACAGGAATCCTTGGACTCCTATCAAGTTTCACGAGGTGTCAGGCATCGTCTCCTTTGGAGGCACTGATCTACGCGTCCCTCTGGAGTTTTCAAAGGATGTGAGGCCTCCGGTCGCCATGAGGTGGGGAACTAGGTCTTTCTCTGTGGTCTCCACAGGGGATTCAGACATCCTTTCGTCTTGGGAGATGCAAGTCGAGCCTGCATTCAAGTCACTGCAGGGATATCCGGCCTTATTTCACATTCAGGGCAGCGCGGTGTCCATTCCACTTGAGGCCGCAAACTCAGGGTCCCTCTCACATACCTAGAGCTGAGAGAAGCCTCCTATTGAGGTGCTTGTGGTAAGGTGGTATTCCTCTGGAGTCGAAGCCAGGGCCTAACCTCTCATCTCGAGTTGATTTGTGGTCCACGGAGCTCTTTCGTGTTGCTACAGTGACCTCAGGATCCCTCTAGCCTTGAAACAGTGTTCTTGGGCTTTCTCTGGAGTGCCATCAAGGAAATCAAGGCTCCTTTCCTGTGTGATGTGCAACACGGCATTGCTCTGCACGCAGTGCAGGGGAATCCGGCCTCATCTCGCGGGGAGGGGGAAGTCTCATGGTTTTTCTCGAGTTGCGGCGGGAACCTGGGGTATATTCTCGAGTTACGAACGGGATGGCCCTTCCACACACGTGTTTGTTCAGCGATGTCAGGACTCCTGCCTTGTTGCGAGGAACAACTCGGGATTCTCCTCGAGGCTTTGCAGGGCAATTGGGACGCCTCTCCAGCTGAGGCGGGAGACCAAGTGTCCCTTTCCACGTGCCACAGGAATCCTGGGACTCCTATCAAGTTTCACGAGGACTCAGGCATCGTCTCCTTTGGAGGCACTGATCTCCGCGTCCCTCTGGATTTTTCAAAGTATGTGAGGCCTCCAGTCGCCATGAGGTGGTGAACTAGGTCTTTCTCTGTGGTCTCCACAGGGGATTCAGACATCCTTTCATCTTGGGAGATGCAAGACGAGCCTGCATTCAAGTCACTGCAGAGATATAAGGACTTATTTCGAGTCAGGGCATCGTGGTGTCCATTTCAATTGAGGCCGCAAACTCAGGGTCCCTCTCACATACCTAGAGCTGAGAGAAGCCTCCTCTTGAGGTGCTTGTGGTAAGGTGGTATTCCTCTGGAGTCGAAGCCAGGGACTAACCTCTCATCTCGAGTTGAATTTTGGTCCACGGAGTTCTTTCATGTTGCTACAATGACCTCAGGATCCTTCTAGCCTTGAAACAGTGTTCTTGGGGTTTCTCTGGAGTGCCATCAAGGAAATCAAGGCTCCTTTCCTGTGTGATGTGCAACACGGCATTGCTCTGCACGCCGTGCAGGGGAATTGGGCCTCATCTCGCGGCGAGGGGGAAGTCTCATGGTTTTTCTCGAGTTGCGGCGGGAACCTGGGGTATATTCTCGAGTTACGACGGGATGGCCCTTCCACACACGTGTTTGTTCAGCGACGTCAGGACTCCTACCTAGTTGCGAGGGACAACTCGGGATTCTCCTCGAGGCTTGGCAGGGCAATTGGGACGCCTCTCCAGCTGAGGCGGGAGACCAAGGTTCCCTTTCCACGTGCCACAGAAATCCTGTGGCTCCTATCAAGTTTCAAGAGGAGTCAGGCATCGTCTCCTTTGGAGGCACTGATCTCCGCGTCCCTCTGGAGTTTTCAAAGGATGTGAGGACTCCGGTCGCGATGAGGTGGGGAACTAGGTCTTTCTCTGTGGTCTCCACAGGGGATTCAGACATCCTTTCGTCTTGGGAGATGCAAGACGAGCCTGCATTCAAAGTCACTGCAGAGATATCCGGCCTTATTTCGAGTCAGGGCATCTTGGTGTCCATTCCACTTGAGGCCGCAAACTCAGGGTCCCTCTCACATACCTAGAGCTGAGAGAAGCCTCCTCTTGAGGTGCTTGTGGTAAGGTGGTATTCCTCTGGAGTCGAAGCCAGGGACTAACCTCTCATCTCGAGTTGATTTGTGGTCCACGGAGCTTTTTCGTGTTGCTACAGTGACCTCAGGATCCCTCTAGGCTTGAAACGGTGTTCTTGGGCTTTCTGTGGAGTGCCATCAAGGAAATCAAGGCTCCTTTCCTGTGTGATGTGCAACACGGCATTGCTCTGCACGCCGTGCAGGGGAATTGGGCCTCATCTCGCGGCGAGGGGGAAGTCTCATGGTTTCTCTCGAGTTGCGGCGGGAACCTGGGGTATATTCTCGAGTTACGAACGGGATGGCCCTTCCTCACACGTGTTTGTTCAGCGACGTCAGTACTCCTGCCTATTTGCGAGGGACAACTCGGGATTCTCCTCGAGGCTTGGCAGGGCAATTGGGACGCCTCTCCAGCTTAGGTGGGAGACCAAGTGTCCCTTTCCACGTGCCACAGGAATCCTGGGACTCCGATCGAGTTTCACCAGGAGTCAGGCATCGTCTCCTTTGGAGGCACTGATCTCCGCGTCCCTCTGGAGTTTTCAAAGGATGTGAGGCCTCCGGTCGCGATGAGATGGGGAACTAGGTCTTTCTCTGTGGTCTCCACAGGGGATTCAGACATCCTTTCATCTTGGGAGATGCAAGACGAGCCTGCATTCAGTTCACTGCAGGGATATCCGGCCTTATTTCGAGTCAGGGCATCGCGGTGTCCATTTCAATTGAGGCCGCAAACTCAGGGTCCCTCTCACATACCTAGAGCTGAGAGAAGCCTCCACTTGAGGTGCTTGTGGTAAGGTGGTATTCCTCTGGAGTCGAAGCCAGGGACTAACCTCTCATCTCGAGTTGATTTTTGGTCCACGGAGCTCTTTCGTGTTGCTACAGTGACCTCAGGATCCCTCTAGCCTTGAAACAGTGTTCTTGGGGTTTCTCTGGAGTGCCATCAAGGAAATCAAGGCTCCTTTCCTGTGTGATGTGCAACACGGCATTGCTCTGCACACAGTGCAGGGGAATCGGGCCTCATCTCACGGCGAGTGGGAAGTCTCATGGTTTTTCTCGAGTTGCGGCGGTAACCTGGGGTATATTCTCGAGTTACGACGGGGATGGCTCTTCCACACACGTGTTTGTTCAGCGACGTTAGGACTCCTGTCTAGTTGCGAGGGAAAACTCGGGATTCTCCTCGAGGCTTGGCAGGGCAATTGGGACGCCTCTCCAACTGAGGCGGGAGACCAAGGGTCCCTTTAAACGTGCCACAGGAATCCTGGGACTCCTATCAAGTTTCACGAGGAGTCAGGCATCGTCTCCTTTGGAGGCACTGATCTCCGCATCCCTCTGTAGTTTTCAAAGTATGTGAGGCCTCCGGTCGTGATGAGCTGGGGAACTAGGTCTTTCTCTGTGGTCTCCACAGGGGATTCAGGCATCCTTTCATCTTGGGAGATGCAAGACGAGCCTGCATTCAAGTCACTGCAGGGATATCCGGACTTATTTCGAATCAGGGCATCGCGGTGTCCATTCCACTTGATGCCGCAAACTCAGGGTCCCTCTCACATACCTAGAGCTGAGAGAAGCCTCCTCTTGAGGTGCTTGTGGTAAAGTGGTATTCCTCTGGAGTCGAAGCCAGGGCCTAACCTCTCATCTCGAGTTGATTTGTGGTCCACGGAGCTCTTTCGTGTTGCTACAGTAACCTCAGGATCCCTCTAGCCTTGAAACAGTGTTCTTGGGCTTTCTCTGGAGTGCCATCAAGGAAATCAAGGCTCCTTTCCTGTGTGATGTGCAACACGGCATTGCTCTGCACGCAGTGCAGGGGAATCCGGCCTCATCTCGCCGCGAGGGGGAAGTCTCATGGTTTTTCTCGAGTTGCGGCGGGAACCTCGGGTATATTCTCGAGTTACGACAGGGATGGCCCTTCCACACACGTGTTTGTTCAGCGACGTCAGGACTCCTGCCTAGTTGCGAGGGACAACTCGGGATTCTCCTCGAGGCTTGGCAGGGCAATTGGGACGCCTCTCCAGCTGAGGCGGGAGACCAAGAGTCCCGTTCCACGTGTCACAGGCATCCTGGGACTCCTATCAAGTTTCACGAGGAGTCAGGCATCGTCTCCTTTGGAGGCACTGATCTCCGCGTCCCTCTGGAATTTTCAAAGTATGTGAGACCTCCGGTCGCAATGAGGTGGGGAACTAGGTCTTTCTCTGTGGTCTCCACAGGGGATTCAGACATCCTTTCGTCTTGGGAGATGCAAGACGAGCCTGCATTCAAGTCACTGCAGAGATATAAGGACTTATTTCGAGTCAGGGCATCGTGGAGTCCATTTCAATTGAGGCCGCAAACTCAGGGTCCCTCTCACATACCTAGAGCTGAGAGAAGCCTCCTCTTGAGGTGCTTGTGGTAAGGTGGTATTCCTCTGGAGTCGAAGCCAGGGACTAACCTCTCATCTCGAGTTGACTTTTGGTCCACGGAGCTCTTTCATGTTGCTACAATGACCTCAGGATCCCTCTAGCCTTGAAACAGTGTTCTTGGGGTTTCTCTGGAGTGCCATCAAGGAAATCAAGGCTCCTTTCCTGTGTGATGTGCAACACGGCATTGCTCTGCACGTCGTGCAGGGGAATTGGGCCTCATCTCGCGGCGAGGGGGAAGTCTCATGGTTTTTCTCGAGTTGCGGCGGGAACCTGGGGTATATTCTCGAGTTACGAACGGGATGGCCCTTCCACACACGTTTTTGTTCAGCGACGTCAGGACTCCTGCCTATTTGGGAGGGACAACTCGGGATTCTCCTCGAGGCTTGGCAGGGCAATTGCGACGCCTCTCCAGCTTAGGCGCGAGACCAAGTGTCCCTTTCCACGTGCCACAGGAATCCTGGGACTCCTATCAAGTTTCACCAGGAGTCAGGCATCGTCTCCTTTGGAGGCACTGATCTCCGCGTCCCTCTGGAGTTTTCAAAGGATGTGAGACCTCCGGTCGCGATGAGGTGGGGAACTAGGTCTTTCTCTGTGGTCTCCACAGGGGATTCAGACATACTTTCATCTTGGGAGATGCAAGACGAGCCTGCATTCAAGTCACTGCAGGGATATCCGGCCTTATTTCGAGTCAGGGCATCACGGTGTCCATTCCATTTGAGGCCGCAAACTCAGGGTCCCTCTCACATACCTAGAGCTGAGAGAAGCCTCCTCTTGAGGTGCTTGTGGTAAGGTGGTATTCCTCTGGAGTCGAAGCCAGGGACTAACCTGTCATCTCGAGTTGATTTGTGGTCCACGGAGCTCTTTCGTGTTGCTACAGTGACCTCAGGATCCCTCTAGCCTTGAAACAGTGTTCTTGGGCTTTCTGTGGAGTGCCATCAAGGAAATCAAGGCTCCTTTCCTGTGTGATGTGCAACACGGCATTGCTCTGCACACAGTGCAGGGGAATCGGGCCTCATCTCGCGGCGAGGGGGAAGTCTCATGGTTTTTCTCGAGTTGCGGCGGGAACCTGGGGTATATTCTCGAGTCCGTCGGGATGGCCCTTCCACAAACGTGTTTGTTCAGCGACGTCAGGACTCCTGTCTAGTTGCGAGGGAAAACTCGGGATTCTCCTCGAGGCTTGGCAGGGCAATTGGGACGCCTCTCCAACTGAGGCGGGAGACCAAGGGTCCCTTTAAACGTGCCACAGGAATCCTGGGACTCCTATCAAGTTTCACGAGGAGTCAGGCATCGTCTACTTTGGAGGCACTGATCTCCGCATCCCTCTGTAGTTTTCAAAGTATGTGAGGCCTCCGGTCGTGATGAGATGGGGAACTATGTCTTTCTCTGTGGTCTCCACAGGGGATTCAGGCATCCTTTCATCTTGGGAGATGCAAGACGAGCCTGCATTCAAGTCACTGCAGGGATATCCGGACTTATTTCGAATCAGGGCATCGCGGTGTCCATTCCACTTGAGGCCGCAAACTCAGGGTCCCTCTCACATACCTAGAGCTGAGAGAAGCCTCCTCTTGAGGTGCTTGTGGTAAGGTGGTATTCCTCTGGAGTCGAAGCCAGGGCCTAACCTCTCATCTCGAGTTGATTTGTGGTCCACGGAGCTCTTTCGTGTTGCTACAGTGACCTCAGGATCCCTCTAGCCTTGAAACAGTGTTCTTGGGCTTTCTCTGGAGTGCCATCAAGGAAATCAAGGCTCCTTTCCTGTGTGATGTGCAACACAGCATTGCTCTGCACGCAGTGCAGGGGAATCCGGCCTCATCTCGCGGGGAGTGGGAAGTCTCATGGTTTTTCTCGAGTTGCGGCGGGAACCTAGGGTATATTCTCGAGTTACGACGGGGATGGCCCTTCCACACACGTGTTTGTTCAGCGACGTCAGGACTCCTGCCTAGTTGCGAGGGACAACTCGGGATTCTCCTCGAGGCTTGGCAGGGCAATTGGGACGCCTCTCCAGCTGAGGCGGGAGACCAAGAGTCCCGTTCCACGTGCCACAGGAATCCTGGGACTCCTATCAAGTTTCACGAGGAGTCAGGCATCGTCTCCTTTGGAGGCACTGATCTCTGCGTCCCTCTGGAGTTTTCAAAGGATGTGAGGCCTCCGGTCGCGATGAGGTGGGGAACTAGGTCTTTCTCTGTGGTCTCCACAGGGGATTCAGACATCCTTTTGTCTTGGGAGATGCAAGACGAGCCTGCATTCAAGTCACTGCAGGGATATCCGGCCTTATTTCACATTCAGGGCAGCGCGGTGTCCATTCCACTTGAGGCCGCAAACTCAGGGTCCCTCTCACATACCTAGAGCTGAGAGAAGCCTCCTCTTGAGGTGCTTGTGGTAAGGTGGTATTCCTCTGGAGTCGAAGCCAGGGCCTAACCTCTCATCTCGAGTTGATTTGTGGTCCACGGAGCTCTTTCGTGTTGCTACAGTGACCTCAGGATCCCTCTAGCCTTGGGATTCAGGCATCCTTTCATCTTGGGAGATGCAAGACGAGCCTGCATTCAAGTCACT
Source organism: Cervus elaphus (assembly GCF_910594005.1). NCBI lineage: Eukaryota > Metazoa > Chordata > Mammalia > Artiodactyla > Cervidae > Cervus > Cervus elaphus. The sequence goes on along the minus strand of NC_057816.1, from coordinate 50,104,316 downwards.
GCAGGGATATCCGGACTTATTTCGAATCAGGGCATCGCGGTGTCCATTCCACTTGATGCCGCAAACTCAGGGTCCCTCTCACATACCTAGAGCTGAGAGAAGCCTCCTCTTGAGGTGCTTGTGGTAAGGTCGTATTCCTCTGGAGTCGAAGCCAGGGACTAACCTCTCATCTCGAGTTGATTTGTGGTCCACGGAGCTCTTTTGTATTGTTGCAGTAACCTCAGGATCCCTCTAGCCTTGAAACAGTGTTCTTGGGCTTTCTCTGGAGTGCCATCAAGGAAATCAAGGCTCCTTTCCTGTGTGATGTGCAACACGGCATTGCTCTGCACGCAGTGCAGGGGAATCCGGCCTCATCTCGCGGGGAGGGGGAAGTCTCATGGTTTTTCTCGAGTTGCGGCGGGAACCTAGGGTATATTCTCGAGTTACGACGGGGATGGCCCTTCCACACACGTGTTTGTTCAGCGACGTCAGGACTCCTGCCTAGTTGCGAGGGACAACTCGGGATTCTCCTCGAGGCTTGGCAGGGCAATTGGGACGCCTCTCCAGCTGAGGCGGGAGACCAAGAGTACCGTTCCACGTGCCACAGGAATCCTGGGACTCCTATCAAGTTTCACGAGGAGTCAGGCATCGTCTCCTTTGGAGGCACTGATCTCTGCGTCCCTCTGGAGTTTTCAAAGGATGTGAGGCCTCCGGTCGCGATGAGGTGGGGAACTAGGTCTTTCTCTGTGGTCTCCACAGGGGATTCAGACATCCTTTTGTCTTGGGAGATGCAAGACGAGCCTGCATTCAGTTCACTGCAGGGATATCCGGCCTTATTTCACGTTCAGGGCAGCGCGGTGTCCATTCCACTTGAGGCCGCAAACTCAGGGTCCCTCTCACATACCTAGAGCTGAGAGAAGCCTCCTCTTGAGGTGCTTGTGGTAAGGTGGTATTCCTCTGGAGTCGAAGCCAGGGACAAACCTCTCATCTCGAGTTGATTTTTGTTCCACGGAGCTCTTTCGTGTTGCTACAGTGACCTCAGGATCCCTCTAGCCTTGAAACAGTGTTCTTGGGGTTTCTCTGGAGTGCCATCAAGGAAATCAAGGCTCCTTTCCTGTGTGATGTGCAACACGGCATTGCTCTGCACGCAGTGCAGGGGAATCGGGCCTCATCTCGCGGCGAGGGGGAAGTCTCATGGTTTTTCTCGAGTTTCGGCGGGAACCTGGGGTATATTCTCGAGTTACGAACGGGATGGCCCTTCCACACACGTGTTTGTTCAGCGACGTCAGGACTCCTGCCTTGTTGCGAGGGACAACTCGGGATTCTCCTCGAAGCTTTGCAGGGCAATTGGGACGCCTCTCCAGCTGAGGCGGGAGACCAAGTGTCCCTTTCCACGTGCCACAGGAATCCTGGGACTCTTATCAAGTTTCACGAGTAGTCAGGCATCGTCTCCTTTGGAGGCACTGATCTCCGCATCCCTCTGGACTTTTCAAAGGATGTGAGGCTTCCGGTCGCGATGAGGTGGGGAACTAGGTCTTTCTCTGTGGTCTCCACAGGGGATTCAGACATCCTTTCGTCTTGGGAGATGCAAGACGAGCCTGCATTCAAGTCACTGCAGGGATATCCGGCCTTATTTCGAGTCAGGGCATCGCAGTGTCCTTTGCACTTGAGGCCGCCAACTCAGGGTCCCTCTCCCATACCGAGAGCTGAGAGAAGCCTCCTCTTGAGGTGCTTGTGGTAAGGTGGTATTCCTCTGGAGTCGAAGCCAGGGACTAACCTCTCATCTCGAGTTGATTTTTGGTCCACGGAGCTCTTTCATGTTGCTACAGTGACCTCAGGATCCGTCTAGCCTTGAAACAGTGTTCTAGGGCTTTCTCTGGAGTGCCATCAAGGAAATCAAGGCTCCTTTCCTGTGTGATGTGCAACACGGTATTGCTCAGCACGCAGTGCAGGGGAATCGGGCCTCATCTCGCGGCGAGGGGGAAGTCTCATGGTTTTTCTCGAGTTGCGGCGGGAACCTGGGGTATATTCTCGAGTTACGACGGGGATGGGCCTTCCACACACGTGTTTGTTCAGCGACGTCAGGACTCCTGCCTAGTTGCAAGGGAAAACTCGGGATTCTTCTCGTGGCTTGACAGGTCAATTGGGACGCCTCTCCAGCTGAGGCGGGAGACCAAGCGTCCCTTTCCACGTGCCACAGGCATCCTGGGACACCTATCAAGTTTCACGAGGAGTCAGGCATCGTCTCCTTTGGAGGCACTGATCTACGCGTCCCTCTGGAGTTTTCAAAGGATGTGAGGCTTCCGGTCGCGATGAGGTGGGGAACTAGGTCTTTCTCTCTGGTCTCCACAGGGGATTCAGACATACTTTCGTCGTGGGAAATGTATGAAATGCCTGCATTCATGTCACTGCAGGGATATCCGGCCTTGTTTCGAGTCAGGGCATCGCGTGTCCATTCCACTTGAGGCCGCAAACTCAGGGTTCCTCTCACATACCTAGAGCTGAGAGAAGAATCCTCTTGAGGTGCTTGTGGTAAGGTGGTATTCCTCTGGAGTCGAAGCCAGGGACTAACCTCTCATCTCGAGTTGATTTTTGATCCACGGAGCGCTTTTGTGTTGCTACAGTGACCTCAGGATCCCTCTAGCCATGAAACAGTGTTCTTGGGCTTTCTCTGGAGTGCCATCAAGGAAATCAAGGCTCCTTTCATGTGTGATGTGCAACACGGCATTTCTCTGCACGCAGTGCAGGGGAATCGGGCCCCATCTCGTGGCGAGGGGGAATCTCATGGTTTTTCTCGAGTTGCGGCGGGAACCTGGGGTATATTCTCGAGTTACGACGGAATGGCCCTTCCACACACGTGTTTGTTCAGCGACGTCAGGACTCCTGCCTAGTTGCCAGGGACAACTCGGGATTCTCCTCAAGGCTTGGCAGGAAAATTGGGTACCCTCTCCAGCTGAGGCAGGAGACCAAGGGTCCCTTTCCACGTGCCACAGGAATCCTGGGACTCCTATCAAGTTTCACGAGGAGTCAGGCATCGTCTCCTTTGGAGGCACTGATCTCCGCATCCCTCTGGACTTCTCAAAGGATGTGAGGCTTCCGGTCGCGATGAGGTGGGGAACTAGGTCTTTCTCTGTGGTCTCCACAGGGGATTCAGACATCCTTTCGTCTTGGGAGTTGCAAGAAGTTCCTGCATTCAAGTCACTGCAGGGATATCCGGGCTTATTTCGAGTCAGGGCATCGCGGTGGCCATTCCACTTGAGGCCGCAAACTCAGGGTCCCTCTAACATTCCTAGAGCTGAGAGAAGCCTCCTCTTGAGGTGCTTGTGGTAAGGTGGTATTCCTCTGGAGTCGAAGCCAGGGAGTAACCTCTCATCTCGAGTTGATTTTTGGTCCACGGAGCTCTTTCGTGTTGCTACAGTGACCTCAGGATCCGTCTAGCCTTGAAACAGTGTTCTAGGGCTTTCTCTGGAGTGCCATCAAGGAAATCAAGGCTCCTTTCCTGTGTGATGTGCAACACGGCATTGCTCTGCACGCAGTGCAGGGGAATCGGGCCTCATCTCGCGGTGAGGGGAAAGTCTCATGGTTTTTCTCGAGTTGCGGCGGGAACCTGGGGTATATTCTCGAGTTACGAAGGGGATGGCCCTTCCACACACGTGTTTGTTCAGCGACGTCAGGACTCCTGCCTAGTTTCCAGGGACAACTCTGGATTCTCCTAGAGGCTTGGCAGGACAATTTGGACACCTCTCCAGCTGAGGCGGGAGACCAAGGTTCCCTTTCCACGTGCCACAGGAATCCTGGGACTCCTATAAAGTTTCACGAGGAGTCAGGCATCGTCTCCTTTGGAGGCACTGATCTCCGCATCCCTCTGGACTTTTCAAAGGATGTGAGGCTTCCGGTCGCGATGAGGTGGGGAACTAGGTCTTTCTCTCTGGTCTCCACAGGGGATTCAGACATACTTTCGTCGTGGGAAATGTATGAAATGCCTGCATTCATGTCACTGCAGGGATATCCGGCCTTGTTTCGAGTCAGGGCATCGCGTGTCCATTCCACTTGAGGCCACAAACTCAGGGTTCCTCTCACATACCTAGAGCTGAGAGAAGCCTCCTCTTGAGGTGCTTGTGGTAAGGTGGTATTCGTCTGGAGTCGAAGCCAGGGACTAATCTCTCATCTCAAGTTGATTTTTGATCCACGGAGCACTTTCGTGTTGCTACAGTGACCTCAGGATCCCTCTAGCCATGAAACAGTGTTCTTGGGCTTTCTCTAGAGTGCCATCAAGGAAATCAAGGCTCCTTTCATGTGTGATGTGCCACACGGCATTGCTGTGCACGCAGTGCAGGGGAATCGGGCCTCATCTCGCGGCGAGGGGGAAGTCTCATGGTTTTTCTCGAGTTGCGGCGGGAACCTGGGGTATATTCTCGAGTTACGACGGGGATGGCCCTTCCACACACGTGTTTGTTCAGCGACGTCAGGACTCCTGCCTAGTTGCGAGGGACAACTCGGGATTATCCTCGAGGCTTGGCAGGGCAATTGGTACGCCGCTCCAGCTGAGGCGGGAGACCAAGCCTCCCTTTTCACGTGCCACAGGAATCCTGGGGTTCCTATTAAGTTTCACGAGGAGTCAGGCATCGTCTCCTTTGGAGGCACTGATCTCCGCGTCCCTCTGGAGTTTTCAAAGGATGTGAGACCTCCGGTCGCGATGAAATGGGGAACTAGGTCTTTCTCTGTGGTCTCCACAGGGGATTCAGACATACTTTCGTCTTGTGAAATGCAAGATGTGCCTACATTCATGTCACTGCAGGGATATCCGGCCTTGTTTCGATTCAGGGCATCGTGGTGTCCATTCCACTTGAGGCCGCAAACTCAGGGTTCCTCTCACATACCTAGAGCTGAGAGAAGCCTCCTCTTGAGGTGCTTGTGGTAAGGTGGTATTCCTCTGCAGTCGAAACCAGGGACTAACCTCTCATCTCGAGTTGATTTGTGGTCCACGGAGCGCTTTCGTGTTGCTATAGTGACCTCAGGATCCCTCTAGCCATGAAACAGTGTTCTTGGGCTTTCTCTGGAGTACCATCAAGGAAATCAAGGCTCCTTTGATGTGTGATGTGCAACACGGCATTTCTCTGCACGCAGTGCAGGGGAATCGGGCCCCATCTCGCGGCGAGGGGGAATATCATGGTTTTTACCGAATTGCGTCGGGAACCTGGGGTATATTCTCGAGTTACGACGGGGATGGCCATTCCACACACGTGTTTGTTCAGCGACGTCAGGACTCCTGCCTAATTGCGAGGGACAACTCGGGATTCTCCTCGAGGCTTGGCAGGGCAATTGGGACGCCTCTCCTGCTGAGGCGGGAGATTCTGGGTCCCTTTCCACGTGCCACAGGAATCCTGGGACTCCTATCAAGTTTCACGAGGAGTCAGTCATCGTCTCCTTTGGAGGCACTGATCTCCGCGTCCCTCTGGAGTTTTCAAAGGATGTGAGGTCTCCGGTTGCGATGAGGTGGGGAACTTGTTCTTTCTCTATGGTCTCCACAGGGGATTCAGACATCCTTTCGTCTTGGGAGATGCAAGACGAGCCTGCATTCAAGTCACTGCAGGGATATCCGGCCTTGTTTCGAGTCAGGGCATCGCGGTGTCCATTCCACTTGAGGCCGCAAACTCAGGGTCCCTCTCACAAACCTAGAGCTGAGAGAAGCCTCCTCTTGAGGTGCTTGTGGTAAGTTGGTATTCCTTTGTAGTCGAAACCAGGGACTAACGTCTCATCTCGAGTTGATTTTTGGTCCACGGAGCTCTTTCTTGTTGCTACAGTGACCTCAGGATCACTCTAGCCTTGAAACAGTGTTCTTGGGGTTTCTCTGGAGTGCCATCAAGGAAATCAAGGCTCCTTTCCTGTGTGATGTGCAACACGGCATTGCTCTGCACGCAGTGCAGGGGAATCAGGCCTCATCTCGCGGCGAGGAGGAAGTCTCGTGGTTTTTCTCGAGTTGCGGCGGGAACCTGGGGTATATTCTCGAGTTACGCCGGGGATGGCCCTTCCACACACGTGTTTGTTCAGCGACGTCAGGACTCCTGCCTAGTTGCGAGGGACAACTCGGGATTCTCCTCGAGGCTTGGCAGGGCAATTGGGACGCCACTCCAGCTGAGGCGGGAGACCAAGGGTCCCTTTCCACGTGCCATAGGAATCCTGGGACTCCTATCAAGTTTCACGAGGAGTCAGGCATCGTCTCCTTTGGAGGCACTGATCTCCGCCTCCCTCTGGAGTTTTCAAAGAATGTGAGGCCTCAGGTCGCGATGAGGTGGGGAACTAGGTCTTTCTCTGTTGTCTCCACAGGGGATTCAGACATCCTTTCGTCTTGGGAGATGCAAGACGAGCCTGCATTCAAGTCACTGCAGGGATATCCGGCCTTATTTCGAGTCAGGGCATCGCGGTGTCAATTCCACTTGAGGCCGCAAAATCATGGTCCCTCTCACATACCTAGAGCTGAGAGAAGCCTCCTCTTGAAGTGCTTGTGGTAAGGTGGTATTCCTCTGGAGTCGAAGCCAGGGCCTAACCTCTCATCTCGAGTTGATTTTTGGTCCACGGAGCTCTTTCTTGTTGCTACAGTGACCTCAGGATCCGTCTAGCCTTGAAACAGTGTTCTTGGGGTTTCTCTGGATTGCCATCAAGGAAATCAAGGCTCCTTTCCTGTGTGATGTACAACACGGCATTGCTCTGCACGCAGTGCCGGGGAATCGGGCCTCATCTCGAGGCGAGGGGGAAGTCTCATGGTTTTTCTCGAGTTGCGGCGGGAACCTGGGGTATATTCTCGAATTACGACGGGGATGGCCCTTCCACACACATGTTTTTTCAGCGACGTCAGGACTCCTGCCTAGTTGCGAGGGACAACTCGGGATTCTCCTAGACGCTTGGCAGGACAATTGGGACGCCTCTCCAGCTGAGGCGGGAGACCAAGGGTCCCTTTCCACGTGCCACAGGAATCCTGGGACTCCTATCAAGTTTCACGAGGAGTCAGGCATCGTCTCCTTTGGAGGCACTGATCTCCGCATCCCTCTGGACTTTTCAAAGGATGTGAGGCTTCCGGTCGCGATGAGGTGGGGAACTAGGTCTTTCTCTGTGGTCTCCACAGGGGATTCAGATATCCTTTCGTCTTGGGAGATGCAAGAAGTTCCTGCATTCAAGTTACTGCAGGGATATCCGGCCTTATTTCGAGTCAGGGCATCGCGGTGTCCATTCCACTTGAGGCCGCAAACTCAGGGTCCCTCTCACATAACTAGAGCTGAGAGAAGCCTCCTCTTGAGGTGCTTGTGGTAAGGTGGTATTCCTCTGGAGTCGAAGCCAGGGTCTAACCTCTCATCTCGAGTTGATTTTTGGTCCATGGAGCTCTTTCATGTTGCTACAGTGACCTCAGGATCCGTCTAGCCTTGAGACAGTGTTCTAGGTCTTTCTCTGAAGTGCCATCAAGGAAATCAAGGCTTCTTTCCTGTGTGATGTGCAACACGGAATTGCTCTGCACGCAGTGCAGGGGAATCGGGCCTCATCTCGCGGCGAGGGTGAATTCTCATGGTTTTTCTCGAGTTGCGGCGGGAACCTGGGTTATATTCTCGAGTTACGACGGGGATGGCCCTTCCACACACGTTTTTGTTCAGCGACGTCAGGACTCGTGCCTAGTTGTGAGGGACAACTCGGGATTCTCCTCGAGGCTTGGCAGGGCAATTGGGACGCCTCTCCAGCTGAGGCGGGAGACCAAGTGTTCCTTTCCACGTGCCACAGGAATCCTGGGACTCCTATCAATTTTCTCGGCGAGTCAGGCTTCGTTTCCTTTGGAGGCACTGATCTCCGCATCCCTCTGGACTTTTCAAAGGATGTGAGGCCTCAGGTCGCGATGAGGTGGGGAACTATGTCTTTCTCTGTGGTCTCCACAGGGAATTCAGCCATCCTCTCGTCTTGGGAGATGCAAGGCGAGCCTGCATTCAAGTCACTGCAGAGATATCCGGCCTTATTTCGAGTCAGGGCATCGCGGTGTCCATTCCACTTGAGGCCGCAAACTCAGGGTCCCTCTCACATACCTAGAGCTGAGAGAAGCCTCCTCTTGAGGTGCTTGTGGTAAGGTGGTATTCGTCTGGAGTCGAAGCCAGGGACTAACCTCTCATCTCGAGTTGATTTGTGGTCCACGGAGCTCTTTCGTGTTGCTACAGTGACCTCAGGATCCCTCTAACCTTGAAACAGTGTTCTTGGGGTTTCTCTGGAGTGCCATCAAGGAAATCAAGGCTCCTCTCCTGTCTGATGTGCAACACGGCATTGCTCTGCATGCAGTGCAGGGAAATCCGGCCTCATCTCGCGGCGAGGGGGAAGTCTCATGATTTTTATTGAGTTGCGGCGGGAACCTGGGGTGTATTCTCGAGTTACGACGGGGATGGCCCTTCCACACACGTGTTTGTTTAGCGACGTCAGGACTCCTACCTAGGTGCGAGGGACAACTCGGGATTCTCCTCGAGGCTTGGCAGGGCAATTGGGACGCCTCTCCAGCTGAGGCGGGAGACCAAGGGTCCCTTTCTACGTGCCACAGGAGTCCTGGGACTCCTATCAAGTTTCACGAGAAGTCAGGCATCGTCTCCTTTACAGGCACTGATTGCCGCGACCCTCTGGAGTTTTCAAAGGATGTGAGGCCTCCGGTCGCCATGAGGTGGGGAACTAGGTCTTTCTCTGTGGTCTCCACAGGGGATTCAGGCATCCTTTCGTCTTGGGAGATGCAAGGGGAGCCTGCATTCAAATCACTGCAGGGATATCTGGCCTTATTTCGAATCAGGGCATCGCGGTGTCCATTCCACTTGAGGCCGCAAACTCAGGGTCCCTCTCACATACCTAGAGCTGAGAGAAACCTCCTCTTGAGGTGCTTGTAGTAAGGTGGTATTCCTCTGGAGTCGAAGCCAGGGACTAAGCTCTCATCTCGAGTTGATTTCTGGTCCACGGAGCTCTTTCGTGTTGCTACAGTGACCTCAGGATCCCTCTAGGCTTGAAACAGTGTTCTTGGGCTTTCTCTGGAGTGCCATCAAGGAAATCAAGGCTCCTTTCCTGTGTGATGTGCAACACGGCATTGCTCTGCACTTAGTGCAGGGGAATCGGGCCTCATCTCGCGGCGAGGGGGAAGTCTCATGGTTTTTCTCGAGTTGCGGCGGGAACCTGGGGTATATTCTCGAGTTAAGACGGGGATGGCCCTTCCACACACGTGTTTGTTCAGCGACGTCAGGACTCCTGCCTAGTTGCGAGGGACAACTCGGGATTCTCCTTGCGGCTTGGCAGGGCAATTGGGACGCCTCTCCAGCTGAGGTGGGAGACCAATGGTCCCTTTCCACGTGCCACAGGATCCTGGGACTCCTATCAAGATTCACGAGGAGTCAGGCATCGTCTCCTTTGGAGGCACTGATCTCCGCGTCCCTCTGGAGTTTTAAAGGATGTGAGGCCTCCGGTCGCGATGAGGTGGGGAACTAGGTCTTTCTCTGTGGTCTCCACAGGGGATTCAGACATCCTTTCATCTTCGAGATGCAAGACGACCCTGGATTCAAGTCATTGCAGGGATATCCGGTCTTATTTCGAGTCAGGGCATCGTGGTGTCCATTCCGCTTGAGGCCAAAAACTCAGGGTCCCTCTCACATACCTAGAGCTGAGAGAAGCCTCCTCTTGAGGTGCTTGTGGTAAGGTGGTATTCCTCTGGAGTCGAAGCCAGGGCCTAACCTCTCATCTCGATTTAATTTTTGGTCCACGGAGCTCTTTCGTGTTACTACAGTGACCTCAGGATCCCTCTGGCCTTGAAACAGTGTTCTTGGGCTTTCTCTGGAGTGCCATCAAGGAAATCAAGGCTCCTTTCCTGTGTGATGTGCAACACGGCATTGCTCTGCACGCAGTGCAGGGGAATCGGGCCTCATCTCGCGGCGAGGGGGAAGTCTCATGGTTTTTCTCGAGTTGTGGCGGAAACCTGGGGTATATTCTCGAGTTGCGACGGGGATGGCCCTTCCACACTCGTGTTTGTTCATCGACGTCAGGACTCCTGCCTAGTTGCGAGGGACAACTCGGGATTCTCCTCGAGGCTTGGCAGGACAATTGGGACACCTCTCCAGCTGAGGCGGGAGACCAAAGGTCCCTTTCCACGTGCCACAGGAATCCTGGGACTCCTATCAAGTTTCACGAGGAGTCAGGCATCGTCTCCTTTGGAGGCACTGATCTCCACGTACCTCTGGAGTTTTGAAAGGATGTGAGACCTACGGTCGCAATGAGGTGGGGAACTAGGTCTTTCTCTGTGGTCTCTACAGGGGATTCAGACATCCTTTCATCTTGCGAGATGCAAGACGAGCCTGCATTCAAGTCACTGCAGGGATATCCGGCCTTATTTCGAGTCAGGGCATCGTGATGTCCATTCCACTTGAGGCTGCAAACTCAGGGTGCCTGTCACATACCTAGAGCTGAGAGAAGCCTCCTCTTGAGGTGCTTGTGGTAAGGTGGTATTCCTCTGGAATCGAAGCCAGGGATTAACCTCTCATCTCGAGTTGATTTTTGGTCCACGGAGCTCTTTCGTGTTGCTACAGTGACCTCAGGATCCCTCTAGCTTTGAAACAGTGTTCTTGGGGTTTCTCTGGAGTGCCATCAAGGAAATCAAGGCTCCTTTCCTGTGTGATGTGCAACACGGCATTGCTCTGCACGCAGTGCAGGGGAATCGGGCCTCATCTCGCGGCGAGGGGGAAGTCTCATGGTTTTTCTCGAGTTGCAGCGGGAACCTGGGGTATATTCTCGAGTTACGACGGGGATGGCCCTTCCACACACGTGTTTGTTCAGCGACGTCAGGACTTCTGCCTAGTTGCGAGGGACAACTCGGGATTCTCCTCGAGGCTTGGCAGGGCAATTGGGACGCCTGTCCACCTGAGGCGGGAGACCATGGGTCCCTTTCCACGTGCCACAGGAATCCTGGGACTCCTATCAAGTTTCACGAGGAGTCAGCCATCGTCTCCTTTGGAGGCACTGATCTCCGCGTCCCTCTGGAGTTTTCAAAGGATGTGAGGCCTCCGGTCGCGATGAGGTGGGGAACTAGGTCTTTCTCTGTGGTCTCCACATGGGATTCAGACATCCTTTCGTCTTGGGAGATGCAAGACGAGCCTGCATTCAAGTCACTGCAGGGATATCTGGCCTTATTTCGAGTCAGGGTGTCGCGGTGTCCATTCCACTTGAGGACGCAAACTCAGGGTCCCTCTCACATACCTAGAGCTGAGAGAAGCCTCCTCTTGAGGTGCTTGTGGTAAGGTGGTATTCCTCTGGAGTCGAAGCCAGGGACTAACCTCGCATCTCGAGTTGATTTTTGGTTCATGGAGCTCTTTCGTGTTGCTACAGTGACCTCAGGATCCCTCTAGCCTTGAAACAGTGTTCTTGGGGTTTCAGTGGAGTGCCATCAAGGAAATCAAGGTTCCTTTCCTGTGTTATGTGCAGAAAGGCATTGCTCTGCACGCAGTGCAGGGGAATCGGGCCTCATCTCGCGGCGAGGGGGAAGTCTCATGATTTTTCTCGAGTTGCGGCGGGAACCTGCGGTATATTCTCGAGTTACGACGGGGATGGCCCTTCCACACACGTGTTTGTTCAGCGACGTCAGGACTCCTGCCTAGTTGCGAGGGACAACTCGGGATTCTCCTCGAGGCTTGGCAGGGCAATTGGGACGCCTCTCCAGCTGAGGCGGGAGACCAAGGGTCCCTTTCCACGTGCCACAGGAATCCTGGGACTCCTATCAAGTTTCACGAGGAGTCAGGCATCGTCTCCTTTGGAGGCACTGATCTCCGCGTTCCTCTGGAGTTTTCAAAGGATGTGAGGCCTCCGGTCGCGATGATGTGGGGAACTAGGTCTTTCTCTGTGGTCTCCACAGGGGATTTAGACATCCTTTCGTCTTGGGAGATGCAAGACGAGCTTGCATTCAAGTCACTGCAGGGATATCCAGCCATATTTCGAGTCAGGGCATCGCGGTGTCCATTCCACTTAAGGCCGCAAACTCAGGGTCCCTCTCACATACCTAGAGCTGAGAGAAGCCTCCTCTTGAGGTGCTTGTGGTAAGGTGGTATTCCTCTGGAATCGAAGCCAGAGACTAACCTCTCATCTCGAATTGATTTTTGGTCCACGGAGCTCTTTCTTGTTGCTACAGTGACCTCAGGATCCCTCTAGCCTTGAAACAGAGTTCTTGGGGTTTCACTGGAGTGCCATCAAGGAAATCACGGATCCTTTCATGTGTGTTGTGCAACACGTAATTGCTCTGCACGCATGCAGGGGAATCGGTCCTCATCTCGCGGCGAGGGGGAAGTCTCATTGTTTTTCTCGAGTTGCGGCGGGAACCTGGGGTATATTCTCCAGTTACGACGGGGATGGCCCTTCCACACACGTGTTTGTTCAGCGACGTCAGGACTCCTGCCTAGTTGGGAGGGACAACTCGGGATTCTCCTCGACGCTTGGCAGGGCAATTGTGACGCCTCTCCAACTGAGGCGGGAGACCAAGTGTCCCTTTCCTCGTGCCACAGGAATCCTGGGACTCCTATCAAGTTTCAGGAGGAGTCAGGCATCGTCTCCTTTGGAGGCACTGATCTCCGCGTACCTCTGGAGTTTTCAAAGGATGTGAGGCCTCCGGTCGCGATGAGGTGGGGAGCTAGGTCTTTCTCTGTGGTCTCCACAGGGGATTCAGACATCCTTTCGTCTTGGGAGATGCAAGGTGAGCCTGCATTCAAGTCACTGCAGGGATATCCAGCCTTAATTTGAGTCAGGGCATCGCGGTGTCCATTCCACGTGAGGCCGCAAACTTAGGGTCCCTCTCACATACTTAGAGCTGAGAGAAGCCTCCTCTTGAGGTGCTTGTGGTAAGGTGGTATTCCTCTGGAGTCGAAGCCAGGGACTAACCTCTCATCTCGAGTTGATTTTTGGTTGACGGAGTTCTTTCTTGTTGCTACAGTGACCTCAGGATCCCTCTAGCCTTGAAAGAGTGTTCTTGGGGTTTCTCTGGAGTGCCATCAAGGAAATCAAGGCTCCTTTCATGTGTGATGTGCAACACGGAATTGCTCTGCACGCAGTGCAGGGGAATCGGGCCTCATCTCGCGGCGAGGGGGAAGTCTCATGGTTTTTCTCGAGTTGCGGCGGGAACCTGGGGTATAGTCTCGAGTTACGACGGGGATGGCCCTTCCACACACGTGTTTGTTCAGCGACGTCAGGACTCCTGCCTAGTTGCGAGGGACAACTCGGGATTCTCCTCGAGGCTTGGCAGGGCAATTGGGACGCCTCTCCAGCTGAGGCGGGAGACCAAGGGTCCCTTTCCACGTGCCACAGGAATCCTGGGACTCCTATCAATTTTCACGAGGAGTCAGGCATCGCCTCCTTTGGAGGCACTGATCTCCGCGTACCTCTGGAGTTTTCAAAGGATGTGAGGCCTCCGGTCGCGACGAGGTGGGGAACTAGGTCTTTCTCTGTGGTCTCCACAGGGGATTTAGACATCCTTTCGTCTTGGGAGATGCAAGATGAGCCTGCATTCAAGTCACTGCAGGGATATCCGGCCTTATTTCGAGTCAGGGCATCGCGGTGTCCATTCCACGTGGGGCCGCCAACTCAGGGTCCCTCTCACATTCCTAGAGCTGAGAGAAGCCTCCTCTTGAGGTGCTTGTGGTAAGGTGGGATTCCTCTGGAGTCGAAGCCAGGGACTAACCTCTCATCTCGAGTTGATTTTTGGTCCACGGAGCTCTTTCGTGTTGCTACAGTAACCTCAGGATCCCTCTAGCCTTGAAACAGTTATCTTGGGGTTTCTCTGGAGTGCCATCAAGGAAATCAAGGCTCCTTTCATGTGTGATGTGCAACACGGAATTGCTCTGCATGCAGTGCAGAGGAAACGGGCCTCATCTCGCGGCGAGAGGGAAGTCTCATGGTTATTTTCGAGTTGCGGTGGGAACCTGGGATATATTCTCGAGTTACGACGGGGATGGCCCTTCCACACACGTGTTTGTTCAGCGACGTCAGGACCCCTGCCTAGTTGTGAGGGACAACTCGGGATTCTCCTCGAGGCTTGGCAGGGCAATTGGGACGCCTCTCCAGCTGAGGTGGGAGACCAAGGGTCCCTTTCCACGTGCCACAGGAATCCTGGGACTCCTATCAAGTTTCACGAGGAGTCAGGCATCGTCTCCTTTGGTGGCCCTGACTCCGCGTACCTCTGGAGTTTTCAAAGAATGTGAGGCCTCCGGTCGCGATGGGGTGGGGAACTAGGTGTTTCTCTGTGGTCTCCACAGGGGATTCAGACATCCTTTCGTCTAGGGAGATGCAAGACGAGCCTGCATTTAAGTCACTGCAGGGATGTCCGGCCTTATTTCGAGTCAGGGTATCGCGGTGTCCATTCCACGTTAGGCCGCAAACTCAGGGTCCCTCTCACATTCCTAGAGCTGAGAGAAGCCTCCTCTTGAGGTGCTTGTGGTAAGGTGGTATTCCTCTGGAGTCGAAGCCAGGGACTAACCTCTCATCTCGAGTTGATTTTTGGTTCACCGAGTTCTTTCGTGTTGCTACAGTGACCTCAGGATCCCTCTAGCCTTGAAACAGTGTTCTTGGGGTTTCTCTGGAGTACCATCAAGGAAATCAAGGCTCCATTCATGTGTGATGTGCAACACGGAATTGCTCTGCACGCAGTGCAGGGGAATCAGGCCTCATCTCGCGGCGAGGGGGAAGTCTCATGGTTTTTCTCGAGTTGCGGCGGGAACCTGGGGTATATTCTCGAGTTACGACGGGGATGGCCCTTCCACACACGTGTTTGTTCAGCGACGTCAGGACTCCTGCCTAGTTGCGAGGGACAGTTCGGGATTCTCCTCGAGGCTTGGCAGGGCAATTGGGACGCCTCTCCAGCTGAGGCGGGAGACCAAGGGTCCCTTTCCTCGTGCCACAGGAATCCTGGGACTCCTATCAAGTTTCACGAGGAGTCAGGCATCGTCTCCTTTGGAGGCACTTATCTCCGGGTACCTCTGGAGTTTCGAAAGGATGTGAGGCCTCCGGTGGCGTTGAGGTGGTTAACAAGGTCTTTCTCTGTGGTCTCCACAGGGTATTCAGACATCCTTTCGTGTGGGAGATGCAAGACGAGCCTGCATTCAAGTCACTGCAGGGATATCCGGCCTTATTTCGAGTCAGGGAATCGCGGTGTCCATTCCACTTGAGGCCGCAAACTCAGGGTCCCTCTCACATACCTAGAGCTGAGAGAAGCCTCCTCTTGAGGTGCTTGTGGAAAGGTGGGATTCCTCTGGAGTCGAAGCCAGGGACTAACCTCTCATCTCGAGTTGATTTTTGGTCGACGAAGCTCTTTCGTGTTGCTATAGTGAACTCAGCATCCCTCTAGCCTTGAAACAGTGTTCTTGGGTTTTCTCTGGAGTGCCATCAAGGAAATCATGGCTCCTTTCATGTGTGATGTGCAACACGGAATTGCTCTGCACGCAGTGCAGGGGAATCGGGCCTCATCTCGCGGCGAGGGGGAAGTCTCATGGTTTTTCTCGAGATGCGGCGGGAAGCTGGGGTATATTCTCGAGTAACGACGGGGATGGCCCTTCCACACACGTGTTTGTTCAGCGACGTCAGGACTCCTGCCTAGTTGCGAGGGACAACTCGGGATTCTCCTCGAGGCTTGGCAGGGCAATTGGGACGCCTCTCCAGCTGAGGCGGGAGACCAAGGGTCCCTTTCCACGTGCCACAGGAATCCTGGGACTCCTATCAAGTTTCACGAGGAGTCAGGCATCGTCTCCTTTGGAGGCACTGATCTCCGCATACCTCTGGAGTTTTCAAAGCATGTGAGGCCTCCGGTCGCGACGAGGTGGGGAACTAGGTCTTTCTCCGTGGTCTAAACAGGGGATTCAGACATCCTTTCGTCTTGGGAGATGCAAGACGAGCCTGCATTCAAGTCCCTGCAGGGATATCCGGCCTTATTTCGAGTCAGGGCATCGCGGTGTCCATTCCTCTTGAGGCCGCAAACTCAGGGTCCCTCTCACATAGCTAGAGCTGAGAGAAGCCTCCTCTTGAGGTGCTTGTGGAAAGGTGGGATTCCTCTGGAGTCGAAGCCAGGGAATAACCTCTCATCTCGAGTTGATTTTTGGTCCACGGAGTTCTTTCGTGTTGCTACAGTGATCTCAGGATCCCTCTAGCCTTGAAACAGTGTTCTTGGGGTTTCTCTGGAGTACCATCAAGGAAATCAAGGCTCCATTCATGTGTGATGTGCAACACGGAATTGCTCTGCAGGCAGTGCAGGGGAATCGGGCCTCATCTCGCGGCGAGGGGGAAGTCTCATGGTTTTTCTCGAGGTGCGGCGGGAACCTGGGGTATATTCTCAAGTTACGACGGGGATGGCCCTTCCACACACGTGTTTGTTCAGCGACGTCAGGACTCCTGCCTAGTTGCGAGGGACAGTTCGGGATTTTCCTCGAGGCTTGGCAGGGCAATTGGGACGCCTCTCCAGCTGAGGCGGGAGACCAAGTGTCCCTTTCCACGTGCCACAGGAATCCTGGGACTCCTATCAAGTTTCACGAGGAGTCAGGCATCGTCTCCTTTGGAGGAACTGATCTCCACGTACCTCTGGAGTTTTCAAAGGATGTGAGGCCTCCGGTCGCGATGAGGTGGGGAACTAGGTGTTTCTCTGTGGTCTAAACAGGGGATTCAGACATCCTTTCGTCTTGGGAGATGCAAGACGAGCCTGCATTCAAGTCACTGCAGGGATATCCGGCCTTATTTCGAGTCAGGGCATCCCCTTGTCCATTCCACTAGAGGCCGCAAACTCAGGGTCCCTCTCACATACCTAGAGCTGAGACAAGCCTCCTCTTGAGGTGCTTGTGGTAAGGTGGTATTCATCTGGAGTCGAAGCCAGGGACTAACCTCTCATCTCGAGTTGATTTTTTGTCCACGGAGCTCTTTTGTGTTGCTACAGTGACCTCAGGATCCCTCTAGCCTTGAAAGTGTGTTCTTGGGTTTTCTCTGGAGTGCCGACAAGGAAATCAACGCTCCTTTCATGTGTGATGTGCAACACGGAATTGCTCTGCACGCAGTGCAGGGGAATCGGGCCTCATCTCGCGGCGAGGGGGAAGTCTCATGGTTTTTCTCGAGTTGCGGCGGGAACCTGGGGTATATTCTCCAGTTACGACGGGGATGGCCCTTCCACACACGTGTTTGTTCAGCGACGTCAGGACTCCTGCCTAGTTGCGAGGGACAACTCGGGATTCTCCTCGAGGCTTGGCAGGGCAATTGGGACGCCTCTCCAGCTGAGGCGGGAGACCAAGGGTGCCTTTCCACGTGGCACACGAATCCTCGGACTCCTATCAAGTTTCACGAGGAGTCAGGCATCGTCTCCTTTGGAGGCACTGATCTCCGCGTATCTCTGGAGTTTTCAAATGATGTGAGGCTTCCGGTCGCGATGAGGTGAGGAATTAGGTCTTTCTCTGTGGTCTCCACAGGGGATTCAGACATCCTTTCGTCTTGGGAGATGCAAGACGAGCCTGCATTCAAGTCACTGCAGGGATATCCGGCCTTATTTCGAGTCAGGCATCGCGGTGTCCATTCCACGTGAGGCCGCAAACTCATTGTCCCGCTCACATACCAAGAGCTGAGAGAAGCCTCCTCTTGAGGTGCTTGTAGTAAGGTGGTATTCCTCTGGAGTTGAAGCCAGGGACGAACCTCTCATCTCGAGTTGATTTTTGGTCCACGGAGCTCTTTCGTGTTGCTATAGTGACCTCAGGATCCCTGTAGCCTTGAAACAGTGTTCTTCGGGTTTCTCTGGAGTGCCATCAAGGAAATCAAGGCTCCTTTCATGTGTGATGTGCAACACGGAATTGCTCTGCACGCAATGCAGGGGAATCGGGCTTCATCTCAAGGCGAGGGGGAAGTCTCATGGTTTTTCTCGAGTTGCGGCGGGAACCTGGGGTATATTCTCGAGTTACGACGGGGATGGCCCTTCCACACACGTGTTTGTTCAGGGACGTCAGGACTCCTGCCTAGTTGCGAGGGACAACTCGGGATTCTCCTCGACGCTTGGCAGTGCAATTGGGACGCCTCTCCAGCTGAGGCGGGAGACCAAGGGTCCCTTTCCACGTGCCACAGGAATCCTGGGACTCCTATCAATTTTCACGGCGAATCAGGCATCGTCTCCTCTGGAGGCACTGATCTCCGCGTACCTCTGGAGTTTTCAAAGGATGTGAGGCCTCCGGTCGCGACGAGGTGGGGAACTAGGTCTTTCTCTGTGGTCTCCACAGGGGATTCAGACATCCTTTCGTCTTGGGAGATGCAAGACGAGCCTGCATTCAAGTCAATGCAGGGATATCTGGACTTATTCCGAGTCAGGGCATCGCGGTGTCCATTCCACGTGAGGCCGCCAACTCAGGGTCCCACTCACATACATAGAGCTGAGAGAAGCCTCCTCTTGAGGTGCTTGTGGAAAGGTGGGATTCCTCTGGAGTCGAAGCCAGGGACTAACCTCTCATCTCGAGTTGATTTTTGGTCCACGGAGTTCTTTCGTGTTGCTACAGTGACCTCAGGATCCCTCTAGCCTTGAAACAGTGTTTTTGGGGTTTCTCTGGAGTACCATCAAGGAAATCAAGGCTCCATTCATGTGTGATGTGCAACACGGAATTGCTCTGCACGCAGTGCAGGGGAATCGGGCCTCATCTCGCGGCGAGGGGGAAGTCTCATGGTTTTTCTCGAGTTGCGGCGGGAACCTGGGGTATATTCTCGAGTTACGACGGGGATGGCCCTTCCACACACGTGTTTGTTCAGCGACGTCAGGACTCCTGCCCAGTTGCGAGGAACAACTCGGGATTCTCCTCGAGGCCTGGCAGGGCAATTGGGACGCCTCTCCATCTGAGGCGGGATACCAAGGGTCCCTTTCCACGTGCCACAGGAATCCTGGGACTCCTATCATGTTTCACGAGGAGTCAGGCATCGTCTCCTTTGGAGGCACTGATCTCCGCATACCTCTGGAGTTTTCAAAGAATGTGAGGCCTCCGGTCGCGATGGGGTGGGGAACTAGGTCTTTCTCTGTGGTCTCCACAGGGGATTCAGACATCCTTTCGTCTTGGGAAATGCAAGACGAGCCTGCATTCAAGTCACTGCAGAGATATCCGGCCTTATTACGAGTCAGGGCATCGCGGTGTCCGTTTCACGTGAGGCCGCAAACTCAGGGTCCCTCTCACATACCTAGAGCTGAGAGAAGGCTACTCTTGAGGTGCTTGTGGTAAGGTGGTATTCCTCTGGAGTCGAAGCCAGGGACTAACCTCTCATCTCGAGTTGATTCTTGGTCCACGGAGCTCTTTCGTGTTGCTATAGTGATCTCAGGATCCCTGTAGCCTTGAAACAGTGTTCTTGGGGTTGCTATGGAGTGCCATCAAGGAAATCAAGGGTCCTTTCATGTGTGATGTGCAACACGGAATTGCTCTGCACACAGTGCAGGGGAATCGGGCCTCATCTCGCGGCAAGGGGGAAGTCTCATGGTTTTTCTCGAGTTGCAGCGGGAACCTGCGGTATATTCTCGAGTTACGACGGGGATGGCCCTTCCACACACGTGTTTGTTCAGCGACGTCAGGACTCCTGCCTAGTTGCGAGGGACAACTTGGGATTCTCCTCGAGGCTTGGCAGTGCAATTGGGACGCCTCTCCAGCTGAGGCGGGAGACCAAGGGTCCCTTTCCACGTGCCACAGGAATCCTGGGACTCCTATCAATTTTCACGAGGAGTCAGGCATCGTCTCCTTTGGAGGCACTGATCTCCGCGTACCTCTGGAGTTTTCAAAGGATGTGAGGACTCCGGTCGCGACGAGGTGGGGAACTAGGTCTTTCTCTGTGGTCTCCACAGGGGATTCAGACATCCTTTCGTCTTGGGAGATGCAAGACGAGCCTGCATTCAAGTCACTGCAGGGATATCCGGCCTTATTTCGAGTCAGGGCATCGCGGTGTCCATTCCACGTGAGGCCGCCAACTCAGGGTCCCGCTCACATACATAGAGCTGAGAGAAGCCTCCTCTTGAAGTGCTTGTGGTAAGGTGGGATTCCTCTGGAGTCGAAGCCAGGGACTAACCTCTCATCTCGAGTTGATTTTTGGTCCTCGGAGCTCTTTCGTGTTGCTACAGTGACCTCACTATACCTCTAGCCTTGAAACAGTGTTCTTGGGGTTTCTCTGGAGTGCCATTAAGGAAATCACGGCTCCTTTCATGTGTGTTGTGCAACACGGAATTGCTCTGCACGCAGTGCAGGGGAATCGGGCCTCATCTCGCGGTGAGGGGGAAGTTTCATGGTTTTTCTCGAGTTGCGGCGGGAACCTGGGGTATATTCTCGAGTTACGACGGGGATGGCCCTTCCACACACGTGTTTGTTCAGCGGCGTCAGGACTCCTGCCTAGTTGCGAGGGACACTCGGGATTCTCCTCGAGGCTTGGCAGGGCAATTGGGACGCCTCTCCAGCTGAGGCGGGAGACCATGGGTCCCTTTCCTCGTGCCACAGGAATCCTGGGACTCCTATCAAGTTTCACGAGGAGTCAGGCATCGTCTCCTTTGGAGGCACTTATCTCCGCGGACCTCTGGAGTTTCGAAAGGATGTGAGGCCTCCGGTGGCGTTGAGGTGGTTAACAAGGTCTTTCTCTGTGGTCTCCACAGGGTATTCAGACATCCTTTCGTGTGGCAGATGCAAGACGAGCCTGCATTCAAGTCACTGCAGGGATATCCGGCCTTATTTCGAGTCAGGGAATCGCGGTGTCCATTCCACGTGAGGCCGCAAACTCAGGGTCCCTCTCACATACCTAGAGCTGAGAGAAGCCTCCTCTTGAGGTGCTTGTGGAAAGGTGGGATTCCTCTGGAGTCGAAGCCAGGGACTAACCTCTCATCTCGAGTTGATTTTTGGTCGACGAAGCTCTTTCGTGTTGCTATAGTGAACTCAGCATCCCTCTAGCCTTGAAACAGTGTTCTTGGGTTTTCTCTGGAGTGCCATCAAGGAAATCATGGCTCCTTTCATGTGTGATGTGCAACACGGAATTGCTCTGCACGCAGTGCAGGGGAATCGGGCCTAATCTCGCCGCGAGGGGGAAGTCTCATGGTTTTTCTCGAGATGCGGCGGGAAGCTGGGGTATATTCTCGAGTAACGACGGGGATGGCCATTCCACACACGTGTTTGTTCAGCGACGTCAGGACTCCTGCCTAGTTGCGAGGGACAACTCGGGATTCTCCTCGAGGCTTGGCAGGGCAATTGGGACGCCTCTCCAGCTGAGGCGGGAGACCAAGGGTCCCTTTCCACGTGCCACAGGAATCCTGGGACTCCTATCAAGTTTCACGAGGAGTCAGGCATCGTCTCCTTTGGAGGCACTGATCTCCGCGTACCTCTGGAGTTTTCAAAGCATGTGAGGCCTCCGGTCGCGACGAGGTGGGGAACTAGGTCTTTCTCCGTGGTCTAAACAGGGGATTCAGACATCCTTTCGTCTTGGGAGATGCAAGACGAGCCTGGATTCAAGTCCCTGCAGGGATATCCGGCCTTATTTCGAGTCAGGGCATCGCGGTGTCCATTCCTCTTGAGGCCGCAAACTCAGGGTCCCTCTCACATAGCTAGAGCTGAGAGAAGCCTCCTCTTGAGGTGCTTGTGGAAAGGTGGGATTCCTCTGGAGTCGAAGCCAGGGAATAACCTCTCATCTCGAGTTGATTTTTGGTCCACGGAGTTCTTTCGTGTTGCTACAGTGATCTCAGGATCCCTCTAGCCTTGAAACAGTGTTCTTGGGGTTTCTCTGGAGTACCATCAAGGAAATCAAGGCTCCATTCATGTGTGATGTGCAACACGGAATTGCTCTGCACGCAGTGCAGGGGAATCGGGCCTCATCTCGCGGCGAGGGGGAAGTCTCATGGTTTTTCTCGAGTTGCGGCGGGAACCTGTGGTATATTCTCCAGTTACGACGGGGATGGCCCTTCCACACACGTGTTTGTTCAGCGTCGTCAGGACTCCTGCCTAGTTCCGAGGCACAACTCGGGATTCTCCTCGAGGCTTGGCAGGGCAATTGGGATGCCTCTCCAGCTGAGGCGGGAGACCAAGGGTGCCTTTCCACGTGGCACACGAATCCTCGGACTCCTATCAAGTTTCACGAGGAGTCAGGCATCGTCTCCTTTGGAGGCACTGATCTCCGCGTACCTCTGGAGTTTTCCAATGATGTGAGGCTTCCGGTCGCGATGAGGTGAGGAATTAGGTCTTTCTCTGTGGTCTCCACAGGGGATTCAGACATCCTTTCGTCTTGGGAGATGCAAGACGAGCCTGCATTCAAGTCACTGCAGGGATATCCGGCCTTATTTCGAGTCAGGCATCGCGGTGTCCATTCCACGTGAGGCCGCAAACTCATTGTCCCGCTCACATACCAAGAGCTGAGAGAAGCCTCCTCTTGAGGTGCTTGTAGTAAGGTGGTATTCCTCTGGAGTTGAAGCCAGGGACGAACCTCTCATCTCGAGTTGATTTTTGGTCCACGGAGCTCTTTCGTGTTGCTATAGTGACCTCAGGATCCCTGTAGCCTTGAAACAGTGTTCTTCGGGTTTCTCTGGAGTGCCATCAAGGAAATCAAGGCTCCTTTCATGTGTGATGTGCAACACGGAATTGCTCTGCACGCAATGCAGGGGAATCGGGCTTCATCTCAAGGCGAGGGGGAAGTCTCATGGATTTTCTCGAGTTGCGGCGGGAACCTGGGGTATATTCTCGAGTTACGACGGGGATGGCCCTTCCACACACGTGTTTGTTCAGGGACGTCAGGACTCCTGCCTAGTTGCGAGGGAAAACTCGGGATTCTCCTCGACGCTTGGCAGTGCAGTTGGGACGCCTCTCCAGCTGAGGCGGGAGACCAAGGGTCCCTTTCCACGTGCCACAGGAATCCTGGGACTCCTATCAATTTTCACGGCGAATCAGGCATCGTCTCCTCTGGAGGCACTGATCTCCGCGTACCTCTGGAGTTTTCAAAGGATGTGAGGCCTCCGGTCGCGACGAGGTGGGGAACTAGGTCTTTCTCTGTGGTCTCCACAGGGGATTCAGACATCCTTTCGTCTTGGGAGATGCAAGACGAGCCTGCATTCAAGTCAATGCAGGGATATCTGGACTTATTCCGAGTCAGGGCATCGCGGTGTCCATTCCACGTGAGGCCGCCAACTCAGGGTCCCACTCACATACATAGAGCTGAGAGAAGCCTGCTCTTGAGGTGCTTGTGGAAAGGTGGGATTCCTCTGGAGTCGAAGCCAGGGACTAACCTCTCATCTCGAGTTGATTTTTGGTCCACGGAGTTCTTTCGTGTTGCTACAGTGACCTCAGGATCCCTCTAGCCTTGAAACAGTGTTTTTGGGGTTTCTCTGGAGTACCATCAAGGAAATCAAGGCTCCATTCATGTGTGATGTGCAACACGGAATTGCTCTGCACGCAGTGCAGGGGAATCGGGCCTCATCTCGCGGCGAGGGGGAAGTCTCATGGTTTTTCTCGAGTTGCGGCGGGAACCTGGGGTATATTCTCGAGTTACGACGGGGATGGCCCTTCCACACACGTGTTTGTTCAGCGACGTCAGGACTCCTGCCCAGTTGCGAGGAACAACTCGGGATTCTCCTCGAGGCCTGGCAGGGCAATTGGGACGCCTCTCCATCTGAGGCGGGATACCAAGGGTCCCTTTCCACGTGCCACAGGAATCCTGGGACTCCTATCATGTTTCACGAGGAGTCAGGCATCGTCTCCTTTGGAGGCACTGATCTCCGCATACCTCTGGAGTTTTCAAAGAATGTGAGGCCTCCGGTCGCGATGGGGTGGGGAACTAGGTCTTTCTCTGTGGTCTCCACAGGGGATTCAGACATCCTTTCGTCTTGGGAAATGCAAGACGAGCCTGCATTCAAGTCACTGCAGAGATATCCGGCCTTATTACGAGTCAGGGCATCGCGGTGTCCGTTTCACGTGAGGCCGCAAACTCAGGGTCCCTCTCACATACCTAGAGCTGAGAGAAGGCTACTCTTGAGGTGCTTGTGGTAAGGTGGTATTCCTCTGGAGTCGAAGCCAGGGACTAACCTCTCATCTCGAGTTGATTCTTGGTCCACGGAGCTCTTTCGTGTTGCTATAGTGATCTCAGGATCCCTGTAGCCTTGAAACAGTGTTCTTGGGGTTGCTATGGAGTGCCATCAAGGAAATCAAGGGTCCTTTCATGTGTGATGTGCAACACGGAATTGCTCTGCACACAGTGCAGGGGAATCGGGCCTCATCTCGCGGCAAGGGGGAAGTCTCATGGTTTTTCTCGAGTTGCAGCGGGAACCTGCGGTATATTCTCGAGTTACGACGGGGATGGCCCTTCCACACACGTGTTTGTTCAGCGACGTCAGGACTCCTGCCTAGTTGCGAGGGACAACTTGGGATTCTCCTCGAGGCTTGGCAGTGCAATTGGGACGCCTCTCCAGCTGAGGCGGGAGACCAAGGGTCCCTTTCCACGTGCCACAGGAATCCTGGGACTCCTATCAATTTTCACGAGGAGTCAGGCATCGTCTCCTTTGGAGGCACTTATCTCCGCGTACCTCTGGAGTTTCGAAAGGATGTGAGGCCTCCGGTGGCGTTGAGGTGGTTAACAAGGTCTTTCTCTGTGGTCTCCACAGGGTATTCAGACATCCTTTCGTGTGGGAGATGCAAGACGAGCCTGCATTCAAGTCACTGCAGGGATATCCGGCCTTATTTCGAGTCAGGGAATCGCGGTGTCCATTCCACGTGAGGCCGCAAACTCAGGGTCCCTCTCACATACCTAGAGCTGAGAGAAGCCTCCTCTTGAGGTGCTTGTGGAAAGGTGGGATTCCTCTGGAGTCGAAGCCAGGGACTAACCTCTCATCTCGAGTTGATTTTTGGTCGACGAAGCTCTTTCGTGTTGCTATAGTGAACTCAGAATCCCTCTAGCCTTGAAACAGTGTTCTTGGGTTTTCTCTGGAGTGCCATCAAGGAAATCATGGCTCCTTTCATGTGTGATGTGCAACACGGAATTGCTCTGCACGCAGTGCAGGGGAATCGGGCCTAATCTCGCGGCGAGGGGGAAGTCTCATGGTTTTTCTCGAGATGCGGCGGGAAGCTGGGGTATATTCTCGAGTAACGACGGGGATGGCCATTCCACACACGTGTTTGTTCAGCGACGTCAGGACTCCTGCCTAGTTGCGAGGGACAACTCGGGATTCTCCTCGAGGCTTGGCAGGGCAATTGGGACGCCTCTCCAGCTGAGGCGGGAGACCAAGGGTCCCTTTCCACGTGCCACAGGAATCCTGGGACTCCTATCAAGTTTCACGAGGAGTCAGGCATCGTCTCCTTTGGAGGCACTGATCTCCGCGTACCTCTGGAGTTTTCAAAGCATGTGAGGCCTCCGGTCGCGACGAGGTGGGGAACTAGGTCTTTCTCCGTGGTCTAAACAGGGGATTCAGACATCCTTTCGTCTTGGGAGATGCAAGACGAGCCTGGATTCAAGTCCCTGCAGGGATATCCGGCCTTATTTCGAGTCAGGGCATCGCGGTGTCCATTCCTCTTGAGGCCGCAAACTCAGGGTCCCTCTCACATAGCTAGAGCTGAGAGAAGCCTCCTCTTGAGGTGCTTGTGGAAAGGTGGGATTCCTCTGGAGTCGAAGCCAGGGAATAACCTCTCATCTCGAGTTGATTTTTGGTCCACGGAGTTCTTTCGTGTTGCTACAGTGATCTCAGGATCCCTCTAGCCTTGAAACAGTGTTCTTGGGGTTTCTCTGGAGTACCATCAAGGAAATCAAGGCTCCATTCATGTGTGATGTGCAACACGGAATTGCTCTGCACGCAGTGCAGGGGAATCGGGCCTCATCTCGCGGCGAGGGGGAAGTCTCATGGTTTTTCTCGAGGTGCGGCGGGAACCTGGGGTATATTCTCAAGTTACGACGGGGATGGCCCTTCCACACACGTGTTTGTTCAGCGACGTCAGGACTCCTGCCTAGTTGCGAGGGACAGTTCGGGATTCTCCTCGAGGCTTGGCAGGGCAATTGGGACGCCTCTCCAGCTGAGGCGGGAGACCAAGTGTCCCTTTCCACGTGCCACAGGAATCCTGGGACTCCTATCAAGTTTCACGAGGAGTCAGGCATCGTCTCCTTTGGAGGAACTGATCTCCGCGTACCTCTGGAGTTTTCAAAGGATGTGAGGCCTCCGGTCGCGATGAGGTGGGGAACTAGGTCTTTCTCTGTGGTCTCCACAGGGGATTCAGACATCCTTTCGTCTTGGGAGATGCAAGACGAGCCTGCATTCAAGTCACTGCAGGGATATCCGGCCTTATTTCGAGTCAGGGCATCCCCTTGTCCATTCCACTAGAGGCCGCAAACTCAGGGTCCCTCTCACATACCTAGAGCTGAGACAAGCCTCCTCTTGAGGTGCTTGTGGTAAGGTGGTATTCATCTGGAGTCGAAGCCAGGGACTAACCTCTCATCTCGAGTTGATTTTTGGTCCACGGAGCTCTTTTGTGTTGCTACAGTGACCTCAGGATCCCTCTAGCCTTGAAAGTGTGTTCTTGGGTTTTCTCTGGAGTGCCGACAAGGAAATCAACGCTCCTTTCATGTGTGATGTGCAACACGGAATTGCTCTGCACGCAGTGCAGGGGAATCGGGCCTCATCTCGCGGCGAGGGGGAAGTCTCATGGTTTTTCTCGAGTTGCGGCGGGAACCTGGGGTATATTCTCCAGTTACGACGGGGATGGCCCTTCCACACACGTGTTTGTTCAGCGACGTCAGGACTCCTGCCTAGTTCCGAGGCACAACTCGGGATTCTCCTCGAGGCTTGGCAGGGCAATTGGGATGCCTCTCCAGCTGAGGCGGGAGACCAAGGGTGCCTTTCCACGTGGCACACGAATCCTCGGACTCCTATCAAGTTTCACGAGGAGTCAGGCATCGTCTCCTTTGGAGGCACTGATCTCCGCGTACCTCTGGAGTTTTCAAATGATGTGAGGCTTCCGGTCGCGATGAGGTGAGGAATTAGGTCTTTCTCTGTGGTCTCCACAGGGGATTCAGACATCCTTTCGTCTTGGGAGATGCAAGACGAGCCTGCATTCAAGTCACTGCAGGGATATCCGGCCTTATTTCGAGTCAGGCATCGCGGTGTCCATTCCACGTGAGGCCGCAAACTCATTGTCCCGCTCACATACCAAGAGCTGAGAGAAGCCTCCTCTTGAGGTGCTTGTAGTAAGGTGGTATTCCTCTGGAGTTGAAGCCAGGGACTAACCTCTCATCTCGAGTTGATTTTTGGTCCACGGAGCTCTTTCGTGTTGCTATAGTGACCTCAGGATCCCTGTAGCCTTGAAACAGTGTTCTTCGGGTTTCTCTGGAGTGCCATCAAGGAAATCAAGGCTCCTTTCATGTGTGATGTGCAACACGGAATTGCTCTGCACGCAATGCAGGGGAATCGGGCTTCATCTCAAGGCGAGGGGGAAGTCTCATGGTTTTTCTCGAGTTGCGGCGGGAACCTGGGGTATATTCTCGAGTTACGACGGGGATGGCCCTTCCACACACGTGTTTGTTCAGGGACGTCAGGACTCCTGCCTAGTTGCGAGGGACAACTCGGGATTCTCCTCGACGCTTGGCAGTGCAATTGGGACGCCTCTCCATCTGAGGCGGGAGACCAAGGGTCCCTTTCCACGTGCCACAGGAATCCTGGGACTCCT
Source organism: Cervus elaphus (assembly GCF_910594005.1). Classification (NCBI taxonomy): domain Eukaryota; kingdom Metazoa; phylum Chordata; class Mammalia; order Artiodactyla; family Cervidae; genus Cervus; species Cervus elaphus. The sequence goes on along the minus strand of NC_057816.1, from coordinate 50,076,666 downwards.
ATCAATTTTCACGGCGAATCAGGCATCGTCTCCTCTGGAGGCACTGATCTCCGCGTACCTCTGGAGTTTTCAAAGGATGTGAGGCCTCCGGTCGCGACGAGGTGGGGAACTAGGTCTTTCTCTGTGGTCTCCACAGGGGATTCAGACATCCTTTCGTCTTGGGAGATGCAAGACGAGCCTGCATTCAAGTCAATGCAGGGATATCTGGACTTATTCCGAGTCAGGGCATCGCGGTGTCCATTCCACGTGAGGCCGCCAACTCAGGGTCCCACTCACATACATAGAGCTGAGAGAAGCCTGCTCTTGAGGTGCTTGTGGAAAGGTGGGATTCCTCTGGAGTCGAAGCCAGGGACTAACCTCTCATCTCGAGTTGATTTTTGGTCCACGGAGTTCTTTCGTGTTGCTACAGTGACCTCAGGATCCCTCTAGCCTTGAAACAGTGTTTTTGGGGTTTCTCTGGAGTACCATCAAGGAAATCAAGGCTCCATTCATGTGTGATGTGCAACACGGAATTGCTCTGCACGCAGTGCAGGGGAATCGGGCCTCATCTCGCGGCGAGGGGGAAGTCTCATGGTTTTTCTCGAGTTGCGGCGGGAACCTGGGGTATATTCTCGAGTTACGACGGGGATGGCCCTTCCACACACGTGTTTGTTCAGCGACGTCAGGACTCCTGCCTAGTTGCGAGGAACAACTCGGGATTCTCCTCGAGGCTTGGCAGGGCAATTGGGACGCCACTCCAGCTGAGGCGGGAGACCAAGGGTCCCTTTCCACGTGCCACAGGAATCCTGGGACTCCTATCAAGTTTCACGAGGAGTCAGGCATCGTCTCCTTTGGAGGCACTGATCTCCGCGTACCTCTGGAGTTTTCAAAGCATGTGAGGCCTCCGGTCGCGACGAGGTGGGGAACTAGGTCTTTCTCTGTGGTCTAAACAGGGGATTCAGACATCCTTTCGTCTTGGGAGATGCAAGACGAGCCTGCATTCAAGTCACTGCAGGGATATCCGGCCTTATTTCGACTCAGGGAATCGCGGTGTCCATTCCACGTGAGGCCGCAAACTCAGGGTCCCTCTCACATACCTAGAGCTGAGAGAAGCCTCCTCTTGAGGTGCTTGTGGAAAGGTGGGATTCCTCTGGAGTCGAAGCCAGGGACTAACCTCTCATCTCCAGTTGATTTTTGGTCCACGGAGCTCTTTCGTGTTGCTATAGTGACCTCAGGATCCCTCTAGCCTTGAGACAGTGTTCTTGGGATTTCTCTGGAGTGCCATCAAGGAAATCAAGGCTCCTTTCATGTGTGATGTGCAGCACGGAATTGCTCTGCACGCAGTGCAGGGGAATCGGGCTTCATCTCGCGGCGAGGGGGAAGTCTCATGGTTTTTCTCGAGTTGCGGCGGGAACCTGGGGTATATTCTCGAGTTACGACGGGGATGGCCCTTCCACACACGTGTTTGTTCAGCGACGTCAGGACTCCGGCCTAGTTGCGAGGGACAACTCGGGATTCTCCTCGAGGCTTGGCAGGGCAATTGGGACGCCTCTCCAGTTGAGGCGGGAAACCAAGTGTCCCTTTCCACATGCCACAGGAATCCTGGGACTCCTATCAAGTTTCACGAGGAGTCAGGCATCGTCTCCTTTGGAGGCAGTGATCTCCGCTTACCTCTGGAGTTTTCAAAGGATGTGAGGCCTCCGGTCGCGATGAGGTGGGGAACTAGGTCTTTCTCTGTGGTCTCCACAGGGGATTCAGACATCCTTTCGACTTGGGAGATGCAAGACGAGCCTGCATTAAAGTCACTGCAGGGATATCCAGCCTTATTTCGAGCCAGGGCATCGCGGTGTCCGTTTCACGTGAGGCCGCAAACTCAGGGTACCTCTCACATACCTAGAGCTGAGAGAAGCCTCCTCTTGAGGTGCTTGTGGTAAGTTGGGATTCCTCTGGAGTCGAAGCCAGGGACTAACCTCTCATCTCGAGTTGATTTTTGGTCCACGGAGCTCTTTCGTGTTGCTACTGTGACCTCAGGATCCCTCTAGCCTTGAAACAGTGTTCTTGAGGTTTCTCTGGAGTGCCATCAAGGAAATCAAGGCTGCTTTCATGTGTGATGTGCAACACGGAATAGCTCTGCACACAGTTCAGGGGAATCGGGCCTCATCTCGCGGCGAGGGGGAAGTCTCATGGTTTTTCTCGAGGTGCGGCGGGAACCTGGCGTATATTCTCGAGTTACGACGGGGAAGGCCCTTCCACACACGTGTTTGTTCAGCGACGTCAGGACTCCTGCCTAGTTCGAGGGACAACTCGGGATTCTCCTCGAGGTTGGCAGGGCAATTGGGATGCCGCTCCAGCTGAGGCGGGAGACCAAGGGTCCCTTTCCATGTGCCACAGCAATCTTGGGACTCCTATCAAGTTTCTCGAGGAGTCAGGCATCACCTCCTTTGAAGGCACTCATCTCCGCATACCTCTGAAGTTTTCAAAGAAAATGAGGCCTCCGGTCATGATGAGGTGGGGAACTAGGTCTTTCTCTGTGGTCTCCACAGGGGATTCAGACATCCTTTCGTCTTGGGAGACGCAAGACGAGCCTGCATTCAAGTCACTGCAGGGATATCCGGCCTTATTTCGAGTCAGGGCATCGCGGTGTACATTCCACTTGAGGCCGCAAACTCAGGGTCTCTCTCACATACCTAGAGCTGAGAGAAGCCTCCTCTTGAGGTGCTTGTGGTAAGGTGGTATTCCTCTGGAGTCGAAACCAGGGACTAACCTCTCATCTCGAGTTGATTCTTGGTCCACAGAGCCCTTTCGTGTTGCTACAGTGACCTCAGGATCCCTCTAGCCTTGAAACAGTGTTCTTGGATTTTCTCTGGAGTGCCATCAAGGAAATCAAGGCTCCTTCCATGTGTGATGTGCAACACGGAATTGCTCTGCAAGCATTGCAGGGGAATCGGGCCTCATCTCGCGGCGAGGGGGAAGTCTCATGGTTTTTCTCGAGTTGCGGCGGGAACCTGGGGTATATTCTCGAGTTACGACGGGGATGGCCCTTCCACACACGTGTTTCTTCAGCGATGTCAGGACTCCTGCCTAGTTGCGAGGGACAACTCGGGATTCTCCTCGAGGCTTGGCAGGGCAATTGGGACGCCTCTCCAGCTGAGGCGGGAGACCAAGAGTCCCTTTCCACGTGCCACAGGAATCCTGGGACTCCTATCAAGTTTCTCGAGGAGTCAGGCATTGTTTCCTTTGGAGGCACTGATCTCCGCGTACCTCTGGAGTTTTCAAAGGATGTGAGGCTTCCGGTCGCGATGAGGTGGGGAACTAGGTCTTTCTCTGTGGTCTCCAAAGTGGATTCAGACATCCTTTCGTCTTGGGAGATGCAAGACGAGCCTGCACTCAAGTCACTGCACGGATATCCCTGCTTATTTCGAGTCAGGGCATCGCGGTGTACATTCCACTTGAGGCAGCAAAATCAGGATCCGTCTCACATACCTAGAGCTGAGGGAAGCTTCCTCTTGAGGTGCTTGTGGTAAGGTGGTATTGCTCTGGAGTCGAAGCCAGGGACTAAGCTCTCATCTCGAGTAGATTCGTGGTCCACGGAGCTCTTTCGTGTTGCTACAGTGACCTCAGGATCCCTCTAGCCTTGAAACAGTGTTCTTGGGGTTTCTCTGGAGTGCCATCAAGGAAATCAAGGCTCCTTTCATATGTGATGTGCATCACGGAATTGCTCTGCATGCAGTGCAGGGGAATCGGGCCTCATCTCGCGGCGAGGGGGAATTCTCATGGTTTTTCTCGAGGTGTGGCGGGAACCTGGGGTATATTCTCGAGTTACGACGGGAATGGACCTTCCACACTCGTGTTTGTTCAGCGACGTCAGGACTCCTGCCTAGTTGCGAGGGACAACTCGGGATTCTCCTCGAGGTTTGGCAGGGCAATTGGGACGCCTCTCCAGATGAGGCGGGAGACCAAGGGTCCCTTTCCACGTGCCACAGGAATCCTGGGACTCCTATCAAGTTTCTCGAGGAGTCAGGCATCATCTCCTTTGAAGGCACTGATCTCCACATACCTCTGGAGTTTTCAAAGGAAATGAGGCCTCCGGTCGCGATGAGGTGGGGAACTAGGTCTTTCTCTGTGGTCTCCAGAGGGGATTCAGACATCCTTTCGTCTTGGGAGATGCAAGACGAGCCTGCATTCAAGTCACTGCAGGGATATCCGGCCTTATTTCGAGTCAGGGCATCGCGGTGTACATTCCACTTGAGGCCGCAAAATCAGGGTCCCTCTCACATACCTAGAGCTGAGAAAGGCTCCTCTTGAGGTGCTTGTGGTAAGGTGGTATTATTCTTTAGTCGAAGCCAGGGACTAAACTCTCATCTCGAGTAGATTCTTGGTCCACGGAGCTCTTTCGTGTTGCTACAGTGACCTCAGAATCCCTCTAGCCTTGAAACAGTGTTCTTGGGGTTTCTCTGGAGTGCCATCAAGGAAATCTAGGCTCCTTTCATGTGTGATGTGCAACACGGAATTGCTCTGCACGCAGTGCAGGGGAATTGGGCCTCATCTCGCGGCGAGGGGGAAGTCTCATGGTTTTTCTCGAGTTGCGGCGGGAACCTGGGGTATATTCTCCAGTTACGACGGGGATGGCCCTTCCACACACGTGTTTTTTCAGCGACGTAAGGACTCCTGCTTAGTTCCGAGGCACAACTCGGGATTCTCCTCGAGGCTTGGCAGGGCAATTGGGACACCTCCCCAGCTGAGGCGGGAGACCAAGGGTCCCTTTCCAAGTGCCACACGAATCCTCGGACTCCTATCAAGTTTCATGAGGAGTCAGGCATCGTCTCCTTTGGAGGCACTGATCTCCGCGTACCTCTGGAGTTTTCATAGGATGTGAGGACTCCGGTCGCGATGAGGTGGGGAACTAGTTCTTTCTCTGTGGTCTCCACAGGGGATTCAGACATCCTTTCGTCTTGGGAGATGCAAGACGAGCCTGCATTCAAGGCACTGCAGGGATATCCGACCTTATTTCGAGTCAGGGCATCGCGGTGTCCATTCCACGTGAGGCCGCAAACTCAGGGTCCCTCTCACATACCTAGAGCTGAGAGAAGCCTCCTCTTGAGGTGCTTGTTGTAAGGTGGTATTCATCTGGAGTCGAAGCCAGGGACTAACCTCTCATCTCGAGTTGATTTTTGGTCCACGGAGCTCTTTCGTGTTGCTACAGTGACCTCAGGATTCCTCTAGCCTAGAAAGAGTGTTCTTGTGGTTTCTCTGGAGTGCCATAAAGGAAATCAAGGCTCTTTTCATGTGTGATGTGTAGCTCGGAATTGCTCTGCACGCATTGCAGGGGAATCGGGCCTCATCTCGCGGCGAGGGGGAAGTCTCATGGTTTTTCTCGAGTTGCGGCGGGAACCTGGTGTATATTCTCGAGTTACGACGGGGATGGCCCTTCCACACACGTGTTTGTTCAGCGACATCAGGACTCCTGCCCAGTTGCGAGGAACAACTCGGGATTCTCCTCGAGGCCTGGCAGGGCAATTGGGACGCCTCTCCATCTGAGGCGGGATACCAAGGGTCCCTTTCCACGTGCCACAGGAATCCTGGGACTCCTATCATGTTTCACGAGGAGTCAGGCATCGTCTCCTTTGGAGGCACTGATCTCCGCGTACCTCTGGAGTTTTCAAAGAATGTGAGGCCTCCGGTCGCGATGGGGTGGGGAACTAGGTCTTTCTCTGTGGTCTCCACAGGGGATTCAGACATCCTTTCGTCTTGGGAAATGCAAGACGAGCCTGCATTCAAGTCACTGCAGAGATATCCGGCCTTATTACGAGTCAGGGCATCGCGGTGTCCGTTTCACGTGAGACCGCAAACTCAGGGTCCCTCTCACATACCTAGAGCTGAGAGAAGGCTACTCTTGAGGTGCTTGTGGAAAGGTGGCATTCCTCTGGAGTCAAAGCCAGGGACTAACCTCTCATCTCGAGTTGATTTTTGGTCCACGGAGCTCTTTCTTATTGCTACAGTGACCTCAGGATCCCTCTAGCCTTGAAACAGTGTTCATGGGGTTTCTCTGGAGTGCCATCAAGGAAATTACGGCTCCTTTCATGTGTGTTGTGCAACATGGAATTGCTCTGCACGCAGTGCAGGGGAATCGGGCCTCATCTCGCGGCGAGGGGAAGTCTCATGGTTTTTCTCGAGTTGCGGCGGGAACCTGGGGTGTATTCTCGAGTTACGACGGCGATGGCCCTTCCACACACGTGTCTGTTCAGCGACGTCAGGACTCCTGCCTAGTTGCGAGGGACAACTCGGGATTCTCCTCGAGGCTTGGCAGGGCAATTGGGACGCCTCTCCAGCTGAGGCGGGAGACGAAGTGTCCCTTTCCTCGTGCCACAGGAATGCTGGGACTCCTATCAAGTTTCCGGAGGAGTCAGGCTTCGTCTCCTTTGGAGGCACTGATCTCCGCGTACCTCTGGAGTTTTCAAAGGATGTGAGGCCTCCGGTCGCGTTGAGGTGGTTAACAAGGTCTTTCTCTGTGGTCTCCACAGGGGATTCAGACATCCTTTCGTCTGGGAGATGCAAGACGAGCCTGCATTCAAGTCACTGCAGGGATATCCGGCCTTATTTCGAGTCAGGGCATCGCGGTGTCCATTCCACTTGAGGCCACAAACTCAGGGCCCCTCTCACATACCTAGAGCTGAGAGAAGCCTCCTCTTGAGGTGCTTGTGGTAAGGTGGTATTCATCTGGAGTCGAAGCCAGGGACTAACCTCTCATCTCGTGTTGATTTTTGGTCCACGGAGCTCTTTCGTGTTGCTACAGTGACCTCAGGATCCCTCTAGCCTTGAAAGAGTGTTCTTGGGGTTTCTCTGGAGTGCCATCAAGGAAATCAAGGCTCCTTTCATGTGTGATGTGCAACACGGAATTGCTCTGCACACAGTGCAGGGGAATCGGGCCTCATCTCGCGGCGAGGGGGAAGTCTCATGGATTTTCTCGAGTTGCGGCGGGAACCTGGGGTATATTCTCGAGTTACGACGGGGATGGCCCTTCCACACACGTGTTTGTTCAGCGACGTCAGGACTCCTGCCTAGTTGCGAGGGACAACTCGGGATTCTTCTCGAGGCTTGGCAGGGCAATTGGGACGCCTCTCCAGCTGAGGCGGAAGACCAAGGGTCCCTTTCCACATGCCACAGGAATCCTGGGACTCCTATCAAGTTTCACGAGGAGTCAGGCATCGTCTCCTTTGGAACCACTGATCTCCGCGTACCTCTGGAGTTTTCAAAGGATGTGAGGCCTCCAGTCGCGATGACGTGGGGAACTATGTCTTTCTCTGTGGTCTCCACAGGGGATTCAGACATCCTTTCATCTTGGGAGATGCAAGACGAGCCTGCATTCAAGTCACTGAAGGGATATCCGGCCTTATTTCGAGTCAGGGCATGGCGGTGTCCATTCCACTTGAGGCCGCAAACTCAGGGTCCCTCTCACATACCTAGAGCTGAGAGAAACCTCCTCTTGAGGTGCTTGTGGTAAGGTGGGATTCCTCTGGAGTCGAAGCCAGGGACTAACCTCTCTTCTCGAGTTGATTTGTGGTTCACAGAGCTCTTTCGTGTTGCTACAGTGACCTCAGGAACCCTCTAGCCTTGAAACAGTGTTCTTGGGGTTTCTCTGCAGTGCCATCAAGGAAATAAAGGCTCCTTTCATGTGTGATGTGCAACACGGAATAGCTCTGCACACAGTTCAAGGGAATCGGGCCTCATCTCGCGGCGAGGGGGAAGTCTCATGGTTTTTCTCGAGTTGCGGCGGGAACTTGGGGTATATTCTCGAGGTACGACGGGGATGGCCCTTCCACACACGTGTTTGTTCAGCGGCGTCAGGACTCCTGCCTAGTTGCGAGGGACAACTCGGGATTCTCCTCGAGGCTTGGCAGGGCAATTGGGACACCTCCCCAGCTGAGGCGGGAGACCAAGGGTCCCTTTCCACGTTCCCCAGGAATCCTGGGACTCCTATCAAGTTTCACGAGGAGTCAGGCATCGTCTCCTTTGGAGGCACTGATCTCCGCGTACCTCTGGAATTTTCAAAGGATGTGAGGCCTCCGGTCACAATGATGTGGGGAACTAGGTCTTTCTCTGTGGTCTCCACATGGGATTCAGACATCCTTTCGTCTTGGGAGATGCAAGACGAGCCTGCATTCAAGTCACTGCAGGGATATCCGGCCTTATTTCGAGTCAGGGAATCGCGGTGTACATTCCACTTGAGGCCGCAAACTCAGGGTCCCTCTCACATACCTAGAGCTGAGAGAAGCCTCCTCTTGAGGTGCTTGTGGTAAGGTGGTATTCCTCTGGAGTCGAAGCCAGGGACTAAACTCTCACCTCGAGTAGATTCTTGGTCCACGGAGCTCTTTCGTGTTGCTACAGTGACCTCAGGATCCCTCTAGCCTTGTAACAGTGTTCTTGGGCTTTCTGTGGAGTGCCATCAAGGAAATCAAGGCTCCTTTCATATGTGATGTGCACCACGGAATTGCTCTGCATGCAGTGCAGGGGAATCGGGGCTCATCTCGCGGCGAGGGAAAGTCTCATGGTTTTTCTCGGGTTGCGGCGGGAACCTGGGGTATATTCACGAGTTAGGACGGGGATGGCCCTTCCACACACGTGTTTGTTCAGGGACGTCAGGACTCCTGCCTAGTTGCGAGGGACAACTCGGGATTCTCCTCGAGGCTTGGCAGGGCAATTGGGACGCCTCTCCAGCTGAGGCGGGAGACCAAGGGTCCCTTTCCACGTGCCACAGGAATCCTGGGACTCCTATCTAGTTTCACGAGGAGTCAGGCATTGTTTCCTTTGGAGGCATTAATCTCCGCGTACCTCTGGAGTTTTCAAAGGATGTGAGGCCTCCGGTCGCGATGAGGTGGGGAACTAGGTCTTTCTCTGTGGTCTCCAAAGTGGATTCAGACTTCCTTTCGACTTGGGAGATGCAAGACGAGCCTGCACTCAAGTCACTGCAGGGATATCCCTGCTTATTTCGAGTCAGGGCATCGCGGTGTCCATTCCATGTGAGGCCGCAAACTCAGGGTCCCTCTCACACACCTAGAGCTGAGAGAAGGCTCCTCTTGAGGTGCTTGTGGTAAGGTGGTATTCCTCTGGAGTCAAAGCCAGGGACTAACCTCTCATCTCGAGTTGATTTTTGGTCCACGGAGCTCTTTCTTATTGCTACAGTGACCTCAGGATCCCTCTAGCCTTGAAACAGTGTTCTTGGGGTTTCTCGGGAGTGCCATCAAGGAAATCAAGGCTCCTTTCATGTGTGATGTGCAACACGGAATTGCTCTGCACGCAGTGAAGGGGAATCGGGCCTCGTCTCGCGGCGAGGGGGAAGTCTCATGGTTTTTCTCGAGTTGCGGCGGGAACCTGGGGTATATTCTCGAGTTACGACGGGGATGGCCCTTCCACACACGTGTTTGTTCAGCGACGTCAGGACTCCTGCCTAGTTGCGAGTGAGAGTTCGGGATTCTTCTCGAGGCTTGGCAGGGCAATTGGGACGCCTCTCCAGCTGAGGCGGTGGACAAAGTGTCCCTTTCCACGTGCCACAGGAATCCTGGGTCTCCTATCAAGTTTCACGAGGAGTCAGGCATTGTCTCCTTTGGAGGCACTGATCTCCGCGTACCTCTGGAGTTTTCAAAGGATGTGAGGCCTCCGGTCGCGATGAGGTGGGGAACTAGGTCTTTCTCTGTGGTCTCCACAGGGGATTCAGACATCCTTTCGTCTTGGGAGATGCAAGACGAGCCTGCATTCAAGTCACTGCAGGGATATCCGGCCTTATTTCGAGTCAGGGCATCGCGGTGTCCATTCCACTTGAGGCCGCAAACTCAGGGTCCCTCTCACATACCTAGAGCTGAGAGAAGCCTCCTCTTGAGGTGCTTGTGGTAAGGTGGTATTCCTCTGGAGTCGAAGCCAGGGACTAACCTCTCATCTCGAGTTGATTCTTGGTCCACGGAGCTCTTTCGTGTTGCTACAGTGACGTCAGCATCCCTCTAGCCTTGAAACAGTGTTCTTGGGATTTCTCTGGAGTGCCATCAAGGAAATCAAGGCTCCTTTCATGTGTGATGTGCAGCACGGAATTGCTCTGCACGCAGTGCAGGGGAATCGGGCTTCATCTCGCGGCGAGGGGGAAGTCTCATGGTTTTTCTCGAGTTGCGGCGGGAACCTGGGGTATATTCTCGAGTTACGACGGGGATGGCCCTTCCACACACGTGTTTGTTCAGCGATGTCAGGACTCCGGCCTAGTTGCGAGGGACAACTCGGGATTCTCCTCGAGGCTTGGCAGGGCAATTGGGACGCCTCTCCAGTTGAGGCGGGAAACCAAGTGTCCCTTTCCACATGCCACAGGAATCCTGGGACTCCTATCAAGTTTCACGAGGAGTCAGGCATCGTCTCCTTTAGAGGCAGTGATCTCCGCTTACCTCTGGAGTTTTCAAAGGATGTGAGGCCTCCGGTCGCGATGAGGTGGGGAACTAGGTCTTTCTCTGTGGTCTCCACAGGGGATTCAGACATCCTTTCGACTTGGGAGATGCAAGACGAGCCTGCATTCAAGTCACTACAGGGATATCCAGCCTTATTTCGAGCCAGGGCATCGCGGTGTCCGTTTCACGTGAGGCCGCAAACTCAGGGTACCTCTCACATACCTAGAGCTGAGAGAAGCCTCCTCTTGAGGTGCTTGTGGTAAGTTGGGATTCCTCTGGAGTCGAAGCCAGGGACTAACCTCTCATCTCGAGTTGATTTTTGGTCCACGGAGCTCTTTCGTGTTGCTACTGTGACCTCAGGATCCCTCTAGCCTTGAAACAGTGTTCTTGAGGTTTCTCTGGAGTGCCATCAAGGAAATCAAGGCTGCTTTCATGTGTGATGTGCAACACGGAATAGCTCTGCACACAGTTCAGGGGAATCGGGCCTCATCTCGCGGCGAGGGGGAAGTCTCATGGTTTTTCTCGAGGTGCGGCGGGAACCTGGCGTATATTCTCGAGTTACGACGGGGAAGGCCCTTCCACACACGTGTTTGTTCAGCGACGTCAGGACTCCTGCCTAGTCGAGGGACAACTCGGGATTCTCTTCGAGGTTGGCAGGGCAATTGGGATGCCACTCCAGCTGAGGCGGGAGACCAAGGGTCCCTTTCCATGTGCCACAGCAATCTTGGGACTCCTATCAAGTTTCTCGAGGAGTCAGGCATCACCTCCTTTGAAGGCACTCATCTCCGCATACCTCTGAAGTTTTCAAAGAAAATGAGGCCTCCGGTCATGATGAGGTGGGGAACTAGGTCTTTCTCTGTGGTCTCCACAGGGGATTCAGACATCCTTTCGTATTGGGAGACGCAAGACGAGCCTGCATTCAAGTCACTGCAGGGATATCCGGCCTTATTTCGAGTCAGGGCATCGCGGTGTACATTCCACTTGAGGCCGCAAACTCAGGGTCTCTCTCAGATACCTAGAGCTGAGAGAAGCCTCCTCTTGAGGTGCTTGTGGTAAGGTGGTATTCCTCTGGAGTCGAAACCAGGGACTAACCTCTCATCTCGAGTTGATTCTTGGTCCACAGAGCCCTTTCGTGTTGCTACAGTGACCTCAGGATCCCTCTAGCCTTGAAACAGTGTTCTTGGATTTTCTCTGGAGTGCCATCAAGGAAATCAAGGATCCTTCCATGTGTGATGTGCAACACGGAATTGCTCTGCAAGCATTGCAGGGGAATCGGGCCTCATCTCGCGGCGAGGGGGAAGTCTCATGGTTTTTCTCGAGTTGCGGCGGGAACCTGGGGTATATTCTCGAGTTACGACGGGGATGGCCCTTCCACACACGTGTTTCTTCAGCGATGTCAGGACTCCTGCCTATTTGCGAGGGACAACTCGGGATTCTCCTCGAGGCTTTGCAGGGCAATTGGGACGCCTCTCCAGCTGAGGCGGGAGACCAAGAGTCCCTTTCCACGTGCCACAGGAATCCTGGGACTCCTATCAAGTTTCTCGAGGAGTCAGGCATTGTTTCCTTTGGAGGCACTGATCTCCGCGTCCCTCTGGAGTTTTCAAAGGATGTGAGGCTTCCGGTCGCGATGAGGTGGGGAACTAGGTCTTTCTCTGTGGTCTCCAAAGTGGATTCAGACATCCTTTCGTCTTGGGAGATGCAAGACGAGCCTGCATTCAATTCACTGCACGGATATCCCTGCTTATTTCGAGTCAGGGCATCGCGGTGTACATTCCACTTGAGGCAGCAAAATCAGGATCCGTCTCACATACCTAGAGCTGAGGGAAGCTTCCTCTTGAGGTGCTTGTGGTAAGGTGGTATTGCTCTGGAGTCGAAGCCAGGGACTAACCTCTCATCTCGAGTTGATTCTTGGTCCTCGGAGCTCTTTTGTGTTGCTACAGTGACGTTAGGATCCCTCTAGCCTTGAAACAGTGTTCTTGGTTTTTCTCTGGAGTGCCATCAAGGAAATCAAGGCTCCTTTCATGTGTGATGTGCAGCACGGAATTGCTCTGCACGCAGTGCAGGGGAATCGGGCCTCATCTCGCGGCGAGGGGGAAGTCTCATGGTTTTTCTCGAGGTGTGGCGGGAACCTGGGGTATATTCTCGAGTTACGACGGGAATGGACCTTCCACACTCGTGTTTGTTCAGCGACGTCAGGACTCCTGCCTAGTTGCGAGGGACAACTCGGGATTCTCCTCAAGGTTTGGCAGGGCAATTGGGACGCCTCTCCAGATGAGGCGGGAGACCAAGGGTCCCTTTCCACGGGCCACAGGAATCCTGGGACTCCTATCAAGTTTCTCGAGGAGTCAGGCATCATCTCCTTTGAAGGCACTCATCTCCACATACCTCTGGAGTTTTCAAACGAAATGAGGCCTCAGGTCGTGATGAGGTGGGGAACTAGGTCTTTCTCTGTGGTCTCCACAGGGGATTCAGACATCCTTTCGTCTTGGGAGATGCAAGACGAGCCTGCATTCAAGTCACTGCAGGGATATCCGGCCTTATTTCGAGTCAGGGCATCGCGGTGTCCATTCCACTTGAGGCCGCTAAATCAGGGTCCCTCTCACATACCTAGAGCTGAGAGAAGCCTCCTCTTGAGGTGCTTGTGGTAAGGTGGTATTCTTCTTTAGTCGAAGCCAGGGACTAAACTCTCATCTCGAGTAGATTCTTGGTCCACGGAGCTCTTTCGTGTTGCTACAGTGACCTCAGGATCCCTCTAGCCTTGAAACATTGTTCTTGTGGTTTCTCTGGAGTGCCATCAAGGAAATCAATGCTCCTTTCATATGTGATGTGCATCACGGAATTGCTCTGCATGCAGTGCAGGGGAATGAGGGCTCATCTCGCGGCGAGGGGAAGTCTCATGGTTTTTCTCGAGTTGCGGCGGGAACCTGGGGTATATTCTCGAGTTACGACGGGGATGGCCCTTCCACACACGTGTTTGTTCAGCGACGTCAGGACTCCTGCCTAGTTGCGAGGGACAACTCGGGATTCTCCTCGAGGCTTGGCAGGGCAATTGGGACGCCTCTCCAGCTGAGGCGTTAGACCAAGGGTCCCTTTCCACGTGCCACAGGAATCCTGGGACTCCTATCAAGTTTCTCGAGGAGTCAGGCATCATCTCCGTTGGAGGCACAGATCTCCGCGTACCTCTGGAGTTTTCAAAGGATGTGAGGCCTCCGGTCGCGATGAGGTGGGGAACTAGGTCTTTCTCTGTGGTCTCCACAGGGGATTCAGACATCCTTTCGTCTTGGGAGATGCAAGACGAGCCTACATTCAAGTCACTGCAGGGATATCCGGCCTTATTTCGAGTCAGGGCATCGCGGTGTACATTCCACTTGAGGCCGCAAACTCAGGGTCCCTCTCACATACCTAGAGCTGAGAGAAGCCTCCTCTTGAGGTGCTTGTGGTAAGGTGGTATTCATCTGGAGTCGGAGCCAGGGACTAACCTCTCATCTCGAGTTGATTCTTGGTCCACGGAGCTCTTTCGTGTTGCTACAGTGACGTCAGCATCCCTCTAGCCTTGAAACAGTGTTCTTGGGATGTCTCTGAAGTGCCATCAAGGAAATCAAGGCTCCTTTCATGTGTGATGTGCAGCACGGAATTGCTCTGCACGCAGTGCTGGGGAATCGGGCTTCATCTCGCGGCGAGGGGGAAGTCTCATGGTTTTTCTCGAGTTGCGGCGGGAACCTGGGGTATATTCTCGAGTTACGATGGGGATGGCCCTTCCACACACGTGTTTGATCAGCGACGTCAGGACTCCTGCCTAGTTGCGAGAGACAACTGGGGATTCTCCTCGAGGCTTGGCAGGGCAATTAGGACGCCTCTCCAGCTGAGGCGGGAGACCAAGGTTCCCTTTCCACGTGCCACAGGAATCCTGGGACTCCTATCAAGTTTCTCGAGGAGTCAGGCATCATCTCATTTGAAGGCACTGATCTCCGCATACCTCTGGAGTTTTCAAAGGATGTGACGCCTCTGGTCGCGATGAGCTTGGGAACTAGGTCTTTCTCTGTGGTCTCCACAGGGGATTCAGACATTCTTTCGTCTTGGGAGATGCAAGACGAGCCTGCATTCAAGTCACTGCAGGGATATCCAGCCTTATTTCGAGTCAGGGCATCGCGGTGTACATTCCACTTGAGGCCGCAAACTCAGGGTCTCTCTCACATACCTAGAGCTGAGAGAAGCCTCCTCTTGAGGTGCTTGTGGTAATGTGGTATTCTTCTTTAGTCGAAGCCAGGGACTAAACTCTCATCTCGAGTAGATTCTTGGTCCACGGAGCTCTTTCGTGTTGCTACAGTGACCTCAGGATCCCTCTAGCCTTGAAACAGTGTTCTTGGGGTTTCTCTGGAGTGCCATCAAGGAAATCAATGCTCCTTTCATATGTGATGTGCATCACGGAATTGCTCTGCATGCAGTGCAGGGTAATCGGGGCTCATCTCGCGGCGAGGGGAAGTCTCATGGTTTTTCTCGGGTTGCGGCGGGAACCTGGGGTATATTCTCGAGTTACGACGGGGATGGCCCTTCCACACACGTGTTTCTTCAGCGATGTCAGGACTCCTGCCTAGTTGCGAGGGACAACTCGGGATTCTCCTCGAGGCTTGGCAGGGCAATTGGGACGCCTCTCCAGCTGAGGCGGGAGACCAAGAGTCCCTTTCCACGTGCCACAGGAATCCTGGGACTCCTATCAAGTTTCTCGAGGAGTCAGGCATCATCTCCGTTGGATGCACAGATCTCCGCGTACCTCTGGAGTTTTCAAAGGATGTAACGCCTCTGGTCGCGATGAGCTGTGGAACTAGGTCTTTCTCTGTGGTCTCCACAGGGGATTCAGACATCCTTTCGTCTTGGGAGATGCAAGACGAGCCTGCATTCAAGTCACTGCAGGGATATCCGACCTTATTTCGAGTCAGGGCATCGCGGTGTACATTCCACTTGAGGCCGCAAACTCAGGGTCCCTCTCACATACCTAGAGCTGAGAGAAGCCTCCTCTTGAGGTGCTTGTGGTAAGGTGGTATTCAACTGGAGTCGGAGCCAGGGACTAACCTCTCATCTCGAGTTGATTCTTGGTCCACGGAGCTCTTTCGTGTTGCTACAGTGACCTCAGGATCCCTCTAGCCTTGAAACAGTGTTCTTGGGGTTTCTCTGGAGTGCCATCAAGGAAATCAAGGCTCCTTTCATGTTTGACGTGCAAAACGGAATTGCTCTGCATGCAGTGCAGGGGAATCGGGGCTCATCTCGCGGCGAGGGGGAAGTCTCATGGTTTTTCTCGAGTTGCGGCGGGAACTTGGGGTATATTCTCGAGTTACGACGGGGATGGCCCTTCCACACACGTGTTTGTTCAGCGACGTCAGGACTCCTGCCTAGTTGCGAGGGACAACTCGGGATTTTCCTCGAGACTTGGCAGGGCAATTGGGACGCCTCTCCAGCTGAGGCGGGAGACCAAGGGTCCCTTTCCACTTGCCACAGGAATCCTGGGACTCCTATCAAGTTTCACGAGGAGTCAGGCATCGTCTCCTTTTGAGGCACTGATCTCCGCGTACCTCTGGAGTTTTCAAAGGATGTGAGGCCTCCGGTCTCGATGAGGTGGGGAACTAGGTCTTTCTCTGTGGTCTCCACAGGGGATTCCGACATCCTTTCGTCTTGGGAGATGCAAGACGAGCCTGCATTCAAGTCACAGCAGGGATATCCGGCCTTATTTCAAGTCAGGGCATCGTGGTGTCAATTCCACGTGAGACCGCAAACTCAGGATCCCTACCACATACCTAGAGCTGAGAGAAGCCTCCTCTTGAGGTGCTTGTGGTAAGTTGGGATTCCTCTGGAGTCGAAGCCAGGGACTAACCTCTCATCTCGAGTTGATTTGTGGTCCACGGAGCTCTTTCGTGTTGCTACTGTGACCTCAGGATCCCTCTAGCCTTGAAACAGTGTTCTTGAGGTTTCTCTGGAGTGCCATCAAGGAAATCAAGGCTCCTTTCATGTTTGATGTGCAACACGGAATAGCTCTGCACACAGTTCAGGGGAATCGGGCCTCATCTCGCGGCGAGGGGGAAGTCTCATGGTTTTTCTCGAGGTGCGGCGGGAACCTGGCGTATATTCTCGAGTTACGACGGGGATGGCCCTTCCACACACGTGTTTGTTCAGCGACGTCAGGACTCCTGCCTAGTTCGAGGGACAACTCGGGATTCTCCTCGAGGTTGGCAGGGCAATTGGGATGCCTCTCCAGCTGAGGCGGGAACCAAGGGTCCCTTTCCATGTGCCACAGCAATCTTGGGACTCCTATCAAGTTTCTCGAGGAGTCAGGCATCACCTCCTTTGAAGGCACTCATCTCCGCATACCTCTGGAGTTTTCAAAGAAAATGAGGCCTCCGGTCATGATGAGGTGGGGAACTAGGTCTTTCTCTGTGGTCTCCACAGGGGATTCAGACATCCTTTCGTCTTGGGAGATGCAAGACGAGCCTGCATTCAAGTCACTGCAGGGATATCCAACCTTATTTCGAGTCAGGGCATCGCGGTGTACATTCCACTTGAGGCCGCAAACTCAGGGTCCCTCTCACATACCTAGAGCTGAGAGAAGCCTCCTCTTGAGGTGCTTGTGGTAAGGTGGTATTCCTCTGGAGTCGAAGCCAGGGACTAACCTCTCATCTCGAGTTGATTCTTGGTCCACGGAGCTCTTTCGTGTTGCTACAGTGACGTCAGCATCCCTCTAGCCTTGAAACAGTGTTCTTGGGATTTCTCTGGAGTGCCATCAAGGAAATCAAGGCTCCTTTCATGTGTGATGTGCAGCACGGAATTGCTCTGCACGCAGTGCAGGGGAATCGGGCTTCATCTCGCGGCGAGGGGGAAGTCTCATGGTTTTTCTCGAGTTGCGGCGGGAACCTGGGGTATATTCTCGAGTTACGACGGGGATGGCCCTTCCACACACGTGTTTGTTCAGCGATGTCAGGACTCCGGCCTAGTTGCGAGGGACAACTCGGGATTCTCCTCGAGGCTTGGCAGGGCAATTGGGACGCCTCTCCAGTTGAGGCGGGAAACCAAGTGTCCCTTTCCACATGCCACAGGAATCCTGGGACTCCTATCAAGTTTCACGAGGAGTCAGGCATCGTCTCCTTTAGAGGCAGTGATCTCCGCTTACCTCTGGAGTTTTCAAAGGATGTGAGGCCTCCGGTCGCGATGAGGTGGGGAACTAGGTCTTTCTCTGTGGTCTCCACAGGGGATTCAGACATCCTTTCGACTTGGGAGATGCAAGACGAGCCTGCATTCAAGTCACTACAGGGATATCCAGCCTTATTTCGAGCCAGGGCATCGCGGTGTCCGTTTCACGTGAGGCCGCAAACTCAGGGTACCTCTCACATACCTAGAGCTGAGAGAAGCCTCCTCTTGAGGTGCTTGTGGTAAGTTGGGATTCCTCTGGAGTCGAAGCCAGGGACTAACCTCTCATCTCGAGTTGATTTTTGGTCCACGGAGCTCTTTCGTGTTGCTACTGTGACCTCAGGATCCCTCTAGCCTTGAAACAGTGTTCTTGAGGTTTCTCTGGAGTGCCATCAAGGAAATCAAGGCTGCTTTCATGTGTGATGTGCAACACGGAATAGCTCTGCACACAGTTCAGGGGAATCGGGCCTCATCTCGCGGCGAGGGGGAAGTCTCATGGTTTTTCTCGAGGTGCGGCGGGAACCTGGCGTATATTCTCGAGTTACGACGGGGAAGGCCCTTCCACACACGTGTTTGTTCAGCGACGTCAGGACTCCTGCCTAGTCGAGGGACAACTCGGGATTCTCTTCGAGGTTGGCAGGGCAATTGGGATGCCACTCCAGCTGAGGCGGGAGACCAAGGGTCCCTTTCCATGTGCCACAGCAATCTTGGGACTCCTATCAAGTTTCTCGAGGAGTCAGGCATCACCTCCTTTGAAGGCACTCATCTCCGCATACCTCTGAAGTTTTCAAAGAAAATGAGGCCTCCGGTCATGATGAGGTGGGGAACTAGGTCTTTCTCTGTGGTCTCCACAGGGGATTCAGACATCCTTTCGTATTGGGAGACGCAAGACGAGCCTGCATTCAAGTCACTGCAGGGATATCCGGCCTTATTTCGAGTCAGGGCATCGCGGTGTACATTCCACTTGAGGCCGCAAACTCAGGGTCTCTCTCAGATACCTAGAGCTGAGAGAAGCCTCCTCTTGAGGTGCTTGTGGTAAGGTGGTATTCCTCTGGAGTCGAAACCAGGGACTAACCTCTCATCTCGAGTTGATTCTTGGTCCACAGAGCCCTTTCGTGTTGCTACAGTGACCTCAGGATCCCTCTAGCCTTGAAACAGTGTTCTTGGATTTTCTCTGGAGTGCCATCAAGGAAATCAAGGATCCTTCCATGTGTGATGTGCAACACGGAATTGCTCTGCAAGCATTGCAGGGGAATCGGGCCTCATCTCGCGGCGAGGGGGAAGTCTCATGGTTTTTCTCGAGTTGCGGCGGGAACCTGGGGTATATTCTCGAGTTACGACGGGGATGGCCCTTCCACACACGTGTTTCTTCAGCGATGTCAGGACTCCTGCCTATTTGCGAGGGACAACTCGGGATTCTCCTCGAGGCTTTGCAGGGCAATTGGGACGCCTCTCCAGCTGAGGCGGGAGACCAAGAGTCCCTTTCCACGTGCCACAGGAATCCTGGGACTCCTATCAAGTTTCTCGAGGAGTCAGGCATTGTTTCCTTTGGAGGCACTGATCTCCGCGTCCCTCTGGAGTTTTCAAAGGATGTGAGGCTTCCGGTCGCGATGAGGTGGGGAACTAGGTCTTTCTCTGTGGTCTCCAAAGTGGATTCAGACATCCTTTCGTCTTGGGAGATGCAAGACGAGCCTGCATTCAATTCACTGCACGGATATCCCTGCTTATTTCGAGTCAGGGCATCGCGGTGTACATTCCACTTGAGGCAGCAAAATCAGGATCCGTCTCACATACCTAGAGCTGAGGGAAGCTTCCTCTTGAGGTGCTTGTGGTAAGGTGGTATTGCTCTGGAGTCGAAGCCAGGGACTAACCTCTCATCTCGAGTTGATTCTTGGTCCTCGGAGCTCTTTTGTGTTGCTACAGTGACGTTAGGATCCCTCTAGCCTTGAAACAGTGTTCTTGGTTTTTCTCTGGAGTGCCATCAAGGAAATCAAGGCTCCTTTCATGTGTGATGTGCAGCACGGAATTGCTCTGCACGCAGTGCAGGGGAATCGGGCCTCATCTCGCGGCGAGGGGGAAGTCTCATGGTTTTTCTCGAGGTGTGGCGGGAACCTGGGGTATATTCTCGAGTTACGACGGGAATGGACCTTCCACACTCGTGTTTGTTCAGCGACGTCAGGACTCCTGCCTAGTTGCGAGGGACAACTCGGGATTCTCCTCAAGGTTTGGCAGGGCAATTGGGACGCCTCTCCAGATGAGGCGGGAGACCAAGGGTCCCTTTCCACGGGCCACAGGAATCCTGGGACTCCTATCAAGTTTCTCGAGGAGTCAGGCATCATCTCCTTTGAAGGCACTCATCTCCACATACCTCTGGAGTTTTCAAACGAAATGAGGCCTCAGGTCGTGATGAGGTGGGGAACTAGGTCTTTCTCTGTGGTCTCCACAGGGGATTCAGACATCCTTTCGTCTTGGGAGATGCAAGACGAGCCTGCATTCAAGTCACTGCAGGGATATCCGGCCTTATTTCGAGTCAGGGCATCGCGGTGTCCATTCCACTTGAGGCCGCTAAATCAGGGTCCCTCTCACATACCTAGAGCTGAGAGAAGCCTCCTCTTGAGGTGCTTGTGGTAAGGTGGTATTCTTCTTTAGTCGAAGCCAGGGACTAAACTCTCATCTCGAGTAGATTCTTGGTCCACGGAGCTCTTTCGTGTTGCTACAGTGACCTCAGGATCCCTCTAGCCTTGAAACATTGTTCTTGTGGTTTCTCTGGAGTGCCATCAAGGAAATCAATGCTCCTTTCATATGTGATGTGCATCACGGAATTGCTCTGCATGCAGTGCAGGGGAATGAGGGCTCATCTCGCGGCGAGGGGAAGTCTCATGGTTTTTCTCGAGTTGCGGCGGGAACCTGGGGTATATTCTCGAGTTACGACGGGGATGGCCCTTCCACACACGTGTTTGTTCAGCGACGTCAGGACTCCTGCCTAGTTGCGAGGGACAACTCGGGATTCTCCTCGAGGCTTGGCAGGGCAATTGGGACGCCTCTCCAGCTGAGGCGTTAGACCAAGGGTCCCTTTCCACGTGCCACAGGAATCCTGGGACTCCTATCAAGTTTCTCGAGGAGTCAGGCATCATCTCCGTTGGAGGCACAGATCTCCGCGTACCTCTGGAGTTTTCAAAGGATGTGAGGCCTCCGGTCGCGATGAGGTGGGGAACTAGGTCTTTCTCTGTGGTCTCCACAGGGGATTCAGACATCCTTTCGTCTTGGGAGATGCAAGACGAGCCTACATTCAAGTCACTGCAGGGATATCCGGCCTTATTTCGAGTCAGGGCATCGCGGTGTACATTCCACTTGAGGCCGCAAACTCAGGGTCCCTCTCACATACCTAGAGCTGAGAGAAGCCTCCTCTTGAGGTGCTTGTGGTAAGGTGGTATTCATCTGGAGTCGGAGCCAGGGACTAACCTCTCATCTCGAGTTGATTCTTGGTCCACGGAGCTCTTTCGTGTTGCTACAGTGACGTCAGCATCCCTCTAGCCTTGAAACAGTGTTCTTGGGATGTCTCTGAAGTGCCATCAAGGAAATCAAGGCTCCTTTCATGTGTGATGTGCAGCACGGAATTGCTCTGCACGCAGTGCTGGGGAATCGGGCTTCATCTCGCGGTGAGGGGGAAGTCTCATGGTTTTTCTCGAGTTGCGGCGGGAACCTGGGGTATATTCTCGAGTTACGATGGGGATGGCCCTTCCACACACGTGTTTGATCAGCGACGTCAGGACTCCTGCCTAGTTGCGAGAGACAACTGGGGATTCTCCTCGAGGCTTGGCAGGGCAATTAGGACGCCTCTCCAGCTGAGGCGGGAGACCAAGGTTCCCTTTCCACGTGCCACAGGAATCCTGGGACTCCTATCAAGTTTCTCGAGGAGTCAGGCATCATCTCATTTGAAGGCACTGATCTCCGCATACCTCTGGAGTTTTCAAAGGATGTGACGCCTCTGGTCGCGATGAGCTTGGGAACTAGGTCTTTCTCTGTGGTCTCCACAGGGGATTCAGACATTCTTTCGTCTTGGGAGATGCAAGACGAGCCTGCATTCAAGTCACTGCAGGGATATCCAGCCTTATTTCGAGTCAGGGCATCGCGGTGTACATTCCACTTGAGGCCGCAAACTCAGGGTCTCTCTCACATACCTAGAGCTGAGAGAAGCCTCCTCTTGAGGTGCTTGTGGTAATGTGGTATTCTTCTTTAGTCGAAGCCAGGGACTAAACTCTCATCTCGAGTAGATTCTTGGTCCACGGAGCTCTTTCGTGTTGCTACAGTGACCTCAGGATCCCTCTAGCCTTGAAACAGTGTTCTTGGGGTTTCTCTGGAGTGCCATCAAGGAAATCAATGCTCCTTTCATATGTGATGTGCATCACGGAATTGCTCTGCATGCAGTGCAGGGTAATCGGGGCTCATCTCGCGGCGAGGGGAAGTCTCATGGTTTTTCTCGGGTTGCGGCGGGAACCTGGGGTATATTCTCGAGTTACGACGGGGATGGCCCTTCCACACACGTGTTTCTTCAGCGATGTCAGGACTCCTGCCTAGTTGCGAGGGACAACTCGGGATTCTCCTCGAGGCTTGGCAGGGCAATTGGGACGCCTCTCCAGCTGAGGCGGGAGACCAAGAGTCCCTTTCCACGTGCCACAGGAATCCTGGGACTCCTATCAAGTTTCTCGAGGAGTCAGGCATCATCTCCGTTGGATGCACAGATCTCCGCGTACCTCTGGAGTTTTCAAAGGATGTAACGCCTCTGGTCGCGATGAGCTGTGGAACTAGGTCTTTCTCTGTGGTCTCCACAGGGGATTCAGACATCCTTTCGTCTTGGGAGATGCAAGACGAGCCTGCATTCAAGTCACTGCAGGGATATCCGACCTTATTTCGAGTCAGGGCATCGCGGTGTACATTCCACTTGAGGCCGCAAACTCAGGGTCCCTCTCACATACCTAGAGCTGAGAGAAGCCTCCTCTTGAGGTGCTTGTGGTAAGGTGGTATTCAACTGGAGTCGGAGCCAGGGACTAACCTCTCATCTCGAGTTGATTCTTGGTCCACGGAGCTCTTTCGTGTTGCTACAGTGACCTCAGGATCCCTCTAGCCTTGAAACAGTGTTCTTGGGGTTTCTCTGGAGTGCCATCAAGGAAATCAAGGCTCCTTTCATGTTTGACGTGCAAAACGGAATTGCTCTGCATGCAGTGCAGGGGAATCGGGGCTCATCTCGCGGCGAGGGGGAAGTCTCATGGTTTTTCTCGAGTTGCGGCGGGAACTTGGGGTATATTCTCGAGTTACGACGGGGATGGCCCTTCCACACACGTGTTTGTTCAGCGACGTCAGGACTCCTGCCTAGTTGCGAGGGACAACTCGGGATTTTCCTCGAGACTTGGCAGGGCAATTGGGACGCCTCTCCAGCTGAGGCGGGAGACCAAGGGTCCCTTTCCACTTGCCACAGGAATCCTGGGACTCCTATCAAGTTTCACGAGGAGTCAGGCATCGTCTCCTTTTGAGGCACTGATCTCCGCGTACCTCTGGAGTTTTCAAAGGATGTGAGGCCTCCGGTCTCGATGAGGTGGGGAACTAGGTCTTTCTCTGTGGTCTCCACAGGGGATTCCGACATCCTTTCGTCTTGGGAGATGCAAGACGAGCCTGCATTCAAGTCACAGCAGGGATATCCGGCCTTATTTCAAGTCAGGGCATCGTGGTGTCAATTCCACGTGAGACCGCAAACTCAGGATCCCTACCACATACCTAGAGCTGAGAGAAGCCTCCTCTTGAGGTGCTTGTGGTAAGTTGGGATTCCTCTGGAGTCGAAGCCAGGGACTAACCTCTCATCTCGAGTTGATTTGTGGTCCACGGAGCTCTTTCGTGTTGCTACTGTGACCTCAGGATCCCTCTAGCCTTGAAACAGTGTTCTTGAGGTTTCTCTGGAGTGCCATCAAGGAAATCAAGGCTCCTTTCATGTTTGATGTGCAACACGGAATAGCTCTGCACACAGTTCAGGGGAATCGGGCCTCATCTCGCGGCGAGGGGGAAGTCTCATGGTTTTTCTCGAGGTGCGGCGGGAACCTGGCGTATATTCTCGAGTTACGACGGGGATGGCCCTTCCACACACGTGTTTGTTCAGCGACGTCAGGACTCCTGCCTAGTTCGAGGGACAACTCGGGATTCTCCTCGAGGTTGGCAGGGCAATTGGGATGCCTCTCCAGCTGAGGCGGGAACCAAGGGTCCCTTTCCATGTGCCACAGCAATCTTGGGACTCCTATCAAGTTTCTCGAGGAGTCAGGCATCACCTCCTTTGAAGGCACTCATCTCCGCATACCTCTGGAGTTTTCAAAGAAAATGAGGCCTCCGGTCATGATGAGGTGGGGAACTAGGTCTTTCTCTGTGGTCTCCACAGGGGATTCAGACATCCTTTCGTCTTGGGAGATGCAAGACGAGCCTGCATTCAAGTCACTGCAGGGATATCCAACCTTATTTCGAGTCAGGGCATCGCGGTGTACATTCCACTTGAGGCCGCAAACTCAGGGTCCCTCTCACATACCTAGAGCTGAGAGAAGCCTCCTCTTGAGGTGCTTGTGGTAAGGTGGTATTCCTCTGGAGTCGAAGCCAGGGACTAACCTCTCATCTCGAGTTGATTCTTGGTCCACAGAGCTCTTTCGTGTTGCTACAGTGACCTCAGGATCCCTCTAGCCTTGAAACAGTGTTCTTGGTTTTTCTCTGGAGTGCCATCAAGGAAATCAAGGCTCCTTCCATGTGTGATGTGCAACACGGAATTGCTCTGCAAGCATTGCAGGGGAATCGGGCCTCATCTCGCAGCGAGGGGGAAGTCTCATGGTTTTTCTCGAGTTGCGGCGGGAACCTGGGGTATATTCTCGAGTTACGACGGGGATGGCCCTTCCACACACGTGTTTCTTCAGCGATGTCAGGACTCCTGCCTAGTTGCGAGGGACAACTCGGGATTCTCCTCGAGGCTTGGCAGGGCAATTGGGACGCCTCTCCAGCTGAGGCGGGAGACCAAGAGTCCCTTTCCACGTGCCACAGGAATCCTGGGACTCCTATCAAGTTTCTCGAGGAGTCAGGCATTGTTTCCTTTGGAGGCACTGATCTCCGCGTACCTCTGGAGTTTTCAAAGGATGTGAGGCTTCCGGTCGCGAAGAGGTGGGGAACTAGGTCTTTCTCTGTGGTCTCCAAAGTGGATTCAGACATCCTTTCGTCTTGGGAGATACAAGACGAGCCTGCACTCAAGTCACTGCACGGATATCCCTGCTTATTTCGAGTCAGGGCATCGCGGTGTACATTCCACTTGAGGCCGCAAAATCAGGATCCGTCTCACATACCTAGAGCTGAGGGAAGCTTCCTCTTGAGGTGCTTGTGGTAATGTGGTATTCCTCTGGAGTCGAAGCCAGGGACTAACCTCTCATCTCAAGTTGATTTTTGGTCCAAGGAGCTCTTTCGTGTTGCTACAGTGACGTCAGGATCCCTCCCGCCTTGAAACAGTGTTCTTGGGGTTTCTCCGGAGTGCCATCAAGGAAATCAATGCTCCTTTCATGTGTGATGTGCAGCACGGCATTGCTCTGCATGCAGTGCAGGGGAATCGGGCCTCATCTCGCGGCGAGGGGGAAGTCTCATGGTTTTTCTCGAGGTGCGGCGGGAACCTGGGGTATATTCTCCAGTTACGACGGGGATGGCCCTTCCACACACGTGTTTTTTCAGCGACGTAAGGACTCCTGCCTAGTTCCGAGGCACAACTCGGGATTCTCCTCGAGGCTTGGCAGGGCAATTGGGACACCTCCCCAGCTGTGGCGGGAGACCAAGGGTCCCTTTCCACGTGCCACACGAATCCTCGGACTCCTATCATGTTTCACGAGGAGTCAGGCATCGTCTCCTTTGGAGGCACTGATCTCCGCGTACCTCTGGAGTTTTCAAAGAATGTGAGGCCTCCGGTCGCGATGGGGTGGGGAACTAGGTCTTTCTCTGTGGTCTCCACAGGGGATTCAGACATCCTTTCGTCTTGGGAAATGCAAGACGAGCCTGCATTCAAGTCACTGCAGGGATATCCGGCCTTATTACGAGTCAGGGCATCGCGGTGTCCGTTTCACGTGAGGCCGCAAACTCAGGGTCCCTCTCACATACCTAGAGCTGAGAGAAGGCTACTCTTGAGGTGCTTGTGGTAAGGTGGCATTCCTCTGGAGTCAAAGCCAGGGACTAACCTCTCATCTCGAGTTGATTTTTGGTCCACGGAGCTCTTTCTTGTTTCTACAGTGACCTCAGGATCCCTCTAGCCTTGATACAGTGTTCATGGGGTTTCTCTGGAGTGCCATCAAGGAAATTACGGCTCCTTTCATGTGTGTTGTGCAACATGGAATTGCTCTGCACGCAGTGCAGGGGAATCGGGCCTCATCTCGCGGCGAGGGGGAAGTCTCATGGTTTTTCTCGAGTTGTGGCGGGAACCTGGGGTGTATTCTCGAGTTACGACGGGGATGGCCCTTCCACACACGTGTCTGTTCAGTGGCGTCAGGACTCCTGCCTAGTTGCGAGGGACAACTCGGGATTCTCCTCGAGGCTTGGCAGGGCAGTTGGGACGCCTCTCCAGCTGAGGTGGGAGACCAAGGGTCCCTTTCCACGTGCCACAGGAATGCTGGGACTCCTATCAAGTTTCAGGAGGAGTCAGGCTTCGTCTCCTTTGGAGGCACTGATCTCCGCGTACCTCTGGAGTTTTCAAAGGATGTGAGTCCTCTGGTCGCGTTGAGGTGGTTAACAAGGTCTTTCTCTGTGGTCTCCACAGGGGATTCAGACATCCTTTCGTCTGGGAGATGCAAGACGAGCCTGCATTCAAGTCACTGCAGGGATATCCGGCCTTATTTCGAGTCAGGGCATCGCGGTGTCCATTCCACTTGAGGCCACAAACTCAGGGCCCCTCTCACATACCTAGAGCTGAGAGAAGCCTCCTCTTGAGGTGCTTGTGGTAAGGTGGTATTCATCTGGAGTCGAAGCCAGGGACTAACCTCTCATCTCGTGTTGATTTTTGGTCCACGGAGCTCTTTCGTGTTGCTACAGTGACCTCAGGATCCCTCTAGCCTTGAAAGAGTGTTCTTGGGGTTTCTCTGGAGTGCCATCAAGGAAATCAAGGCTCCTTTCATGTGTGATGTGCAACACGGAATTGCTCTGCACACAGTGCAGGGGAATCGGGCCTCATCTCGCGGCGAGGGGGAAGTCTCATGGATTTTCTCGAGTTGCGGCGGGAACGTTGGGTATATTCTCGAGTTAGGCGGGGATGGCCCTTCCACACACGTGTTTGTTCAGCGACGTCAGGACTCCTGCCTAGTTGTGAGGGACAACTCGGGATTCTCCTCGAGGCTTGGCAGGGCAATTGGGACGCCTCTCCAGCTGAGGCGGAAGACCAAGGGTCCCTTTCCACATGCCACAGGAATCCTGGGACTCCTATCAAGTTTCACGAGGAGTCAGGCATCGTCTCCTTTGGAGGCACTGATCTCCGCGTACCTCTGGAGTTTTCAAAGGATGTGAGGCCTCCAGTCGCGATGACGTGGGGAACTATGTCTTTCTCTGTGGTCTCCACAGGGGATTCAGACATCCTTTCATCTTGGGAGATGCAAGACGAGCCTGCATTCAAGTCACTGCAGGGATATCCGGCCTTATTTCGAGTCAGGGCATGGCGGTGTCCATTCCACTTGAGGCCGCAAACTCAGGGTCCCTCTCACATACCTAGAGCTGAGACAAGCCTCCTCTTGAGGTGCTTGTGGTAAGGTGGTATTCCTCTGGAGTCGAAGCCAGGGACAAACCTCTCATCTTGGGTTGATTTTTGGTCCACGGAGCTCTTTCATGTTGCTACAGTGACCTCAGAATCCCTCTAGCCTTGAAAGTGTGTTCTTGGGTTTTCTCTGGAGTGCCATCAAGGAAATCAAGGCTCCTTTCATGTGTGATGTGCAACACGGAATTGCTCTGCATGCAGTGCAGGGGAATCGGGCCTCATCTCGCGGCGAGGGGGAAGTCTCATGGTTTTTCTCGAGTTGCGGCGGGAACCTGGGGTATATTCTCCAGTTACGACGGGGATGGCCCTTCCACACACGTGTTTTTTCAGCGACGTAAGGACTCCTGCCTAGTTCCGAGGCACAACTCGGGATTCTCCTCGAGGCTTGGCAGGGCAATTGGGACACCTCCCCAGCTGTGGCAGGAGACCAAGGGTCCCTTTCCACGTGCCACACGAATCCTCGGACTCCTATCATGTTTCACGAGGAGTCAGGCATCGTCTCCTTTGGAGGCACTGATCTCCGCGTACCTCTGGAGTTTTCAAAGAATGTGAGGCCTCCGGTCGCGATGGGGTGGGGAACTAGGTCTTTCTCTGTGGTCTCCACAGGGGATTCAGACATCCTTTCGTCTTGGGAAATGCAAGACGAGCCTGCATTCAAGTCACTGCAGGGATATCCGGCCTTATTACGAGTCAGGGCATCGCGGTGTCCGTTTCACGTGAGGCCGCAAACTCAGGGTCCCTCTCACATACCTAGAGCTGAGAGAAGCCTCCTCTTGAGGTGCTTGTGGTAGGGTGGCATTCCTCTGGAGTCAAAGCCAGGGACTAACCTCTCATCTCGAGTTGATTTTTGGTCCACGGAGCTCTTTCTTGTTTCTACAGTGACCTCAGGATCCCTCTAGCCTTGAAACAGTGTTCTTGGGGTTTCTCTGGAGTGCCATCAAGGAAATCAAGGCTCCTTTCATGTGTGATGTGCAACACGTAATTGCTCTGCACGCAGTGCAGGGGAATCGGGCCTCATCTCGCGGCGATGAGGAAGTCTCATGGATTTTCTCGAGTTGCGGCGGGAACCTGGGGTATATTCTCGAGTTACAACGGGGATGGCCCTTCCACACACGTGTTTGTTCAGCGACGTCTGGACTCCTGCCTAGTTGCGAGGGACAACTCGGGATTCTCCTCGAGGCTTGGCAGGGCAATTGGGACGCCTCTCCAGCTGAGGCGGAGACCAAGGGTCCCTTTCCCACGTCCCATAGGAATCCTGGGACTCCTATCAAGTTTCACGAGGAGTCAGGCATCATCTCCTTTTGAGGCACTGATCTCCGCGTACCTCTGGAGTTTTCAAAGGATGTGAGGCCTCCGGTCGCGATGAGATTGGAACCTAGGTATTTCTCTGTGGTCTCCACAGGGGATTCAGACATCCTTTTGTCTTGGGAGATGCAAGACGAGCCTGCATTCAAGTCACTGCAGGCATATCCGGCCTTATTTCGAGTCAGGGCATGGGGGTGTCCATTCCATGTGAGGCCGCAAACTCAGGGTCCCTCTCACATACCTAGAGCTGTGAGAAGCCTCCTCTTGAGGTGCTTGTGGTAAGGTAGTATTCCTCTGGAATCGAAGCCAGGGACTAACCTCTCATCTCGAATTGATTTTTGGTCCACGGAGCTCTTTCGTGTTGCTACTGTGACCTCAGGATCCCTCTAGCCTTGATACAGTGTTCATGGGGTTTCTCTGGAGTGCCATCAAGGAAATTATGGCTCCTTTCATGTGTGTTGTGCAACATGGAATTGCTCTGCACGCAGTGCAGGGGAATCGGGCCTCATCTCGCGGCGAGGGGGAAGTCTCATGGTTTTTCTCGAGTTGCGGCGGGAACCTGGGGTGTATTCTCGAGTTACGACGGGGATGGCCCTTCCACACACGTGTCTGTTCAGTGGCGTCAGGACTCCTGCCTAGTTGCGAGGGACAACTCGGGATTCTCCTCGAGGCTTGGCAGGGCAATTGGGACGCCTCTCCAGCTGAGGCGGGAGACCAAGGGTCCCTTTCCACGTGCCACAGGAATGCTGGGACTCCTATCAAGTTTCAGGAGGAGTCAGGCTTCGTCTCCTTTGGAGGCACTGATCTCCGCGTACCTCTGGAGTTTTCAAAGGATGTGAGTCCTCTGGTCGCGTTGAGGTGGTTAACAAGGTCTTTCTCTGTGGTCTCCACAGGGGATTCAGACATCCTTTCGTCTGGGAGATGCAAGACGAGCCTGCATTCAAGTCACTGCAGGGATATCCGGCCTTATTTCGAGTCAGGGCATCGCGGTGTCCATTCCACTTGAGGCCACAAACTCAGGGCCCCTCTCACATACCTAGAGCTGAGAGAAGCCTCCTCTTGAGGTGCTTGTGGTAAGGTGGTATTCATCTGGAGTCGAAGCCAGGGACTAACCTCTCATCTCGTGTTGATTTTTGGTCCACGGAGCTCTTTCGTGTTGCTACAGTGACCTCAGGATCCCTCTAGCCTTGAAAGAGTGTTCTTGGGGTTTCTCTGGAGTGCCATCAAGGAAATCAAGGCTCCTTTCATGTGTGATGTGCAACACGGAATTGCTCTGCACACAGTGCAGGGGAATCGGGCCTCATCTCGCGGCGAGGGGGAAGTCTCATGGATTTTCTCGAGTTGCGGCGGGAACCTGGGGTATATTCTCGAGTTACGACGGGGATGGCCCTTCCACACACGTGTTTGTTCAGCGACGTCAGGACTCCTGCCTAGTTGTGAAGGACAACTCGGGATTCTCCTCGAGGCTTGGCAGGGCAATTGGGACGCCTCTCCAGCTGAGGCGGAAGACCAAGGGTCCCTTTCCACATGCCACAGGAATCCTGGGACTCCTATCAAGTATCACGAGGAGTCAGGCATCGTCTACTTTGGAGGCACTGATCTCCGCGTACCTCTGGAGTTTTCAAAGGATGTGAGGCCTCCAGTCGCGATGACGTGGGGAACTATGTCTTTCTCTGTGGTCTCCACAGGGGATTCAGACATCCTTTCATCTTGGGAGATGCAAGACGAGCCTGCATTCAAGTCACTGCAGGGATATCCGGCCTTATTTCGAGTCAGGGCATGGCGGTGTCCATTCCACTTGAGGCCGCAAACTCAGGGTCCCTCTCACATACCTAGAGCTGAGAGAAACCTCCTCTTGAGGTGCTTGTGGTAAGGTGGGATTCCTCTGGAGTCGAAGCCAGGGACTAACCTCTCTTCTCGAGTTGATTTGTGGTCCACGGAGCTCTTTCGTGTTGCTACAGTGACCTCAGGATCCCTCTAGCCTTGAAACAGTGTTCTTGGGGTTTCTCTGGAGTGCCATCAAGGAAATAAAGGCTCCTTTCATGTGTGATGTGCAACACGGAATAGCTCTGCACACAGTTCAGGGGAATTGGGCCTCATCTCGCGGCGAGGGGGAAGTCTCATGGTTTTTCTCGAGTTGCGGCGGGAACTTGGGGTATATTTTCGAGTTACGACTGGGATGGCCCTTCCACACACGTGTTTGTTCAGGGACGTCAGAACTCCTGCCTAGTTGCGAGGGACAACTCGGGATTCTCCTCGAGGGTTGGCAGGGCAATTGGGACACCTCCCCAGCTGAGGCGGGAGACCAAGGGTCCCTTTCCACGTGCCACAGGAATCCTGGGACTCCTATCAAGTTTCACGAGGAGTCAGGCTTCGTCTCCTTTGGAGACTCTGATCTCCGCGTCCCTCTGGAGTTTTCAAAGAATGTGAGGCCTACGGTCACAATGATGTGGGGAACTAGGTCTTTCTCTGTGGTCTCCACATGGGATTCAGACATCCTTTCGTCTTGGGAGATGCAAGACGAGCCTGCATTCAAGTCACTGCAGGGATATCCGGCCTTATTTCAAGTCAGGACATCGCGGTGTCCATTCCACTTGAGGCAGCAAAATCAGGATCCGTCTCACATACTTAGAGCTGAGAGAAGCTTCCTCTTGAGGTGCTTGTGGTAAGGTGGTATTCCTCTGGAGTCGAAGCCAGGGACTAACCTCTCATCTCGAGTTGATTCTTGGTCCACGGAGCTCTTTCGTGTTGCTACAGTATCGTCAGGATCCCTCTAGCCTTGAAACAGTGTTCTTGGGATTTCTCCGGAGTGCCATCAAGGAAATCAATGCTCCTTTCATGTGTGATTGGCAGCACGGAATTGCTCTGCACACAGTGCAGGGGAATCGGGCCTCATCTCGCGGCGAGGGGGAAGTCTCATGGTTTTTCTCGAGGTGCGGCGGGAACCTGGGGTATATTCTCGAGTTACGACGGGGATGGCCCTTCCACACACGTGTTTGTTCAGCGACGTCAGGACTCCTGCCTAGTTGCGAGTGAGAGTTCGGGATTCTTCTCGAGGCTTGGCAGGGCAATTGGGATGCCTCTCCAGCTGAGGCGGTGGACAAAGTGTCCCTTTCCACGTGCCACAGGAATCCTGGGACTCCTATCAAGTTTCTCGAGGAGTCAGGCATTGTTTCCTTTGGAGGCACTGATCTCCGCGTACCTCTGGAGTTTTCAAAGGATGTGAGGCTTCCGGTCGCGAAGAGGTGGGGAACTAGGTCTTTCTCTGTGGTCTCCAAAGTGGATTCAGACATCCTTTCGTCTTGGGAGATACAAGACGAGCCTGCACTCAAGTCACTGCACGGATATCCCTGCTTATTTCGAGTCAGGGCATCGCGGTGTACATTCCACTTGAGGCCGCAAAATCAGGATCCGTCTCACATACCTAGAGCTGAGGGAAGCTTCCTCTTGAGGTGCTTGTGGTAATGTGGTATTCCTCTGGAGTCGAAGCCAGGGACTAACCTCTCATCTCAAGTTGATTTTTGGTCCACGGAGCTCTTTCGTGTTGCTACAGTGACGTCAGGATCCCTCCCGCCTTGAAACAGTGTTCTTGGGGTTTCTCCGGAGTGCCATCAAGGAAATCAATGCTCCTTTCATGTGTGATGTGCAGCACGGCATTGCTCTGCATGCAGTGCAGGGGAATCGGGCCTCATCTCGCGGCGAGGGGG
The DNA here is from genome assembly GCF_910594005.1 of Cervus elaphus. Classification (NCBI taxonomy): domain Eukaryota; kingdom Metazoa; phylum Chordata; class Mammalia; order Artiodactyla; family Cervidae; genus Cervus; species Cervus elaphus. The sequence goes on along the minus strand of NC_057816.1, from coordinate 50,044,288 downwards.
AAGTCTCATGGTTTTTCTCGAGGTGCGGCGGGAACCTGGGGTATATTCTCCAGTTACGACGGGGATGGCCCTTCCACACACGTGTTTTTTCAGCGACGTAAGGACTCCTGCCTAGTTCCGAGGCACAACTCGGGATTCTCCTCGAGGCTTGGCAGGGCAATTGGGACACCTCCCCAGCTGTGGCGGGAGACCAAGGGTCCCTTTCCACGTGCCACACGAATCCTCGGACTCCTATCATGTTTCACGAGGAGTCAGGCATCGTCTCCTTTGGAGGCACTGATCTCCGCGTACCTCTGGAGTTTTCAAAGAATGTGAGGCCTCCGGTCGCGATGGGGTGGGGAACTAGGTCTTTCTCTGTGGTCTCCACAGGGGATTCAGACATCCTTTCGTCTTGGGAAATGCAAGACGAGCCTGCATTCAAGTCACTGCAGGGATATCCGGCCTTATTACGAGTCAGGGCATCGCGGTGTCCGTTTCACGTGAGGCCGCAAACTCAGGGTCCCTCTCACATACCTAGAGCTGAGAGAAGGCTACTCTTGAGGTGCTTGTGGTAAGGTGGCATTCCTCTGGAGTCAAAGCCAGGGACTAACCTCTCATCTCGAGTTGATTTTTGGTCCACGGAGCTCTTTCTTGTTTCTACAGTGACCTCAGGATCCCTCTAGCCTTGATACAGTGTTCATGGGGTTTCTCTGGAGTGCCATCAAGGAAATTACGGCTCCTTTCATGTGTGTTGTGCAACATGGAATTGCTCTGCACGCAGTGCAGGGGAATCGGGCCTCATCTCGCGGCGAGGGGGAAGTCTCATGGTTTTTCTCGAGTTGTGGCGGGAACCTGGGGTGTATTCTCGAGTTACGACGGGGATGGCCCTTCCACACACGTGTCTGTTCAGTGGCGTCAGGACTCCTGCCTAGTTGCGAGGGACAACTCGGGATTCTCCTCGAGGCTTGGCAGGGCAGTTGGGACGCCTCTCCAGCTGAGGTGGGAGACCAAGGGTCCCTTTCCACGTGCCACAGGAATGCTGGGACTCCTATCAAGTTTCAGGAGGAGTCAGGCTTCGTCTCCTTTGGAGGCACTGATCTCCGCGTACCTCTGGAGTTTTCAAAGGATGTGAGTCCTCTGGTCGCGTTGAGGTGGTTAACAAGGTCTTTCTCTGTGGTCTCCACAGGGGATTCAGACATCCTTTCGTCTGGGAGATGCAAGACGAGCCTGCATTCAAGTCACTGCAGGGATATCCGGCCTTATTTCGAGTCAGGGCATCGCGGTGTCCATTCCACTTGAGGCCACAAACTCAGGGCCCCTCTCACATACCTAGAGCTGAGAGAAGCCTCCTCTTGAGGTGCTTGTGGTAAGGTGGTATTCATCTGGAGTCGAAGCCAGGGACTAACCTCTCATCTCGTGTTGATTTTTGGTCCACGGAGCTCTTTCGTGTTGCTACAGTGACCTCAGGATCCCTCTAGCCTTGAAAGAGTGTTCTTGGGGTTTCTCTGGAGTGCCATCAAGGAAATCAAGGCTCCTTTCATGTGTGATGTGCAACACGGAATTGCTCTGCACACAGTGCAGGGGAATCGGGCCTCATCTCGCGGCGAGGGGGAAGTCTCATGGATTTTCTCGAGTTGCGGCGGGAACGTTGGGTATATTCTCGAGTTAGGCGGGGATGGCCCTTCCACACACGTGTTTGTTCAGCGACGTCAGGACTCCTGCCTAGTTGTGAGGGACAACTCGGGATTCTCCTCGAGGCTTGGCAGGGCAATTGGGACGCCTCTCCAGCTGAGGCGGAAGACCAAGGGTCCCTTTCCACATGCCACAGGAATCCTGGGACTCCTATCAAGTTTCACGAGGAGTCAGGCATCGTCTCCTTTGGAGGCACTGATCTCCGCGTACCTCTGGAGTTTTCAAAGGATGTGAGGCCTCCAGTCGCGATGACGTGGGGAACTATGTCTTTCTCTGTGGTCTCCACAGGGGATTCAGACATCCTTTCATCTTGGGAGATGCAAGACGAGCCTGCATTCAAGTCACTGCAGGGATATCCGGCCTTATTTCGAGTCAGGGCATGGCGGTGTCCATTCCACTTGAGGCCGCAAACTCAGGGTCCCTCTCACATACCTAGAGCTGAGACAAGCCTCCTCTTGAGGTGCTTGTGGTAAGGTGGTATTCCTCTGGAGTCGAAGCCAGGGACAAACCTCTCATCTTGGGTTGATTTTTGGTCCACGGAGCTCTTTCATGTTGCTACAGTGACCTCAGAATCCCTCTAGCCTTGAAAGTGTGTTCTTGGGTTTTCTCTGGAGTGCCATCAAGGAAATCAAGGCTCCTTTCATGTGTGATGTGCAACACGGAATTGCTCTGCATGCAGTGCAGGGGAATCGGGCCTCATCTCGCGGCGAGGGGGAAGTCTCATGGTTTTTCTCGAGTTGCGGCGGGAACCTGGGGTATATTCTCCAGTTACGACGGGGATGGCCCTTCCACACACGTGTTTTTTCAGCGACGTAAGGACTCCTGCCTAGTTCCGAGGCACAACTCGGGATTCTCCTCGAGGCTTGGCAGGGCAATTGGGACACCTCCCCAGCTGTGGCAGGAGACCAAGGGTCCCTTTCCACGTGCCACACGAATCCTCGGACTCCTATCATGTTTCACGAGGAGTCAGGCATCGTCTCCTTTGGAGGCACTGATCTCCGCGTACCTCTGGAGTTTTCAAAGAATGTGAGGCCTCCGGTCGCGATGGGGTGGGGAACTAGGTCTTTCTCTGTGGTCTCCACAGGGGATTCAGACATCCTTTCGTCTTGGGAAATGCAAGACGAGCCTGCATTCAAGTCACTGCAGGGATATCCGGCCTTATTACGAGTCAGGGCATCGCGGTGTCCGTTTCACGTGAGGCCGCAAACTCAGGGTCCCTCTCACATACCTAGAGCTGAGAGAAGCCTCCTCTTGAGGTGCTTGTGGTAGGGTGGCATTCCTCTGGAGTCAAAGCCAGGGACTAACCTCTCATCTCGAGTTGATTTTTGGTCCACGGAGCTCTTTCTTGTTTCTACAGTGACCTCAGGATCCCTCTAGCCTTGAAACAGTGTTCTTGGGGTTTCTCTGGAGTGCCATCAAGGAAATCAAGGCTCCTTTCATGTGTGATGTGCAACACGTAATTGCTCTGCACGCAGTGCAGGGGAATCGGGCCTCATCTCGCGGCGATGAGGAAGTCTCATGGATTTTCTCGAGTTGCGGCGGGAACCTGGGGTATATTCTCGAGTTACAACGGGGATGGCCCTTCCACACACGTGTTTGTTCAGCGACGTCTGGACTCCTGCCTAGTTGCGAGGGACAACTCGGGATTCTCCTCGAGGCTTGGCAGGGCAATTGGGACGCCTCTCCAGCTGAGGCGGAGACCAAGGGTCCCTTTCCCACGTCCCATAGGAATCCTGGGACTCCTATCAAGTTTCACGAGGAGTCAGGCATCATCTCCTTTTGAGGCACTGATCTCCGCGTACCTCTGGAGTTTTCAAAGGATGTGAGGCCTCCGGTCGCGATGAGATTGGAACCTAGGTATTTCTCTGTGGTCTCCACAGGGGATTCAGACATCCTTTTGTCTTGGGAGATGCAAGACGAGCCTGCATTCAAGTCACTGCAGGCATATCCGGCCTTATTTCGAGTCAGGGCATGGGGGTGTCCATTCCATGTGAGGCCGCAAACTCAGGGTCCCTCTCACATACCTAGAGCTGTGAGAAGCCTCCTCTTGAGGTGCTTGTGGTAAGGTAGTATTCCTCTGGAATCGAAGCCAGGGACTAACCTCTCATCTCGAATTGATTTTTGGTCCACGGAGCTCTTTCGTGTTGCTACTGTGACCTCAGGATCCCTCTAGCCTTGATACAGTGTTCATGGGGTTTCTCTGGAGTGCCATCAAGGAAATTATGGCTCCTTTCATGTGTGTTGTGCAACATGGAATTGCTCTGCACGCAGTGCAGGGGAATCGGGCCTCATCTCGCGGCGAGGGGGAAGTCTCATGGTTTTTCTCGAGTTGCGGCGGGAACCTGGGGTGTATTCTCGAGTTACGACGGGGATGGCCCTTCCACACACGTGTCTGTTCAGTGGCGTCAGGACTCCTGCCTAGTTGCGAGGGACAACTCGGGATTCTCCTCGAGGCTTGGCAGGGCAATTGGGACGCCTCTCCAGCTGAGGCGGGAGACCAAGGGTCCCTTTCCACGTGCCACAGGAATGCTGGGACTCCTATCAAGTTTCAGGAGGAGTCAGGCTTCGTCTCCTTTGGAGGCACTGATCTCCGCGTACCTCTGGAGTTTTCAAAGGATGTGAGTCCTCTGGTCGCGTTGAGGTGGTTAACAAGGTCTTTCTCTGTGGTCTCCACAGGGGATTCAGACATCCTTTCGTCTGGGAGATGCAAGACGAGCCTGCATTCAAGTCACTGCAGGGATATCCGGCCTTATTTCGAGTCAGGGCATCGCGGTGTCCATTCCACTTGAGGCCACAAACTCAGGGCCCCTCTCACATACCTAGAGCTGAGAGAAGCCTCCTCTTGAGGTGCTTGTGGTAAGGTGGTATTCATCTGGAGTCGAAGCCAGGGACTAACCTCTCATCTCGTGTTGATTTTTGGTCCACGGAGCTCTTTCGTGTTGCTACAGTGACCTCAGGATCCCTCTAGCCTTGAAAGAGTGTTCTTGGGGTTTCTCTGGAGTGCCATCAAGGAAATCAAGGCTCCTTTCATGTGTGATGTGCAACACGGAATTGCTCTGCACACAGTGCAGGGGAATCGGGCCTCATCTCGCGGCGAGGGGGAAGTCTCATGGATTTTCTCGAGTTGCGGCGGGAACCTGGGGTATATTCTCGAGTTACGACGGGGATGGCCCTTCCACACACGTGTTTGTTCAGCGACGTCAGGACTCCTGCCTAGTTGTGAAGGACAACTCGGGATTCTCCTCGAGGCTTGGCAGGGCAATTGGGACGCCTCTCCAGCTGAGGCGGAAGACCAAGGGTCCCTTTCCACATGCCACAGGAATCCTGGGACTCCTATCAAGTATCACGAGGAGTCAGGCATCGTCTACTTTGGAGGCACTGATCTCCGCGTACCTCTGGAGTTTTCAAAGGATGTGAGGCCTCCAGTCGCGATGACGTGGGGAACTATGTCTTTCTCTGTGGTCTCCACAGGGGATTCAGACATCCTTTCATCTTGGGAGATGCAAGACGAGCCTGCATTCAAGTCACTGCAGGGATATCCGGCCTTATTTCGAGTCAGGGCATGGCGGTGTCCATTCCACTTGAGGCCGCAAACTCAGGGTCCCTCTCACATACCTAGAGCTGAGAGAAACCTCCTCTTGAGGTGCTTGTGGTAAGGTGGGATTCCTCTGGAGTCGAAGCCAGGGACTAACCTCTCTTCTCGAGTTGATTTGTGGTCCACGGAGCTCTTTCGTGTTGCTACAGTGACCTCAGGATCCCTCTAGCCTTGAAACAGTGTTCTTGGGGTTTCTCTGGAGTGCCATCAAGGAAATAAAGGCTCCTTTCATGTGTGATGTGCAACACGGAATAGCTCTGCACACAGTTCAGGGGAATTGGGCCTCATCTCGCGGCGAGGGGGAAGTCTCATGGTTTTTCTCGAGTTGCGGCGGGAACTTGGGGTATATTTTCGAGTTACGACTGGGATGGCCCTTCCACACACGTGTTTGTTCAGGGACGTCAGAACTCCTGCCTAGTTGCGAGGGACAACTCGGGATTCTCCTCGAGGGTTGGCAGGGCAATTGGGACACCTCCCCAGCTGAGGCGGGAGACCAAGGGTCCCTTTCCACGTGCCACAGGAATCCTGGGACTCCTATCAAGTTTCACGAGGAGTCAGGCTTCGTCTCCTTTGGAGACTCTGATCTCCGCGTCCCTCTGGAGTTTTCAAAGAATGTGAGGCCTACGGTCACAATGATGTGGGGAACTAGGTCTTTCTCTGTGGTCTCCACATGGGATTCAGACATCCTTTCGTCTTGGGAGATGCAAGACGAGCCTGCATTCAAGTCACTGCAGGGATATCCGGCCTTATTTCAAGTCAGGACATCGCGGTGTCCATTCCACTTGAGGCAGCAAAATCAGGATCCGTCTCACATACTTAGAGCTGAGAGAAGCTTCCTCTTGAGGTGCTTGTGGTAAGGTGGTATTCCTCTGGAGTCGAAGCCAGGGACTAACCTCTCATCTCGAGTTGATTCTTGGTCCACGGAGCTCTTTCGTGTTGCTACAGTATCGTCAGGATCCCTCTAGCCTTGAAACAGTGTTCTTGGGATTTCTCCGGAGTGCCATCAAGGAAATCAATGCTCCTTTCATGTGTGATTGGCAGCACGGAATTGCTCTGCACACAGTGCAGGGGAATCGGGCCTCATCTCGCGGCGAGGGGGAAGTCTCATGGTTTTTCTCGAGGTGCGGCGGGAACCTGGGGTATATTCTCGAGTTACGACGGGGATGGCCCTTCCACACACGTGTTTGTTCAGCGACGTCAGGACTCCTGCCTAGTTGCGAGTGAGAGTTCGGGATTCTTCTCGAGGCTTGGCAGGGCAATTGGGATGCCTCTCCAGCTGAGGCGGTGGACAAAGTGTCCCTTTCCACGTGCCACAGGAATCCTGGGTCTCCTATCAAGTTTCACGAGGAGTCAGGCATTGTCTCCTTTGGAGGCACTGATCTCCGCTTACCTCTGGAGTTTTCAAAGGATGTGAGGCCTCCGGTCGCGATGAGCTGGGGAACTAGGTCTTTCTCTGTGGTATCCACAGGGGATTCAGACATCCTTTCGTCTTGGGAGATGCAAGACGAGCCTGCATTCAAGTCACGGCAGTGATATCCGGCCTTATTTCGAGTCAGGGCATCGCGGTGTACATTCCACTTGAGGCCGCAAACTCAGGGTCCCTCTCACATACCTAGAGCTGAGAGAAGCCTCCTCTTGAGGTGCTTGTGGTAAGGTGGTATTCCTCTGGAGTCGAAGCCAGGGACTAACCTCTCATCTCGAGTTGATTCTTGGTCCACGGAGCTCTTTCGTTTTGCTACAGTGACGTCAGCATCCCTCTAGCCTTGAAACAGTGTTCTTGGGGTTTCTCTGGAGTGCCATCAAGGAAATCAAGGCTCCTTTCATGTGTGATGTGCAGCACGGAATTGCTCTGCACGCAGTGCAGGGGAATCGGGCTTCATCTCGCGGCGAGGTGGAAGTCTCATGGTTTTTCTCGAGTTGCGGCGGGAACCTGGGGTATATTCTCGAGTTACGATGGGGATGGCCCTTCCACACACGTGTTTTTTCAGCGACGTCAGGACTCCTGCCTAGTTGCGAGAGACAACTGGGGATTCTCCTCGAGGCTTGGCAGGGCAATTAGGACGCCTCTCCAGCTGAGGCGGGAGACCAAGGTTCCCTTTCCACGTGCCACAGGAATCCTGGGACTCCTATCAAGTTTCTCGAGGAGTCAGGCATCATCTCCTTTGAAGGCACTGATCTCCGCATACCTCTGGAGTTTTCAAAGGATGTGACGCCTCTGGTCGCGATGAGCTTGGGAACTAGGTCTTTCTCTGTGGTCTCCACAGGGGATTCAGACATCCTTTCGTCTTGGGAGATGCAAGACGAGCCTGCATTCAAGTCACTGCAGGGATATCCAGCCTTATTTCGAGTCAGAGCATCGCGGTGTACATTCCACTTGAGGCCGCAAACTCAGGGTCTCTCTCACATACCTAGAGCTGAGAGAAGCCTCCTCTTGAGGTGCTTGTGGTAATGTGGTATTCTTCTTTAGTCGAAGCCAGGGACTAAACTCTCATCTCGAGTAGATTCTTGGTCCACGGAGCTCTTTCGTGTTGCTACAGTGACCTCAGGATCCCTCTAGCCTTGAAACAGTGTTCTTGGGGTTTCTCTGGAGTGCCATCAAGGAAATCAAGGCTTCTTTCATATGTGATGTGCAGCACGGAATTGCTCTGCATGCAGTGCAGGGGAATCGGGGCTCATCTCGCGGCGAGGGGGAAGTCTCATGGTTTTTCTCGAGTTGCGGCGGGAACCTGGGGTATATTCTCGAGTTACGACGGGGATGGCCCTTCCACACACGTGTTTGTTCAGCGACGTCAGACTCCTGCCTAGTTGCGAGGGACAACTCGGGATTCTCCTCGAGGCTTGGCAGGGCAATTGGGACGCCTCTCCAGCTGAGGCGGGAAACCAAGTGTCCCTTTCCACATGCCATAGGAATCCTGGGACTCCTATCAAGTTTCACGAGGAGTCAGGCATCGTCTCCTTTGGAGGCAGTGATCTCCGCTTACCTCTGGAGTTTTCAAAGGATGTGAGGCCTCCGGTCGCGATGAGGTGGGGAACTAGGTCTTTCTCTGTGGTCTCCACAGGGGATTCAGACATCCTTTCGTCTTCGGAGATGCAAGACGAGCCTGCATTCAAGTCACTGCAGGGATATCCAGCCTTATTTCGAGTCAGGGCATCGCGGTGTCCGTTTCACGTGAGGCGGCAAACTCAGGGTACCTCTCACATACTTAGAGCTGAGAGAAGCCTCCTCTTGAGGTGCTTGTGGTAAGGTGGTATTCCTCTGGAGTCGAAGCCAGGGCCTAACCTCTCATCTCGAGTTGATTTTTGGTCCACGGAGCTCTTTCGTGTTGCTACTGTGACCTCAGCATCCCTCTAGCCTTGAAACAGTGTTCTTGAAGTTTCTCTGGAGTGCCATCAAGGATATCAAGGCTCCTTTCATGTGTGATGTGCAACACGGAATAGCTCTGCACACAGTTCAGGGGAATCGGGGCTCATCTCGCGGCGAGGGGGAAGTCTCATGGTTTTTCTCGAGTTGCGGCGGGAACCTGGCGTATATTCTCGAGTTACGACGGGGAAGGCACTTCCACACACGTGTTTGTTCAGCGACGTCAGGACTCCTGCCTAGTTCGAGGGACAACTCGGGATTCTCCTCGAGGTTGGCAGGGCAATTGGGATGCCTCTCCAGCTGAGGCGGGAGACCAAGGGTCCCTTTCCATGTGCCACAGCAATCTTGGGACTCCTATCAAGTTTCTCGAGGAGTCAGGCATCACCTCCTTTGAAGGCACTCATCTCCGCATACCTCTGGAGTTTTCAAAGAAAATGAGGCCTCCGGTCATGATGAGGTGGGGAACTAGGTCTTTCTCTGTGGTCTCCACAGGGGATTCAGACATCCTTTCGTATTGGGAGACGCAAGACGAGCCTGCATTCAAGTCACTGCAGGGATATCCGACCTTATTTCGAGTCAGGGCATCGCGGTGTACATTCCACTTGAGGCCGCAAACTCAGGGTTTCTCTCACATACCTAGAGCTGAGAGAAGCCTCCTCTTGAGGTGCTTGTGGTAAGGTGGTATTCCTCTGGAGTCGAAGCCAGGGACTAACCTCTCATCTCGAGTTGATTCTTGGTCCACAGAGCCCTTTCGTGTTGCTACAGTGACCTCAGGATCCCTCTAGCCTTGAAACAGTGTTCTTGGTTTTTCTCTGGAGTGCCATCAAGGAAATCAAGGCTCCTTCCATGTGTGATGTGCAACACGGAATTGCTCTGCAAGCATTGCAGGGGAATCGGGCCTCATCTCGCGGCGAGGGGGAAGTCTCATGGTTTTTCTCGAGTTGCGGCGGGAACCTGGGGTATATTCTCGAGTTACGACGGGGATGGCCCTTCCACACACGTGTTTCTTCAGCGATGTCAGGACTCCTGCCTAGTTGCGAGGGACAAGTCGGGATTCTCCTCGAGGCTTGGCAGGGCAATTGGGACGCCTCTCCAGCTGAGGCGGGAGACCAAGAGTCCCTTTCCACGTGCCACAGGAATCCTGGGACTCCTATCAAGTTTCTCGAGGAGTCAGGCATTGTTTCCTTTGGAGGCACTGATCTCCGCGTACCTCTGGAGTTTTCAAAGGATGTGAGGCTTCCGGTCGCGATGAGGTGGGGAACTAGGTCTTTCTCTGTGGTCTCCACAGGGGATTCAGACATCCTTTCGTCTTGGGAGATGCAAGACGAGCCTGCACTCAAGTCACTGCACGGATATCCCTGCTTATTTCGAGTCAGGGCATTGCGGTGTCCATTCCACTTGAGGCAGCAAAATCAGGATCCGTCTCACATACTTAGAGCTGAGAGAAGCTTCCTCTTGAGGTGCTTGTGGTAAGGTGGTATTCCTCTGGAGTCGAAGCCAGGGACTAACCTCTCATCTCGAGTTGATTCTTGGTCCACGGAGCTCTTTCGTGTTGCTACAGTATCGTCAGGATCCCTCTAGCCTTGAAACAGTGTTCTTGGGATTTCTCCGGAGTGCCATCAAGGAAATCAATGCTCCTTTCATGTGTGATTGGCAGCACGGAATTGCTCTGCACACAGTGCAGGGGAATCGGGCCTCATCTCGCGGCGAGGGGGAAGTCTCATGGTTTTTCTCGAGGTGCGGCGGGAACCTGGGGTATATTCTCGAGTTACGACGGGGATGGCCCTTCCACACACGTGTTTGTTCAGCGACGTCAGGACTCCTGCCTAGTTGCGAGTGAGAGTTCGGGATTCTTCTCGAGGCTTGGCAGGGCAATTGGGATGCCTCTCCAGCTGAGGCGGTGGACAAAGTGTCCCTTTCCACGTGCCACAGGAATCCTGGGTCTCCTATCAAGTTTCACGAGGAGTCAGGCATTGTCTCCTTTGGAGGCACTGATCTCCGCTTACCTCTGGAGTTTTCAAAGGATGTGAGGCCTCCGGTCGCGATGAGCTGGGGAACTAGGTCTTTCTCTGTGGTCTCCACAGGGGATTCAGACATCCTTTCGTCTTGGGAGATGCAAGACGAGCCTGCATTCAAGTCACTGCAGGGATATCCGGCCTTATTTCGAGTCAGGGCATCGCGGTGTACATTCCACTTGAGGCCGCAAACTCAGGGTCCCTCTCACATACCTAGAGCTGAGAGAAGCCTCCTCTTGAGGTGCTTGTGGTAAGGTGGTATTCCTCTGGAGTCGAAGCCAGGGACTAACCTCTCATCTCGAGTTGATTCTTGGTCCACGGAGCTCTTTCGTTTTGCTACAGTGACGTCAGCATCCCTCTAGCCTTGAAACAGTGTTCTTGGGGTTTCTCTGGAGTGCCATCAAGGAAATCAAGGCTCCTTTCATGTGTGATGTGCAGCACGGAATTGCTCTGCACGCAGTGCAGGGGAATCGGGCTTCATCTCGCGGCGAGGTGGAAGTCTCATGGTTTTTCTCGAGTTGCGGCGGGAACCTGGGGTATATTCTCCAGTTACGATGGGGATGGCCCTTCCACACACGTGTTTTTTCAGCGACGTCAGGACTCCTGCCTAGTTGCGAGAGACAACTGGGGATTCTCCTCGAGGCTTGGCAGGGCAATTAGGACGCCTCTCCAGCTGAGGCGGGAGACCAAGGTTCCCTTTCCACGTGCCACAGGAATCCTGGGACTCCTATCAAGTTTCTCGAGGAGTCAGGCATCATCTCCTTTGAAGGCACTGATCTCCGCATACCTCTGGAGTTTTCAAAGGATGTGACGCCTCTGGTCGCGATGAGCTTGGGAACTAGGTCTTTCTCTGTGGTCTCCACAGGGGATTCAGACATCCTTTCGTCTTGGGAGATGCAAGACGAGCCTGCATTCAAGTCACTGCAGGGATATCCAGCCTTATTTCGAGTCAGAGCATCGCGGTGTACATTCCACTTGAGGCCGCAAACTCAGGGTCTCTCTCACATACCTAGAGCTGAGAGAAGCCTCCTCTTGAGGTGCTTGTGGTAATGTGGTATTCTTCTTTAGTCGAAGCCAGGAACTAAACTCTCATCTCGAGTAGATTCTTGGTCCACGGAGCTCTTTCGTGTTGCTACAGTGACCTCAGGATCCCTCTAGCCTTGAAACAGTGTTCTTGGGGTTTCTCTGGAGTGCCATCAAGGAAATCAAGGCTTCTTTCATATGTGATGTGCAGCACGGAATTGCTCTGCATGCAGTGCAGGGGAATCGGGGCTCATCTCGCGGCGAGGGGGAAGTCTCATGGTTTTTCTCGAGTTGCGGCGGGAACCTGGGGTATATTCTCGAGTTACGACGGGGATGGCCCTTCCACACACGTGTTTGTTCAGCGACGTCAGACTCCTGCCTAGTTGCGAGGGACAACTCGGGATTCTCCTCGAGGCTTGGCAGGGCAATTGGGACGACTCTCCAGCTGAGGCGGGAAACCAAGTGTCCCTTTCCACATGCCACAGGAATCCTGGGACTCCTATCAAGTTTCACGAGGAGTCAGGCATCGTCTCCTTTGGAGGCAGTGATCTCAGCTTACCTCTGGAGTTTTCAAAGGATGTGAGGCCTCCGGTCGCGATGAGGTGGGGAACTAGGTCTTTCTCTGTGGTCTCCACAGGGGATTCAGACATCCTTTCGTCTTCGGAGATGCAAGACGAGCCTGCATTCAAGTCACTGCAGGGATATCCAGCCTTATTTCGAGTCAGGGCATCGCGGTGTCCGTTTCACGTGAGGCGGCAAACTCAGGGTACCTCTCACATACTTAGAGCTGAGAGAAGCCTCCTCTTGAGGTGCTTGTGGTAAGGTGGTATTCCTCTGGAGTCGAAGCCAGGGCCTAACCTCTCATCTCGAGTTGATTTTTGGTCCACGGAGCTCTTTCGTGTTGCTACTGTGACCTCAGGATCCCTCTAGCCTTGAAACAGTGTTCTTGAAGTTTCTCTGGAGTGCCATCAAGGAAATCAAGGCTCCTTTCATGTGTGATGTGCAACACGGAATAGCTCTGCACACAGTTCAGGGGAATCGGGGCTCATCTCGCGGCGAGGGGGAAGTCTCATGGTTTTTCTCGAGTTGCGGCGGGAACCTGGCGTATATTCTCGAGTTACGACGGGGAAGGCACTTCCACACACGTGTTTGTTCAGCGACGTCAGGACTCCTGCCTAGTTCGAGGGACAACTCGGGATTCTCCTCGAGGTTGGCAGGGCAATTGGGATGCCTCTCCAGCTGAGGCGGGAGACCAAGGGTCCTTTTCCATGTGCCACAGCAATCTTGGGACTCCTATCAAGTTTCTCGAGGAGTCAGGCATCACCTCCTTTGAAGGCACTCATCTCCGCATACCTCTGGAGTTTTCAAAGAAAATGAGGCCTCCGGTCATGATGAGGTGGGGAACTAGGTCTTTCTCTGTGGTCTCCACAGGGGATTCAGACATCCTTTCGTCTTGGGAGACGCAAGACGAGCCTGCATTCAAGTCACTGCAGGGATATCCGACCTTATTTCGAGTCAGGGCATCGCGGTGTACATTCCACTTGAGGCCGCAAACTCAGGGTCTCTCTCACATACCTAGAGCTGAGAGAAGCCTCCTCTTGAGGTGCTTGTGGTAAGGTGGTATTCCTCTGGAGTCGAAGCCAGGGACTAACCTCTCATCTCGAGTTGATTCTTGGTCCACAGAGCCCTTTCGTGTTGCTACAGTGACCTCAGGATCCCTCTAGCCTTGAAACAGTGTTCTTGGTTTTTCTCTGGAGTGCCATCAAGGAAATCAAGGCTCCTTCCATGTGTGATGTGCAACACGGAATTGCTCTGCAAGCATTGCAGGGGAATCGGGCCTCATCTCGCGGCGAGGGGGAAGTCTCATGGTTTTTCTCGAGTTGCGGCGGGAACCTGGGGTATATTCTCGAGTTACGACGGGGATGGCCCTTCCACACACGTGTTTCTTCAGCGATGTCAGGACTCCTGCCTAGTTGCGAGGGACAACTCGGGATTCTCCTCGAGGCTTGGCAGGGCAATTGGGACGCCTCTCCAGCTGAGGCGGGAGACCAAGAGTCCCTTTCCACGTGCCACAGGAATCCTGGGACTCCTATCAAGTTTCTCGAGGAGTCAGGCATTGTTTCCTTTGGAGGCACTGATCTCCGCGTACCTCTGGAGTTTTCAAAGGATGTGAGGCTTCCGGTCGCGATGAGGTGGGGAACTAGGTCTTTCTCTGTGGTCTCCAAAGTGGATTCAGACATCCTTTCGTCTTGGGAGATGCAAGACGAGCCTGCACTCAAGTCACTGCACGGATATCCCTGCTTATTTCGAGTCAGGGCATCGCGGTGTACATTCCACTTGAGGCAGCAAAATCAGGATCCGTCTCACATACCTAGAGCTGAGGGAAGCTTCCTCTTGAGGTGCTTGTGGTAAGGTGGTATTGCTCTGGAGTCGAAGCCAGGGACTAAGCTCTCATCTCGAGTAGATTCGTGGTCCACGGAGCTCTTTCGTGTTGCTACAGTGACCTCAGGATCCCTCTAGCCTTGAAACAGTGTTCTTGGGGTTTCTCTGGAGTGCCATCAAGGAAATCAAGGCTCCTTTCATATGTGATGTGCATCACGGAATTGCTCTGCATGCAGTGCAGGGGAATCGGGGCTCATCTCGCGGCGAGGGGGAAGTCTCATGGTTTTTCTCGAGTTGCGGCGGGAACCTGGGGTATATTCTCGAGTTACAACGGGGATGGCCCTTCCACACACGTGTTTGTTCAGCAACGTCAGGACTCCGGCCTAGTTGCGAGGGACAACTCGGGATTCTCCTCGAGGCTTGGCAGGGCAATTGGGACGCCTCTCCAGCTGAGGCGGGAAACCAAGTGTCCCTTTCGTCGTGCCACAGGAATCCTGGGACTCCTATCAAGTTTCACGAGGAGTCAGGCATCGTCTCCTTTGGAGGCACTGATCTCCGCGTCCCTCTGGAGTTTTCAAAGGATGTGAGGCCTCCAGTCGCGATGAGGTGGGGAACTAGGTCTTTCTCTGTGTTCTCCACAGGGGATTCAGACATCCTTTCGACGTGGGAGATGCAAGACGAGCCTGCATTCAAGTCACTGCAGGGATATCCAACCTTATTTCGAGTCAGGGCATCGCGGTGTACATTCCACTTGAGGCCGCAAACTCAGGGTCCCTCTCACATACCTAGAGCTGAGAGAAGCCTCCTCTTGAGGTGCTTGTGGCAAGGTGGTATTCCTCTGGAGTCGAAGCCAGGGCCTAACCTCTCATCTCGAGTTGATTCTTGGTCCACGGAGCTCTTTCCTGTTGCTACAGTGACCTCAGGATCCCTCTAGCCTTGAAACAGTGTTCTTGGTTTTTTCTGGAGTGTCATCAAGGAAATCAAGGCTCCTTTCATGTGTGATGTGCAGCACGGAATTGCTCTGCACGCAGTGCAGGGGAATCGGACCTCATCTCGCGGCGAGGGGGAAGTCTCATGGTTTTTCTCGAGGTGCGGCGGGAACCTGGGGTATATTCTCGAGTTACGACGGGGATGGCCCTCCACACTCGTTTTTGTTCAGCGACGTCAGGACTCCTGGCTAGTTGCGAGGGACAACGCGGGATTCTCCTCGAGGCTTGGCAGGGCAATTGGGACGCCTCTCCAGCTGAGGCGGGAGACCAAGGGTCCCTTTCCACGTGCCACAGGAATCCTGGAACTCCTATCAAGTTTCTCGAGGAGTCAGGCATCATCTCCTTTGAAGGCACTCATCTCCACATACCTCTGGAGTTTTCAAAGGAAATGAGGCCTCAGGTCGTGATGAGGTGGGGAACTTGGTCTTTCTCTGTGGTCTCCACAGGGGATTCAGACATCCTTTCGTCTTGGGAGATGCAAGACGAGCCTGCATTCAAGTCACTGCAGGGATATCCGGCCTTATTTCGAGTCAGGGCATCGCGGTGTCCATTCCACTTGAGGCCGCAAACTCAGGGTCCCTCTCACATACCTAGAGCTGAGAGAAGCCTCCTCTTGAGGTGCTTGTGGTAAGGTGGTATTCTTCTTTAGTCGAAGCCAGGGACTAAACTCTCATCTCGAGTAGATTCTTGGTCCACGGAGCTCTTTCGTGTTGCTACAGTGACCTCAGGATCCCTCTAGCCTTGAAACAGTGTTCTTGGGGTTTCTCTGGAGTGCCATCAAGGAAATCAATGCTCCTTTCATATGTGATGTGCATCACGGAATTGCTCTGCATGCAGTGCAGGGTAATCGGGGCTCATCTTGCGGCGAGGGGAAGTCTCATGGTTTTTCTCGGGTTGCGGCGGGAACCTGGGGTATATTCTCGAGTTACGACGGGGATGGCCCTTCCACACACGTGTTTCTTCAGCGATGTCAGGACTCCTGCCTAGTTGCGAGGGACAACTCGGGATTCTCCTCGAGGCTTGGCAGGGCAATTGGGACGCCTCTCCAGCTGAGGCGGGAGACCAAGAGTCCCTTTCCACGTGCCACAGGAATCCTGGGACTCCTATCAAGTTTCTCGAGGAGTCAGGCATCATCTCCGTTGGATGCACAGATCTCCGCGTACCTCTGGAGTTTTCAAAGGATGTAACGCCTCTGGTCGCGATGAGCTGTGGAACTAGGTCTTTCTCTGTGGTCTCCACAGGGGATTCAGACATCCTTTCGTCTTGGGAGATGCAAGACGAGCCTGCATTCAAGTCACTGCAGGGATATCCGACCTTATTTCGAGTCAGGGCATCGCGGTGTACATTCCACTTGAGGCCGCAAACTCAGGGTCCCTCTCACATACCTAGAGCTGAGAGAAGCCTCCTCTTGAGGTGCTTGTGGTAAGGTGGTATTCAACTGGAGTCGGAGCCAGGGACTAACCTCTCATCTCGAGTTGATTCTTGGTCCACGGAGCTCTTTCGTGTTGCTACAGTGACCTCAGGATCCCTCTAGCCTTGAAACAGTGTTCTTGGGGTTTCTCTGGAGTGCCATCAAGGAAATCAAGGCTCCTTTCATGTTTGACGTGCAAAACGGAATTGCTCTGCATGCAGTGCAGGGGAATCGGGGCTCATCTCGCGGCGAGGGGGAAGTCTCATGGTTTTTCTCGAGTTGCGGCGGGAACTTGGGGTATATTCTCGAGTTACGACGGGGATGGCCCTGCCACACACGTGTTTGTTCAGCGACGTCAGGACTCCTGCCTAGTTGCGAGGGACAACTCGGGATTTTCCTCGAGACTTGGCAGGGCAATTGGGACGCCTCTCCAGCTGAGGCGGGAGACCAAGGGTCCCTTTCCACTTGCCACAGGAATCCTGGGACTCCTATCAAGTTTCACGAGGAGTCAGGCATCGTCTCCTTTTGAGGCACTGATCTCCGCGTACCTCTGGAGTTTTCAAAGGATGTGAGGCCTCCGGTCTCGATGAGGTGGGGAACTAGGTCTTTCTCTGTGGTCTCCACAGGGGATTCCGACATCCTTTCGACTTGGGAGATGCAAGACGAGCCTGCATTCAAGTCACAGCAGGGATATCCGGCCTTATTTCAAGTCAGGGCATCGTGGTGTCAATTCCACGTGAGACCGCAAACTCAGGATCCCTACCACATACCTAGAGCTGGGAGAAGCCTCCTCTTGAGGTGCTTGTGGTAAGTTGGGATTCCTCTGGAGTCGAAGCCAGGGACTAACCTCTCATCTCGAGTTGATTTTTGGTCCACGGAGCTCTTTCGTGTTGCTACTGTGACCTCAGGATCCCTCTAGCCTTGAAACAGTGTTCTTGAGGTTTCTCTGGAGTGCCATCAAGGAAATCAAGGCTCCTTTCATGTTTGATGTGCAACACGGAATAGCTCTGCACACAGTTCAGGGGAATCGGGCCTCATCTCGCGGCGAGGGGGAAGTCTCATGGTTTTTCTCGAGGTGCGGCGGGAACCTGGCGTATATTCTCGAGTTACGACGGGGATGGCCCTTCCACACACGTGTTTGTTCAGCGACGTCAGGACTCCTGCCTAGTTCGAGGGACAACTCGGGATTCTCCTCGAGGTTGGCAGGGCAATTGGGATGCCTCTCCAGCTGAGGCGGGAACCAAGGGTCCCTTTCCATGTGCCACAGCAATCTTGGGACTCCTATCAAGTTTCTCGAGGAGTCAGGCATCACCTCCTTTGAAGGCACTCATCTCCGCATACCTCTGGAGTTTTCAAAGAAAATGAGGCCTCCGGTCATGATGAGGTGGGGAACTAGGTCTTTCTCTGTGGTCTCCACAGGGGATTCAGACATCCTTTCGTCTTGGGAGATGCAAGACGAGCCTGCATTCAAGTCACTGCAGGGATATCCGACCTTATTTCGAGTCAGGGCATCGCGGTGTACATTCCACTTGAGGCCGCAAACTCAGGGTCCCTCTCACATACCTAGAGCTGAGAGAAGCCTCCTCTTGAGGTGCTTGTGGTAAGGTGGTATTCCTCTGGAGTCGAAGCCAGGGACTAACCTCTCATCTCGAGTTGATTCTTGGTCCACGGAGCTCTTTCGTGTTGCTACAGTGACCTCAGGATCCCTCTAGCCTTGAAACAGTGTTCTTGGTTTTTCTCTGGAGTGCCATCAAGGAAATCAAGGCTCCTTCCATGTGTGATGTGCAACACGGAATTGCTCTGCAAGCATTGCAGGGGAATCGGGCCTCATCTCGCAGCGAGGGGGAAGTCTCATGGTTTTTCTCGAGTTGCGGCGGGAACCTGGGGTATATTCTCGAGTTACGACGGGGATGGCCCTTCCACACACGTGTTTCTTCAGCGATGTCAGGACTCCTGCCTAGTTGCGAGGGACAACTCGGGATTCTCCTCGAGGCTTGGCAGGGCAATTGGGACGCCTCTCCAGCTGAGGCGGGAGACCAAGAGTCCCTTTCCACGTGCCACAGGAATCCTGGGACTCCTATCAAGTTTCTCGAGGAGTCAGGCATTGTTTCCTTTGGAGGCACTGATCTCCGCGTACCTCTGGAGTTTTCAAAGGATGTGAGGCTTCCGGTCGCGAAGAGGTGGGGAACTAGGTCTTTCTCTGTGGTCTCCAAAGTGGATTCAGACATCCTTTCGTCTTGGGAGATACAAGACGAGCCTGCACTCAAGTCACTGCACGGATATCCCTGCTTATTTCGAGTCAGGGCATCGCGGTGTACATTCCACTTGAGGCCGCAAAATCAGGATCCGTCTCACATACCTAGAGCTGAGGGAAGCTTCCTCTTGAGGTGCTTGTGGTAATGTGGTATTCCTCTGGAGTCGAAGCCAGGGACTAACCTCTCATCTCAAGTTGATTTTTGGTCCACGGAGCTCTTTCGTGTTGCTACAGTGACGTCAGGATCCCTCTAGCCTTGAAACAGTGTTCTTGGGGTTTCTCCGGAGTGCCATCAAGGAAATCAAGGCTCCTTTCATGTGTGATGTGCAGCACGGCATTGCTCTGCATGCAGTGCAGGGGAATCGGGCCTCATCTCGCGGCGAGGGGGAAGTCTCATGGTTTTTCTCGAGGTGAGGCGGGAACCTGGGGTATATTCTCCAGTTACGACGGGGATGGCCCTTCCACACACGTGTTTTTTCAGCGACGTAAGGACTCCTGCCTAGTTCCGAGGCACAACTCGGGATTCTCCTCGAGGCTTGGCAGGGCAATTGGGACACCTCCCCAGCTGTGGCGGGAGACCAAGGGTCCCTTTCCACGTGCCACACGAATCCTCGGACTCCTATCATGTTTCACGAGGAGTCAGGCATCGTCTCCTTTGGAGGCACTGATCTCCGCGTACCTCTGGAGTTTTCAAAGAATGTGAGGCCTCCGGTCGCGATGGGGTGGGGAACTAGGTCTTTCTCTGTGGTCTCCACAGGGGATTCAGACATCCTTTCGTCTTGGGAAATGCAAGACGAGCCTGCATTCAAGTCACTGCAGGGATATCCGGCCTTATTACGAGTCAGGGCATCGCGGTGTCCGTTTCACGTGAGGCCGCAAACTCAGGGTCCCTCTCACATACCTAGAGCTGAGAGAAGGCTACTCTTGAGGTGCTTGTGGTAAGGTGGCATTTCTCTGGAGTCAAAGCCAGGGACTAACCTCTCATCTCGAGTTGATTTTTGGTCCACGGAGCTCTTTCTTGTTTCTACAGTGACCTCAGGATCCCTCTAGCCTTGATACAGTGTTCATGGTGTTTCTCTGGAGTGCCATCAAGGAAATTACGGCTCCTTTCATGTGTGTTGTGCAACATGGAATTGCTCTGCACGCAGTGCAGGGCAATCGGGCCTCATCTCGCGGCGAGGGGGAAGTCTCATGGTTTTTCTCGAGTTGCGGCGGGAACCTGGGGTGTATTCTCGAGTTACGACGGGGATGGCCCTTCCACACACGTGTCTGTTCAGTGGCGTCAGGACTCCTGCCTAGTTGCGAGGGACAACTCGGGATTCTCCTCGAGGCTTGGCAGGGCAGTTGGGACGCCTCTCCAGCTGAGGTGGGAGACCAAGGGTCCCTTTCCACGTGCCACAGGAATGCTGGGACTCCTATCAAGTTTCAGGAGGAGTCAGGCTTCGTCTCCTTTGGAGGCACTGATCTCCGCGTACCTCTGGAGTTTTCAAAGGATGTGAGTCCTCTGGTCGCGTTGAGGTGGTTAACAAGGTCTTTCTCTGTGGTCTCCACAGGGGATTCAGACATCCTTTCGTCTGGGAGATGCAAGACGAGCCTGCATTCAAGTCACTGCAGGGATATCCGGCCTTATTTCGAGTCAGGGCATCGCGGTGTCCATTCCACTTGAGGCCACAAACTCAGGGCCCCTCTCACATACCTAGAGCTGAGAGAAGCCTCCTCTTGAGGTCCTTGTGGTAAGGTGGTATTCATCTGGAGTCGAAGCCAGGGACTAACCTCTCATCTCGTGTTGATTTTTGGTCCACGGAGCTCTTTCGTGTTGCTACAGTGACCTCAGGATCCCTCTAGCCTTGACAGAGTGTTCTTGGGGTTTCTCTGGAGTGCCATCAAGGAAATCAAGGCTCCTTTCATGTGTGATGTGCAACACGGAATTGCTCTGCACACAGTGCAGGGGAATCGGGCCTCATCTCGCGGCGAGGGGGAAGTCTCATGGATTTTCTCGAGTTGCGGCGGAACGTGGGGTATATTCTCGAGTTACGGCGGGGATGGCCCTTCCACACACGTGTTTGTTCAGCGACGTCAGGACTCCTGCCTTGTTGTGAGGGACAACTCGGGATTCTCCTCGAGGCTTGGCAGGGCAATTGGGACGCCTCTCCAGCTGAGGCGGAAGACCAAGGGTCCCTTTCCACATGCCACAGGAATCCTGGGACTCCTATCAAGTTTCACGAGGAGTCAGGCATCGTCTCCTTTGGAGGCACTGATCTCCGCGTACCTCTGGAGTTTTCAAAGGATGTGAGGCCTCCAGTCGCGATGACGTGGGGAACTATGTCTTTCTCTGTGGTCTCCACAGGGGATTCAGACATCCTTTCATCTTGGGAGATGCAAGACGAGCCTGCATTCAAGTCACTGCAGGGATATCCGGCCTTATTTCGAGTCAGGGCATGGCGGTGTCCATTCCACTTGAGGCCGCAAACTCAGGGTCCCTCTCACATACCTAGAGCTGAGAGAAACCTCCTCTTGAGGTGCTTGTGGTAAGGTGGGATTCCTCTGGAGTCGAAGCCAGAGACTAACCTCTCTTCTCGAGTTGATTTGTGGTCCACGGAGCTCTTTCGTGTTGCTACAGTGACCTCAGGATCCCTCTAGCCTTGAAACAGTGTTCTTGGGGTTTCTCTGGAGTGCCATCAAGGAAATAAAGGCTCCTTTTATGTGTGATGTGCAACACGGAATAGCTCTGCACACAGTTCAGGGGAATTGGGCCTCATCTCGCGGCGAGGGGGAAGTCTCATGGTTTTTCTCGAGTTGCGGCGGGAACTTGGGGTATATTTTCGAGTACGACTGGGATGGCCCTTCCACACACGTGTTTGTTCAGGGACGTCAGGACTCCTGGCTAGTTGCGAGGGACAACTCGGGATTCTCCTCGAGGGTTGGCAGGGCAATTGGGACACCTCCCCAGCTGAGGCGGGAGACCAAGGGTCCCTTTCCACGTGCCACAGGAATCCTGGGACTCCTATCAAGTTTCACGAGGAGTCAGGCATCGTCTCCTTTGGAGGCTCTGATCTCCGCGTCCCTCTGGAGTTTTCAAAGAATGTGAGGCCTCCGGTCACAATGATGTGGGGAACTAGGTCTTTCTCTGTGGTCTCCACATGGGATTCAGACATCCTTTCGTCTTGGGAGATGCAAGACGAGCCTGCATTCAAGTCACTGCAGGGATATCCGGCCTTATTTCAAGTCAGGGCATCGCGGTGTCCATTCCACTTGAGGCAGCAAAATCAGGATCCGTCTCACATACCTAGAGCTGAGAGAAGCTTCCTCTTGCGGTGCTTGTGGTAAGGTGGTATTCCTCTGGAGTCGAAGCCAGGGACTAACCTCTCATCTCGAGTTGATTCTTGGTCCACGGAGCTCTTTCGTGTTGCTACAGTGACGTCAGGATTCCTCTAGCCTTGAAACAGTGTTCTTGGGATTTCTCCGGAGTGCCATCAAGGAAATCAATGCTCCTTTCATGTGTGATTGGCAGCACGGAATTGCTCTGCACACAGTGCAGGGGAATCGGGCCTCATCTCGCGGCGAGGGGGAAGTCTCATGGTTTTTCTCGAGGTGCGGCGGGAACCTGGGGTATATTCTCGAGTTACGACGGGGATGGCCCTTCCACACACGTGTTTGTTTAGCGACGTCAGGACTCCTGCCTAGTTGCGAGGGACAACTCGGGATTCTCCTCGAGGCTTGGCAGGGCAATTGGGACGCCTCTCCAGCTAAGGCGGGAGACCAAGGGTCCCTTTCCACGTGCCACAGGAATCCTGGGACTCCTATCAAGTTTCTCGAGGAGTCAGGCATCATCTCCTTTGAAGGCACTGATCTCCGCATACCTCTGGAGTTTTCAAAGGAAATGAGGCCTCAGGTCGTGATGAGGTGGGGAACTAGGTCTTTCTCTGTGGTCTCCACAGGGGATTCAGACATCCTTTCGTCTTGGGAGATGCAAGACGAGCCTGCATTCAAGTCACTGCAGGGATATCCGGCCTTATTTCGAGTCAGGGAATCGCGGTGTACATTCCACTTGAGGCCGCAAACTCAGGGTCCCTCTCACATACCTAGAGCTGAGAGAAGCCTCCTCTTGAGGTGCTTGTGGTAAGGTGGTATTCTTCTTTAGTCGAAGCCAGGGACTAAACTCTCATCTCGAGTAGATTCTTGGTCCACGGAGCTCTTTCGTGTTGCTACAGTGACCTCAGGATCCCTCTAGCCTTGAAACAGTGTTCTTGGATTTTCTCTGGAGTGCCATCAAGGAAATCAAGGCTCCTTTCATATGTGATGTGCATCACGGAATTGCTCTGCATGCAGTGCAGGGGAATCGGGGCTCATCTCGCGGCGAGGGGAAGTCTCATGGTTTTTCTCGGGTTGCGGCGGGAACCTGAGGTATATTCTCGAGTTACGACGGGGATGGCCCTTCCACACACGTGTTTGTTCAGCGACGTCAGGACTCCTGCCTAGTTGCGAGGGACAACTCGGGATTCTACTCGAGGCTTGGTAGGGCAATTGGGACGCCTCTCCAGCTGAGGCGGGAGACCAAGGGTCCCTTTCCACGTGCCACAGGAATCCTGGGACTCCTATCTAGTTTCACGAGGAGTCAGGCATTGTTTCCTTTGGAGGCATTGATCTCCGCGTACCTCTGGAGTTTTCAAAGGATGTGAGGCCTCCGGTCGCGATGAGGTGGGGAACTTGGTCTTTCTCTGTGGTCTCCAAAGTGGATTCAGACTTCCTTTCGTCTTGGGAGATGCAAGACGAGCCTGCACTCAAGTCACTGCAGGGATATCCCTGCTTATTTCGAGTCAGGGCATCGCGGTGTCCATTCCATGTGAGGCCGCAAACTCAGGGTCCCTCTCACATACCTAGAGCTGAGAGAAGGCTCCTCTTGAGGTGCTTGTGGTAAGGTGGTATTCCTCTTGAGTCAAAGCCAGGGACTAACCTCTCATCTCGAGTTGATTTTTGGTCCACGGAGCTCTTTCTTATTGCTACAGTGACCTCAGGATCCCTCTAGCCTTGAAACAGTGTTCTTGGGGTTTCTCGGGAGTGCCATCAAGGAAATCAAGGCTCCTTTCATGTGTGATGTGAAACACGGAATTGCTCTGCACGCAGTGAAGGGGAATCGGGCCTCGTCTCGCGGCGAGGGGGAAGTCTCATGGTTTTTCTCGAGTTGCGGCGGGAACCTGGGGTATATTCTCGAGTTACGACGGGGATGGCCCTTCCACACACGTGTTTGTTCAGCGACGTCAGGACTCCTGCCTAGTTGCGAGTGAGAGTTCGGGATTCTTCTCGAGGCTTGGCAGGGCAATTGGGACGCCTCTCCAGCTGAGGCGGTGGACAAAGTGTCCCTTTCCACGTGCCACAGGAATCCTGGGTCTCCTATCAAGTTTCACGAGGAGTCAGGCATTGTCTCCTTTGGAGGCACTGATCTCCGCGTACCTCTGGAGTTTTCAAAGGATGTGAGGCCTCCGGTCGCGATGAGCTGGGGAACTAGGTCTTTCTCTGTGGTCTCCACAGGGGATTCAGACATCCTTTCGTCTTGGGAGATGCAAGACGAGCCTGCATTCAAGTCACTGCAGGGATATCCGGCCTTATTTCGAGTCAGGGCATCGCGGTGTACATTCCACTTGAGGCCGCAAACTCAGGGTCCCTCTCACATACCTAGAGCTGAGAGAAGCCTCCTCTTGAGGTGCTTGTGGTAAGGTGGTATTCCTCTGGAGTCGAAGCCAGGGACTAACCTCTCATCTCGAGTTGATTCTTGGTCCACGGAGCTCTTTCGTTTTGCTACAGTGACGTCAGCATCCCTCTAGTCTTGAAACACTGTTCTTGGGGTTTCTCTGGAGTGCCATCAAGGAAATCAAGGCTCCTTTCATGTGTGATGTGCAGCACGGAATTGCTCTGCACGCAGTGCAGGGGAATCGGGCTTCATCTCGCGGCGAGGTGGAAGTCTCATGGTTTTTCTCGAGTTGCGGGGGGAACCTGGGGTATATTCTCGAGTTACGATGGGGATGGCCCTTCCACACACGTGTTTGTTCAGCGACGTCAGGACTCCTGCCTAGTTGCGAGAGACAACTGGGGATTCTCCTCGAGGCTTGGCAGGGCAATTAGGACGCCTCTCCAGCTGAGGCGGGAGACCAAGGTTCCCTTTCCACGTGCCACAGGAATCCTGGGACTCCTATAAAGTTTCTCGAGGAGTCAGGCATCATCTCCATTGAAGGCACTGATCTCCGCATACCTCTGGAGTTTTCAAAGGATGTGACGCCTCTGGTCGCGATGAGCTTGGGAACTAGGTCTTTCTCTGTGGTCTCCACAGGGGATTCAGACATCCTTTCGTCTTGGGAGATACAAGACGAGCCTGCATTCAAGTCACTGCAGGGATATCCAGCCTTATTTCGAGTCAGAGCATCGCGGTGTACATTCCACTTGAGGCCGCAAACTCAGGGTCTCTCTCACATACCTAGAGCTGAGAGAAGCCTCCTCTTGAGGTGCTTGTGGTAATGTGGTATTCTTCTTTAGTCGAAGCCAGGGACTAAACTCTCATCTCGAGTAGATTCTTGGTCCACGGAGCTCTTTCGTGTTGCTACAGTGACCTCAGCATCCCTCTAGCCTTGAAACAGTGTTCTTGGGGTTTCTCTGGAGTGCCATCAAGGAAATCAAGGCTTCTTTCATATGTGATGTGCAGCACGGAATTGCTCTGCATGCAGTGCAGGGGAATCGGGGCTCATCTCGCGGCGAGGGGGAAGTCTCATGGTTTTTCTCGAGTTGCGGCGGGAACCTGGGGTATATTCTCGAGTTACGACGGGGATGGCCCTTCCACACACGTGTTTGTTCTGCGACGTGAGGACTCCTGCCTAGTTGCGAGGGACAACTCGGGATTCTCCTCGAGGCTTGGCAGGGCAATTGGGACGCCTCTCCAGCTGAGGCGGGAAACCAAGTGTCCCTTTCCACATGCCACAGGAATCCTGGGACTCCTATCAAGTTTCACGAGGAGTCAGGCATCGTCTCCTTTGGAGGCAGTGATCTCAGCTTACCTCTGGAGTTTTCAAAGGATGTGAGGCCTCCGGTCGCGATGAGGTGGGGAACTAGGTCTTTCTCTGTGGTCTCCACAGGGGATTCAGACATCCTTTCGTCTTCGGAGATGCAAGACGAGCCTGCATTCAAGTCACTGCAGGGATATCCAGCCTTATTTCGAGTCAGGGCATCGCGGTGTCCGTTTCACGTGAGGCGGCAAACTCAGGGTACCTCTCACATACCTAGAGCTGAGAGAAGCCTCCTCTTGAGGTGCTTGTGGTAAGGTGGTATTCCTCTGGAGTCGAAGCCAGGGCCCAACCTCTCATCTCGAGTTGATTCTTGGTCCACAGAGCTCTTTCGTGTTGCTACAGTGACCTCAGGATCCCTCTAGCCTTGAAACAGTGTTCTTGGGGTTTCTCTGGAGTGCCATCAAGGAAATCAAGGCTCCTTTCATGTGTGATGTGCAAAACGGAATTGCTCTGCATGCAGTGCAGGGGAATCGGGGCTCATCTCGCGGCGAGGGGGAAGTCTCATGGTTTTTCTCGATTTGCGGCGGGAACTTGGGGTATATTCTCGAGTTACGACGGGGATGGCCCTTCCACACACGTGTTTGTTCAGCGACGTCAGGACTCCTGCCTAGTTGCGAGGGACAACTCGGGATTCTCCTCGAGACTTGGCAGGGCAATTGGGACGCCTCTCCAGCTGAGGCGGGAGACCAAGGGTCCCTTTCCACTTGCCACAGGAATCCTGGGACTCCTATCAAGTTTCACGAGGAGTCAGGCATCGTCTCCTTTTGAGGAACTGATCTCCGCGTACCTCTGGAGTTTTCAAAGGATGTGAGGCTTCCGGTCGCGATGAGGTGGGGAACTAGGTCTTTCTCTGTGGTCTCCACAGGGGATTCAGACATCCTTTCGTCTTGGGAGATGCAAGACGAGCCTGCATTCAAGTCACTGCAGGGATATCCGGCCTTATTTCAAGTCAGGGCATCGTGGTGTCAATTCCACGTGAGACCGCAAACTCAGGATCCCTACCACATACCTAGAGCTGAGAGAAGCCTCCTCTTGAGGTGCTTGTGGTAAGGTGGTATTCCTCTGGAGTCGAAGCCAGGGACTAACCTCTCATCTCGAGTTGATTTTTGGTCCACGGAGCTCTTTCGTGTTGCTACTGTGACCTCAGGATCCCTCTAGCCTTGAAACAGTGTTCTTGAAGTTTCTCTGGAGTGCCATCAAGGAAATCAAGGCTCCTTTCATGTGTGATGTGCAACACGGAATAGCTCTGCACACAGTTCAGGGGAATCGGGCCTCATCTCGCGGCGAGGGGGAAGTCTCATGGTTTTTCTCGAGGTGCGGCGGGAACCTGGCGTATATTCTCGAGTTACGACGGGGAAGGCCCTTCCACACACGTGTTTGTTCAGCGACGTCAGGACTCCTGCCTAGTTCGAGGGACAACTCGGGATTCTCCTCGAGGTTGGCAGGGCAATTGGGATGCCTCTCCAGCTGAGGCGGGAGACCAAGGGTCCCTTTCCATGTGCCACAGCAATCTTGGGACTCCTATCAAGTTTCTCGAGGAGTCAGGCATCACCTCCTTTGAAGGCACTCATCTCCGCATACCTCTGGAGTTTTCAAAGAAAATGAGGCCTCCGGTCATGATGAGGTGGGGAACTAGGTCTTTCTCTGTGGTCTCCACAGGGATTTCAGACATCCTTTCGTCTTGGGAGACGCAAGACGAGCCTGCATTCAAGTCACTGCAGGGATATCCGACCTTATTTCGAGTCAGGGCATCGCGGTGTACATTCCACTTGAGGCCGCAAACTCAGGGTCTCTCTCACATACCTAGAGCTGAGAGAAGCCTCCTCTTGAGGTGCTTGTGGTAAGGTGGTATTCCTCTGGAGTCGAAGCCAGGGACTAACCTCTCATCTCGAGTTGATTCTTGGTCCACAGAGCCCTTTCGTGTTGCTACAGTGACCTCAGGATCCCTCTAGCCTTGAAACAGTGTTCTTGGTTTTTCTCTGGAGTGCCATCAAGGAAATCAAGGCTCCTTCCATGTGTGATGTGCAACACGGAATTGCTCTGCAAGCATTGCAGGGGAATCGGGCCTCATCTCGCGGCGAGGGGGAAGTCTCATGGTTTTTCTCGAGTTGCGGCGGGAACCTGGGGTATATTCTCGAGTTACGACGGGGATGGCCCTTCCACACACGTGTTTCTTCAGCGATGTCAGGACTCCTGCCTAGTTGCGAGGGACAACTCGGGATTCTCCTCGAGGCTTGGCAGGGCAATTGGGACGCCTCTCCAGCTGAGGCGGGAGACCAAGAGTCCCTTTCCACGTGCCACAGGAATCCTGGGACTCCTATCAAGTTTCTCGAGGAGTCAGGCATTGTTTCCTTTGGAGGCACTGATCTCCGCGTACCTCTGGAGTTTTCAAAGGATGTGAGGCTTCCGGTCGCGATGAGGTGGGGAACTAGGTCTTTCTCTGTGGTCTCCAAAGTGGATTCAGACATCCTTTCGTCTTGGGAGATGCAAGACGAGCCTGCACTCAAGTCACTGCACGGATATCCCTGCTTATTTCGAGTCAGGGCATCGCGGTGTACATTCCACTTGAGGCAGCAAAATCAGGATCCGTCTCACATACCTAGAGCTGAGAGAAGCTTCCTCTTGCGGTGCTTGTGGTAAGGTGGTATTCCTCTGGAGTCGAAGCCAGGGACTAACCTCTCATCTCGAGTTGATTCTTGGTCCACGGAGCTCTTTCGTGTTGCTACAGTGACGTCAGGATCCCTCTAGCCTTGAAACAGTGTTCTTGGGATTTCTCCGGAGTGCCATCAAGGAAATCAATGCTCCTTTCATGTGTGATTGGCAGCACGGAATTGCTCTGCACACAGTGCAGGGGAATCGGGCCTCATCTCGCGGCGAGGGGAAAGTCTCATGGTTTTTCTCGAGGTGCGGCGGGAACCTGGGGTATATTCTCGAGTTACGACGGGGATGGCCCTTCCACACACGTGTTTGTTTAGCGACGTCAGGACTCCTGCCTAGTTGCGAGGGACAACTCGGGATTCTCCTCGAGGCTTGGCAGGGCAATTGGGACGCCTCTCCAGCTAAGGCGGGAGACCAAGGGTCCCTTTCCACGTGCCACAGGAATCCTGGGACTCCTATCAAGTTTCTCGAGGAGTCAGGCATCATCTCCTTTGAAGGCACTGATCTCCGCATACCTCTGGAGTTTTCAAAGGAAATGAGGCCTCAGGTCGTGATGAGGTGGGGAACTAGGTCTTTCTCTGTGGTCTCCACAGGGGATTCAGACATCCTTTCGTCTTGGGAGATGCAAGACGAGCCTGCATTCAAGTCACTGCAGGGATATCCGGCCTTATTTCGAGTCAGGGAATCGCGGTGTACATTCCACTTGAGGCCGCAAACTCAGGGTCCCTCTCACATACCTAGAGCTGAGAGAAGCCTCCTCTTGAGGTGCTTGTGGTAAGGTGGTATTCTTCTTTAGTCGAAGCCAGGGACTAAACTCTCATCTCGAGTAGATTCTTGGTCCACGGAGCTCTTTCGTGTTGCTACAGTGACCTCAGGATCCCTCTAGCCTTGAAACAGTGTTCTTGGATTTTCTCTGGAGTGCCATCAAGGAAATCAAGGCTCCTTTCATATGTGATGTGCATCACGGAATTGCTCTGCATGCAGTGCAGGGGAATCGGGGCTCATCTCGCGGCGAGGGGAAGTCTCATGGTTTTTCTCGGGTTGCGGAGGGAACCTGGGGTATATTCTCGAGTTACGACGGGGATGGCCCTTCCACACACGTGTTTGTTCAGCGACGTCAGGACTCCTGCCTAGTTGCGAGGGACAACTCGGGATTCTACTCGAGGCTTGGTAGGGCAATTGGGACGCCTCTCCAGCTGAGGCGGGAGACCAAGGGTCCCTTTCCACGTGCCACAGGAATCCTGGGACTCCTATCTAGTTTCACGAGGAGTCAGGCATTGTTTCCTTTGGAGGCATTGATCTCCGCGTACCTCTGGAGTTTTCAAAGGATGTGAGGCCTCCGGTCGCGATGAGGTGGGGAACTTGGTCTTTCTCTGTGGTCTCCAAAGTGGATTCAGACTTCCTTTCGTCTTGGGAGATGCAAGACGAGCCTGCACTCAAGTCACTGCAGGGATATCCCTGCTTATTTCGAGTCAGGGCATCGCGGTGTCCATTCCATGTGAGGCCGCAAACTCAGGGTCCCTCTCACATACCTAGAGCTGAGAGAAGGCTCCTCTTGAGGTGCTTGTGGTAAGGTGGTATTCCTCTTGAGTCAAAGCCAGGGACTAACCTCTCATCTCGAGTTGATTTTTGGTCCACGGAGCTCTTTCTTATTGCTACAGTGACCTCAGGATCCCTCTAGCCTTGAAACAGTGTTCTTGGGGTTTCTCTGGAGTGCCATCAAGGAAATCAAGGCTCCTTTCATGTGTGATGTGAAACACGGAATTGCTCTGCACGCAGTGAAGGGGAATCGGGCCTCGTCTCGCGGCGAGGGGGAAGTCTCATGGTTTTTCTCGAGTTGCGGCGGGAACCTGGGGTATATTCTCGAGTTACGACGGGGATGGCCCTTCCACACACGTGTTTGTTCAGCGACGTCAGGACTCCTGCCTAGTTGCGAGTGAGAGTTCGGGATTCTTCTCGAGGCTTGGCAGGGCAATTGGGACGCCTCTCCAGCTGAGGCGGTGGACAAAGTGTCCCTTTCCACGTGCCACAGGAATCCTGGGTCTCCTATCAAGTTTCACGAGGAGTCAGGCATTGTCTCCTTTGGAGGCACTGATCTCCGCGTACCTCTGGAGTTTTCAAAGGATGTGAGGCCTCCGGTCGCGATGAGCTGGGGAACTAGGTCTTTCTCTGTGGTCTCCACAGGGGATTCAGACATCCTTTCGTCTTGGGAGATGCAAGACGAGCCTGCATTCAAGTCACTGCAGGGATATCCGGCCTTATTTCGAGTCAGGGCATCGCGGTGTACATTCCACTTGAGGCCGCAAACTCAGGGTCCCTCTCACATACCTAGAGCTGAGAGAAGCCTCCTCTTGAGGTGCTTGTGGTAAGGTGGTGTTCCTCTGGAGTCGAAGCCAGGGACTAACCTCTCATCTCGAGTTGATTCTTGGTCCACGGAGCTCTTTCGTTTTGCTACAGTGACGTCAGCATCCCTCTAGCCTTGAAACAGTGTTCTTGGGGTTTCTCTGGAGTGCCATCAAGGAAATCAAGGCTCCTTTCATGTGTGATGTGCAGCACGGAATTGCTCTGCACGCAGTGCAGGGGAATCGGGCTTCATCTCGCGGCGAGGTGGAAGTCTCATGGTTTTTCTCGAGTTGCGGCGGGAACCTGGGGTATATTCTCGAGTTACGATGGGGATGGCCCTTCCACACACGTGTTTGTTCAGCGACGTCAGGACTCCTGCCTAGTTGCGAGAGACAACTGGGGATTCTCCTCGAGTCTTGGCAGGGCAATTAGGACGCCTCTCCAGCTGAGGCGGGAGACCAAGGTTCCCTTTCCACGTGCCACAGGAATCCTGGGACTCCTATCAAGTTTCTCGAGGAGTCAGGCATCATCTCCTTTGAAGGCACTGATCTCCGCATACCTCTGGAGTTTTCAAAGGATGTGACGCCTCTGGTCGCGATGAGCTTGGGAACTAGGTCTTTCTCTGTGGTCTCCACAGGGGATTCAGACATCCTTTCGTCTTGGGAGATGCAAGACGAGCCTGCATTCAAGTCACTGCAGGGATATCCAGCCTTATTTCGAGTCAGAGCATCGCGGTGTACATTTCACTTGAGGCCGCAAACTCAGGGTCTCTCTCACATACCTAGAGCTGAGAGAAGCCTCCTCTTGAGGTGCTTGTGGTAATGTGGTATTCTTCTTTAGTCGAAGCCAGGGACTAAACTCTCATCTCGAGTAGATTCTTGGTCCACGGAGCTCTTTCGTGTTGCTACAGTGACCTCAGGATCCCTCTAGCCTTGAAACAGTGTTCTTGGGGTTTCTCTGGAGTGCCATCAAGGAAATCAAGGCTTCTTTCATATGTGATGTGCAGCACGGAATTGCTCTGCATGCAGTGCAGGAGAATCGGGGCTCTTCTCGCGGCGAGGGGGAAGTCTCATGGTTTTTCTCGAGTTGCGGCGGGAACCTGGGGTATATTCTCGAGTTACGACGGGGATGGCCCTTCCACACACGTGTTTGTTCAGCGACGTCAGACTCCTGCCTAGTTGCGAGGGACAACTCGGGATTCTCCTCGAGGCTTGGCAGGGCAATTGGGACGCCTCTCCAGCTGAGGCGGGAAACCAAGTGTCCCTTTCCACATGCCACAGGAATCCTGGGACTCCTATCAAGTTTCACGAGGAGTCAGGCATCGTCTCCTTTGGAGGCAGTGATCTCAGCTTACCTCTGGAGTTTTCAAAGGATGTGAGGCCTCCGGTCGCGATGAGGTGGGGAACTAGGTCTTTCTCTGTGGTCTCCACAGGGGATTCAGACATCCTTTCGTCTTCGGAGATGCAAGACGAGCCTGCATTCAAGTCAGTGCAGGGATATCCAGCCTTATTTCGAGTCAGGGCATCGCGGTGTCCGTTTCACGTGAGGCGGCAAACTCAGGGTACCTCTCACATACCTAGAGCTGAGAGAAGCCTCCTCTTGAGGTGCTTGTGGTAAGGTGGTATTCCTCTGGAGTCGAAGCCAGGGCCTAACCTCTCATCTCGAGTTGATTCTTGGTCCACTGAGCTCTTTCGTGTTGCTACAGTGACCTCAGGATCCCTCTAGCCTTGAAACAGTGTTCTTGGGGTTTCTCTGGAGTGCCATCAAGGAAATCAAGGCTCCTTTCATGTGTGATGTGCAAAACGGAATTGCTCTGCATGCAGTGCAGGGGAATCGGGGCTCATCTCGCGGCGAGGGGGAAGTCTCATGGTTTTTCTCGAGTTGCGGCGGGAACTTGGGGTATATTCTCGAGTTACGACGGGGATGGCCCTTCCACACACGTGTTTGTTCAGCGACGTCAGGACTCCTGCCTAGTTGCGAGGGACAACTCGGGATTCTCCTCGAGACTTGGCAGGGCAATTGGGACGCCTCTCCAGCTGAGGCGGGAGACCAAGGGTCCCTTTCCACTTGCCACAGGAATCCTGGGACTCCTATCAAGTTTCACGAGGAGTCAGGCATCGTCTCCTTTTGAGGAACTGATCTCCGCGTACCTCTGGAGTTTTCAAAGGATGTGAGGCCTCCGGTCTCGATGAGGTGGGGAACTAGGTCTTTCTCTGTGGTCTCCACAGGGGATTCAGACATCCTTTCGTCTTGGGAGATGCAAGACGAGCCTGCATTCAAGTCACTGCAGGGATATCCGGCCTTATTTCAAGTCAGGGCATCGTGGTGTCAATTCCACGTGAGACCGCAAACTCAGGATCCCTACCACATACCTAGAGCTGAGAGAAGCCTCCTCTTGAGGTGCTTGTGGTAAGTTGGGATTCCTCTGGAGTGGAAGCCAGGGACTAACCTCTCATCTCGAGTTGATTTTTGGTCCACGGAGCTCTTTCGTGTTGCTACTGTGACCTCAGGATCCCTCTAGCCTTGAAACAGTGTTCTTGAAGTTTCTCTGGAGTGCCATCAAGGAAATCAAGGCTCCTTTCATGTGTGATGTGCAACACGGAATAGCTCTGCACACAGTTCAGGGGAATCGGGCCTCATCTCGCGGCGAGGGGGAAGTCTCATGGTTTTTCTCGAGGTGCGGCGGGAACCTGGCGTATATTCTCGAGTTACGACGGGGAAGGCCCTTCCACACACGTGTTTGTTCAGCGACGTCAGGACTCCTGCCTAGTTCGAGGGACAACTCGGGATTCTCCTCGAGGTTGGCAGGGCAATTGGGATGCCTCTCCAGCTGAGGCGGGAGACCAAGGGTCCCTTTCCATGTGCCACAGCAATCTTGGGACTCCTATCAAGTTTCTCGAGGAGTCAGGCATCACCTCCTTTGAAGGCACTCATCTCCGCATACCTCTGGAGTTTTCAAAGAAAATGAGGCCTCCGGTCATGATGAGGTGGGGAACTAGGTCTTTCTCTGTGGTCTCCACAGGGATTTCAGACATCCTTTCGTCTTGGGAGACGCAAGACGAGCCTGCATTCAAGTCACTGCAGGGATATCCGACCTTATTTCGAGTCAGGGCATCGCGGTGTACATTCCACTTGAGGCCGCAAACTCAGGGTCTCTCTCACATACCTAGAGCTGAGAGAAGCCTCCTCTTGAGGTGCTTGTGGTAAGGTGGTATTCCTCTGGAGTCGAAGCCAGGGACTAACCTCTCATCTCGAGTTGATTCTTGGTCCACAGAGCCCTTTCGTGTTGCTACAGTGACCTCAGGATCCCTCTAGCCTTGAAACAGTGTTCTTGGTTTTTCTCTGGAGTGCCATCAAGGAAATCAAGGCTCCTTCCATGTGTGATGTGCAACACGGAATTGCTCTGCTAGCATTGCAGGGGAATCGGGCCTCATATCGCGTCGAGGGGGAAGTCTCATGGTTTTTCTCGAGTTGCGGCGGGAACCTGGGGTATATTCTCGAGTTACGACGGGGATGGCCCTTCCACACACGTGTTTCTTCAGCGATGTCAGGACTCCTGCCTAGTTGCGAGGGACAACTCGGGATTCTCCTCGAGGCTTGGCAGGGCAATTGGGACGCCTCTCCAGCTGAGGCGGGAGACCAAGAGTCCCTTTCCACGTGCCACAGGAATCCTGGGACTCCTATCAAGTTTCTCGAGGAGTCAGGCATTGTTTCCTTTGGAGGCACAGATCTCCGCGTACCTCTGGAGTTTTCAAAGGATGTGAGGCTTCCGGTCGCGATGAGGTGGGGAACTAGGTCTTTCTCTGTGGTCTCCAAAGTGGATTCAGACATCCTTTCGTCTTGGGAGATGCAAGACGAGCCTGCACTCAAGTCACTGCACGGATATCCCTGCTTATTTCGAGTCAGGGCATCGCGGTGTACATTCCACTTGAGGCAGCAAAATCAGGATCCGTCTCACATACCTAGAGCTGAGAGAAGCTTCCTCTTGCGGTGCTTGTGGTAAGGTGGTATTCCTCTGGAGTCGAAGCCAGGGACTAACCTCTCATCTCGAGTTGATTCTTGGTCCACGGAGCTCTTTCGTGTTGCTACAGTGACGTCAGGATCCCTCTAGCCTTGAAACAGTGTTCTTGGGATTTCTCCGGAGTGCCATCAAGGAAATCAATGCTCCTTTCATGTGTGATTGGCAGCACGGAATTGCTCTGCACACAGTGCAGGGGAATCGGGCCTCATCTCGCGGCGAGGGGAAAGTCTCATGGTTTTTCTCGAGGTGCGGCGGGAACCTGGGGTATATTCTCGAGTTACGACGGGGATGGCCCTTCCACACACGTGTTTGTTTAGCGACGTCAGGACTCCTGCCTAGTTGCGAGGGACAACTCGGGATTCTCCTCGAGGCTTGGCAGGGCAATTGGGACGCCTCTCCAGCTAAGGCGGGAGACCAAGGGTCCCTTTCCACGTGCCACAGGAATCCTGGGACTCCTATCAAGTTTCTCGAGGAGTCAGGCATCATCTCCTTTGAAGGCACTGATCTCCGCGTACCTCTGGAGTTTTCAAAGGAAATGAGGCCTCAGGTCGTGATGAGGTGGGGAACTAGGTCTTTCTCTGTGGTCTCCACAGGGGATTCAGACATCCTTTCGTCTTGGGAGATGCAAGACGAGCCTGCATTCAAGTCACTGCAGGGATATCCGGCCTTATTTCGAGTCAGGGAATCGCGGTGTACATTCCACTTGAGGCCGCAAACTCAGGGTCCCTCTCACATACCTAGAGCTGAGAGAAGCCTCCTCTTGAGGTGCTTGTGGTAAGGTGGTATTCTTCTTTAGTCGAAGCCAGGGACTAAACTCTCATCTCGAGTTGATTCTTGGTCCACGGAGCTCTTTCGTGTTGCTACAGTGACCTCAGGATCCCTCTAGCCTTGAAACAGTGTTCTTGGATTTTCTCTGGAGTGCCATCAAGGAAATCAAGGCTCCTTTCATATGTGATGTGCATCACGGAATTGCTCTGCATGCAGTGCAGGGGAATCGGGGCTCATCTCGCGGCGAGGGGAAGTCTCATGGTTTTTCTCGGGTTGCGGCGGGAACCTGAGGTATATTCTCGAGTTACGACGGGGATGGCCCTTCCACACACGTGTTTGTTCAGCGACGTCAGGACTCCTGCCTAGTTGCGAGGGACAACTCGGGATTCTACTCGAGGCTTGGTAGGGCAATTGGGACGCCTCTCCAGCTGAGGCGGGAGACCAAGGGTCCCTTTCCACGTGCCACAGGAATCCTGGGACTCCTATCTAGTTTCACGAGGAGTCAGGCATTGTTTCCTTTGGAGGCATTGATCTCCGCGTACCTCTGGAGTTTTCAAAGGATGTGAGGCCTCCGGTCGCGATGAGGTGGGGAACTTGGTCTTTCTCTGTGGTCTCCAAAGTGGATTCAGACTTCCTTTCGTCTTGGGAGATGCAAGACGAGCCTGCACTCAAGTCACTGCAGGGATATCCCTGCTTATTTCGAGTCAGGGCATCGCGGTGTCCATTCCATGTGAGGCCGCAAACTCAGGGTCCCTCTCACATACCTAGAGCTGAGAGAAGGCTCCTCTTGAGGTGCTTGTGGTAAGGTGGTATTCCTCTTGAGTCAAAGCCAGGGACTAACCTCTCATCTCGAGTTGATTTTTGGTCCACGGAGCTCTTTCTTATTGCTACAGTGACCTCAGGATCCCTCTAGCCTTGAAACAGTGTTCTTGGGGTTTCTCGGGAGTGCCATCAAGGAAATCAAGGCTCCTTTCATGTGTGATGTGAAACACGGAATTGCTCTGCACGCAGTGAAGGGGAATCGGGCCTCGTCTCGCGGCGAGGGGGAAGTCTCATGGTTTTTCTCGAGTTGCGGCGGGAACCTGGGGTATATTCTCGAGTTACGACGGGGATGGCCCTTCCACACACGTGTTTGTTCAGCGACGTCAGGACTCCTGCCTAGTTGCGAGTGAGAGTTCGGGATTCTTCTCGAGGCTTGGCAGGGCAATTGGGACGCCTCTCCAGCTGAGGCGGTGGACAAAGTGTCCCTTTCCACGTGCCACAGGAATCCTGGGTCTCCTATCAAGTTTCACGAGGAGTCAGGCATTGTCTCCTTTGGAGGCACTGATCTCCGCGTACCTCTGGATTTTTCAAAGGATGTGAGGCCTCCGGTCGCGATGAGCTGGGGAACTAGGTCTTTCTCTGTGGTCTCCACAGGGGATTCAGACATCCTTTCGTCTTGGGAGATGCAAGACGAGCCTGCATTCAAGTCACTGCAGGGATATCCGGCCTTATTTCGAGTCAGGGCATCGCGGTGTACATTCCACTTGAGGCCGCAAACTCAGGGTCCCTCTCACATACCTAGAGCTGAGAGAAGCCTCCTCTTGAGGTGCTTGTGGTAAGGTGGTATTCCTCTGGAGTCGAAGCCAGGGACTAACCTCTCATCTCGAGTTGATTCTTGGTCCACGGAGCTCTTTCGTGTTGCTACAGGGACCTCAGGATCCCTCTAGCCTTGAAACAGTGTTCTTGGGGTTTCTCTGGAGTGCCATCAAGGAAATCAAGGCTTCTTTCATATGTGATGTGCAGCACGGAATTGCTCTGCATGCAGTGCAGGGGAATCGGGGCTCTTCTCGCGGCGAGGGGGAAGTCTCATGGTTTTTCTCGAGTTGCGGCGGGAACCTGGGGTATATTCTCGAGTTACGACGGGGATGGCCCTCCACACTCGTGTTTGTTCAGCGACGTCAGGACTCCTGGATAGTTGCGAGGGACAACTCGGGATTCTCCTCGAGGCTTGGCAGGGCAATTGGGACGCCTCTCCAGCTGAGGCGGGAGACCAAGGGTCCCTTTCCACGTGCCACAGGAATCCTGGGACTCCTATCAAGTTTCTCGAGGAGTCAGGCATCATCTCCTTTGAAGGCACTGATCTCCACATACCTCTGGAGTTTTCTAAGGAAATGAGGCCTCCGGTCGTGATGAGGTGGGGAACTAGGTCTTTCTCTGTGGTCTCCACAGGGGATTCAGACATCCTTTCGTCTTGGGAGATGCAAGACGAGCCTACATTCAAGTCACTGCAGGGATATCCGGCCTTATTTCGAGTCAGGGCATCGCGGTGTACATTCAACTTGAGGCCGCAAACTCAGGGTCCCTCTCACATACCTAGAGCTGAGAGAAGCCTCCTCTTGAGGTGCTTGTGGTAAGGTGGTATTCTTCTTTAGTCGAAGCCAGGGACTAAACTCTCATCTGGAGTAGATTCGTGGTCCACGGAGCTCTTTCGTGTTGCTACAGTGACCTCAGGATCCCTCTAGCCTTGAAACAGTGTTCTTGAAGTTTCTCTGGAGTGCCATCAAGGAAATCAAGGCTCCTTTCATGTGTGATGTGCAACACGGAATAGCTCTGCACACAGTTCAGGGGAATCGGGCCTCATCTCGCGGCGAGGGGGAAGTCTCATGGTTTTTCTCGAGGTGCGGCGGGAACCTGGCGTATATTCTCGAGTTACGACGGGGAAGGCCCTTCCACACACGTGTTTGTTCAGCGACGTCAGGACTCCTGCCTCGTTCGAGGGACAACTCGGGATTCTCCTCGAGGTTGGCAGGGCAATTGGGATGCCTCTCCAGCTGAGGCGGGAGACCAAGGGTCCCTTTCCATGTGCCACAGCAATCTTGGGACTCCTATCAAGTTTCTCGAGGAGTCAGGCATCACCTCCTTTGAAGGCACTCATCTCCGCATACCTCTGGAGTTTTCAAAGAAAATGAGGCCTCCGGTCATGATGAGGTGGGGAACTAGGTCTTTCTCTGTGGTCTCCACAGGGATTTCAGACATCCTTTCGTCTTGGGAGACGCAAGACGAGCCTGCATTCAAGTCACTGCAGGGATATCCGACCTTATTTCGAGTCAGGGCATCGCGGTGTACATTCCACTTGAGGCCGCAAACTCAGGGTCTCTCTCACATACCTAGAGCTGAGAGAAGCCTCCTCTTGAGGTGCTTGTGGTAAGGTGGTATTCCTCTGGAGTCGAAGCCAGGGACTAACCTCTCATCTCGAGTTGATTCTTGGTCCACAGAGCCCTTTCGTGTTGCTACAGTGACCTCAGGATCCCTCTAGCCTTGAAACAGTGTTCTTGGTTTTTCTCTGGAGTGCCATCAAGGAAATCAAGGCTCCTTCCATGTGTGATGTGCAACACGGAATTGCTCTGCAAGCATTGAAGGGGAATCGGGCCTCATCTCGCGGCGAGGGGGAAGTCTCATGGTTTTTCTCGAGTTGCGGCGGGAACCTGGGGTATATTCTCGAGTTACGACGGGGATGGCCCTCCACACTCGTGTTTGTTCAGCGACGTCAGGACTCCTGGATAGTTGCGAGGGACAACTCGGGATTCTCCTC
Organism: Cervus elaphus; assembly: GCF_910594005.1. Taxonomy (NCBI): domain Eukaryota; kingdom Metazoa; phylum Chordata; class Mammalia; order Artiodactyla; family Cervidae; genus Cervus; species Cervus elaphus. The sequence goes on along the minus strand of NC_057816.1, from coordinate 50,005,171 downwards.
GAGGCTTGGCAGGGCAATTGGGACGCCTCTCCAGCTGAGGCGGGAGACCAAGGGTCCCTTTCCACGTGCCACAGGAATCCTGGGACTCCTATCAAGTTTCTCGAGGAGTCAGGCATCATCTCCTTTGAAGGCACTGATCTCCACATACCTCTGGAGTTTTCTAAGGAAATGAGGCCTCCGGTCGTGATGAGGTGGGGAACTAGGTCTTTCTCTGTGGTCTCCACAGGGGATTCAGACATCCTTTCGTCTTGGGAGATGCAAGACGAGCCTACATTCAAGTCACTGCAGGGATATCCGGCCTTATTTCGAGTCAGGGCATCGCGGTGTACATTCAACTTGAGGCCGCAAACTCAGGGTCCCTCTCACATACCTAGAGCTGAGAGAAGCCTCCTCTTGAGGTGCTTGTGGTAAGGTGGTATTCTTCTTTAGTCGAAGCCAGGGACTAAACTCTCATCTGGAGTAGATTCGTGGTCCACGGAGCTCTTTCGTGTTGCTACAGTGACCTCAGGATCCCTCTAGCCTTGAAACAGTGTTCTTGGGGTTTCTCTGGAGTGCCATCAAGGAAATCAAGGCTCCTTTCATATGTGATGTGCATCACGGAATTGCTCTGCATGCAGTGCAGGGGAATCGGGGCTAATCTCGCGGCGAGGGGGAAGTCTCATGGTTTTTCTCGAGTTGCGGCGGGAACCTGGGGTATATTCTCGAGTTACAACGGGGATGGCCCTTCCACACACGTGTTTGTTCAGCAACGTCAGGACTCCTGCCTAGTTGCGAGGGACAACTCGGGATTCTCCTCGAGGCTTGGCAGGGCAATTGCGACGCCTCTTCAGCTGAGGCGGGAAACCAAGTGTCCCTTTCGTCGTGCCACAGGAATCCTGGGACTCCTATCAAGTTTCACGAGGAGTCAGGCATCGTCTCCTTTGGAGGCACTGATCTCCGCGTCCCTCTGGAGTTTTCAAAGGATGTGAGGCCTCCGGTCGCGATGAGGTGGGGAACTAGGTCTTTCTCTGTGTTCTCCACAGGGGATTCAGACATCCTTTCATCTTGGGAGATGCAAGACGAGCCTGCATTCAAGTCACTGCAGGGATATCCAACCTTATTTCGAGTCAGGGCATCGCGGTGTACATTCCACTTGAGGCCGCAAACTCAGGGTCCCTCTCACATACCTAGAGCTGAGAGAAGCCTCCTCTTGAGGTGCTTGTGGCAAGGTGGTATTCCTCTGGAGTCGAAGCCAGGGCCTACCCTCTCATCTCGAGTTGATTCTTGGTCCACAGAGCTCTTTCGTGTTGCTACAGTGACCTCAGGATCCCTCTAGCCTTGAAACAGTGTTCTTGGTTTTTCTCTGGAGTGCCATCAAGGAAATCAAGGCTCCTTTCATGTGTGATGTGCAACACGGAATTGCTCTGCACGCAGTGCAGGGGAATCGGGCCTCATCTCACAGCGAGGGGGAAGTCTCATGGTTTTTCTTGAGTTGCGGCTGGAACCTGGGGTATATTCTCGAGTTACGACGGGGATGGCCCTTCCACACACGTGTTTGTTCAGCGACGTCAGGACTCTTGCCTAGTTGCGAGGAACAACTCGGGATTCTCCTCGAGGCCTGGCAGGGCAATTGGGACGCCTCTCCATCTGAGGCGGGATACCAAGGGTCCCTTTCCACGTGCCACAGGAATCCTGGCACTCCTATCAAGTTTCTCGAGGAATCAGCCATCATTTCCTTTGAGGCACTGATCTAAGCATACCTCTGGAGTTTTCAAAGGATGTAACGCCTCTGGTCGCGATGAGCTGGGGAACTAGGTCTTTCTCTGTGGTCTCCACAGGGGATTCAGACATCCTTTCGTCTTGGGAGATGCAAGACGAGCCTGCATTCAAGTCACTGCAGGGATATCCGACCTTATTTCGAGTCAGGGCATCGCGGTGTACATTCCACTTGAGGCCGCAAACTCAGGGTCCCTCTCACATACCTAGAGCTGAGAGAAGCCTCCTCTTGAGGTGCTTGTGGTAAGGTGGTATTCAACTGGAGTCGGAGCCAGGGACTAACCTCTCATCTCGAGTTGATTCTTGGTCCACGGAGCTCTTTCGTGTTGCTACAGTGACGTCAGCATCCCTCTAGCCTTGAAACAGTGTTCTTGGGATTTCTCTGGAGTGCCATCAAGGAAATCAAGGCTCCTTTCATGTGTGATGTGCAGCACGGAATTTCTCTGCACGCAGTGCTGGGGAATCGGGCTTCATCTCGCGGCGAGGGGGAAGTCTCATGGTTTTTCTCGAGGTGCGGCGGGAACTTGGGGTATATTCTCGAGTTACGACGGGGATGGCCCTTCCACACACGTGTTTGTTCAGCGACGTCAGGACTCCTGCCTAGTTGCGAGGGACAACTCGGGATTCTCCTCGAGGCTTGGCATGGCAATTGGGACGCCTCTCCAGCTGAGGCGGGAGACCAAGTGTCCCTTTCCACGTGCCACAGGAATCCTGGGACTCCTATCAAGTTTCTCGAGGAATCAGGCATCATCTCCTTTGAAGGCACTGATCTCCGCATACCTCTGGAGTTTTCTAAGGAAATGAGGCCTCCGGTCGTGATGAGGTGGGGAACTAGGTCTTTCTCTGTGGTCTCCACAGGGGATTCAGACATCCTTTCGTCTTGGGAGATGCAAGACGAGCCTACATTCAAGTCACTGCAGGGATATCCGGCCTTATTTCGAGTCAGGGCATCGCGGTGTACATTCCACTTGAGGCCGCAAACTCAGGGTCCCTCTCACATACCTAGAGCTGAGAGAAGCCTCCTCTTGAGGTGCTTGTGGTAAGGTGGTATTCTTCTTTAGTCGAAGCCAGGGACTAAACTCTCATCTCGAGTAGATTCTTGGTCCACGGAGCTCTTTCGTGTTGCTACAGTGACCTCAGGATCCCTCTAGCCTTGAAACAGTGTTCTTGGGGTTTCTCTGGAGTGCCATCAAGGAAATCAATGCTCCTTTCATATGTGATGTGCATCACGGAATTGCTCTGCATGCAGTACAGGGGAATCGGGGCTCATCTCGCGGCGAGGGGAAGTCTCATGGTTTTTCTCGGGTTGCGGCGGGAACCTGGGGTATATTCTCGAGTTACGACGGGGATGGCCCTTCCACACACGTGTTTGTTCAGCGACGTCAGGACTCCTGCCTAGTTGCGAGGGACAACTCGGGATTCTCCTCGAGGCTTGGCAGGGCAATTGGGACGCCTCTCCAGCTGAGGCGTTAGACCAAGGGTCCCTTTCCACGTGCCACAGGAATCCTGGGACTCCTATCAAGTTTCTCGAGGAGTCAGGCATCATCTCCTTTGAAGGCACTGATCTCCGCATACCTCTGGAGTTTTCAAAGGATGTGACGCCTCTGGTCGCGATGATCTGGGGAACTAGGTCTTTCTCTGTGGTCCCCACAGGGGATTCAGACATCCTTTCGTCTTGGGAGATGCAAGACGAGCCTACATTCAAGTCACTGCAGGGATATCCGGCCTTATTTCGAGTCAGGGCATCGCGGTGTACATTCCACTTGAGGCCGCAAACTCAGGGTCCCTCTCACATACCTAGAGCTGAGAGAAGCCTCCTCTTGAGGTGCTTGTGGTAAGGTGGTATTCTTCTTTAGTCGAAGCCAGGGACTAACCTCTCATCTCGAGTAGATTCGTGGTCCACGGAGCTCTTTCGTGTTGCTACAGTGACCTCAGGATCCCTCTAGCCTTGAAACAGTGTTCTTGGGGTTTCTCTGGAGTGCCATCAAGGAAATCAAGGCTCCTTTCATATGTGATGTGCATCACGGAATTGCTCTGCATGCAGTGCAGGGGAATCGGGGCTCATCTCGCGGAGAGGGGGAAGTCTCATGGTTTTTCTCGAGTTGCGGCGGGAACCTGGGGTATATTCTCGAGTTACGACGGGGATGGCCCTTCCACACACGTGTTTGTTCAGCGATGTCAGGACTCCTGCCTAGTTGCGAGGGACAACTCGGGATTCTCCTCGAGGCTTGGCAGGGCAATTGGGACGCCTCTCCAGCTGAGGCGGGAGACCAAGGGTCCCTTTCCACGTGCCACAGGAATCCTGGGACTCCTATCAAGTTTCACGAGGAGTCAGGCATTGTTTCCTTTGGAGGCACTGATCTCCGCGTACCTCTGGAGTTTTCAAAGGATGTGAGGCCTCCGGTCGCGATGAGGTGGGGAACTAGGTCTTTCTCTGTGGTCTCCAAAGTGGATTCAGACATCCTTTCGTCTTGGGAGATGCAAGACGAGCCTGCACTCAAGTCACTGCACGGATATCCCTGCTTATTTCGAGTCAGGGCATCTCGGTGTCCATTCCACATGAGGCCGCAAACTCAGGGTCCCGCTCACATACCTAGAGCTGAGAGAAGCTTCCTCTTGAGGTGCTTGTGGTAAGGTGGTATTCCTCTGGAGTCAAAGCCAGGAACTAACCTCTCATCTCGAGTTGATTCTTGGTCCACGGAGCTCTTTCGTGTTGCTACAGTGACGTCAGGATCCCTCTAGCCTTGAAACAGAGTTCTTGGGATTTCTCCGGAGTGCCATCAAGGAAATCAAGGTTCCTTTCATGTGTGATGTGCAGCACGGAATTGCTCTGCACGCAGTGCAGGGGAATCGGGCCTCATCTCGCGGCGAGGGCGAAGTCTCATGGTTTTTCTCGAGGTGCGGCGGGAACCTGGGGTATATTCTCGAGTTACGACGGGGATGGCCCTTCCACACACGTGTTTGTTCAGCGACGTCAGGACTCCTGCCTAGTTGCGAGGGACAACTCGGGATTCTCCTCGAGGCTTGGCAGGGCAATTGGGACGCCTCTCCAGCTGAGGCGTTAGACCAAGGGTCCCTTTCCACGTGCCACAGGAATCCTGGGACTCCTATCAAGTTTCTCGAGGAGTCAGGCATCATCTCCTTTGAAGGCACTGATCTCCGCATACCTCTGGAGTTTTCAAAGGATGTGACGCCTTTGGTCGCGATGAGCTGGGGAACTAGTTCTTTCTCTGTGGTCTCCACAGGGGATTCAGACATCCTTTCGTCTTGGGAGATGCAAGACGAGCCTACATTCAAGTCACTGCAGGGATATCCGGCCTTATTTCGAGTCAGGGCATCGCGGTGTCCATTCCACTTGAGGCCGCAAACTCAGCGTCCCTCTCACATACCTAGAGCTGAGAGAAGCCTCCTCTTGAGGTGCTTGTGGTAAGGTGGTATTCTTCTTTAGTCGAAGCCAGGGACTAAACTCTCATCTCGAGTAGATTCTTGGTCCACGGAGCTCTTTCGTGATGCTACAGTGACCTCAGGATCCCTCTAGCCTTGAAACAGTGTTCTTGGGGTTTCTCTGGAGTGCCATCAAGGAAATCAAGGCTCCTTTCATATGTGATGTGCATCACGGAATTGCTCTGCATGCAGTGCAGGGGAATCGGGGCTCATCTCGCGGCGAGGGGGAAGTGTCATGGTTTTTCTCGAGTTGCGGCGGGAACCTGGGGTATATTCTCGAGTTACGACGGGGATGGCCCTTCCACACACGTGTTTCTTCAGCGACGTCAGGACTCCTGCCAAGTTGCGAGGGACAACTCGGGATTCTCCTCGAGGCTTGGCAGGGCAATTGGGACGCCTCTCCAGCTGAGGCGGGAAACCAAGTGTCCCTTTCGACGTGCCACAGGAATCCTGGGACTTCTATCAAGTTTCACGAGGAGTCAGGCATCGTCTCCTTTGGAGGCACTGATCTCCGCGTCCCTCTGGAGTTTTCAAAGGATGTGAGGCCACCGGTCGCGATGAGGTGGGGAACTAGGTCTTTCTCTGTGTTCTCCACAGGGGATTCAGACATCCTTTCGACTTGGCAGATGCAAGACGAGCCTGCATTCAAGTCACTGCAGGGATATCCGGCCTTATTTCGAGTCAGGGCATCGCGGTGTACATTCCACTTGAGGCCGCAAACTCAGGGTCCCTCTCACATACCTAGAGCTGAGAGAAGCCTCCTCCTGAGGTGCTTGTGGTAAGGTGGTATTCCTCTGGAGTCGAAGCCAGGGCCTAACCTCTCATCTCGAGTTGATTCTTGGTCCACAGAGCTCTTTCGTATTGCTCCAGTGACCTCAGGATCCCTCTAGCCTTGAAACAGTGTTCTTGGTTTTTCTCTGGAGTGCCATCAAGGAAATCAAGGCTCCTTCCATGTGTGATGTGCAACACAGAATTGCTCTGCACGCAGTGCAGGGGAATCGGGCCTCATCTCGCGGCGAGGGGGAAGTCTCATGGTTTTTCTCGAGTTGCGGCGGGAACCTGGGATATATTCTCGAGTTACGACGGGGATGGCCCTTCCACACACGTGTTTGTTCAGCGATGTCAGGACTCCTGCCTAGTTGCGAGGGACAACTCGGGATTCTCCTCGAGGCTTGGCAGGGCAATTGGGACGCCTCTCCAGCTGAGGCGGGAGACCAAGGGTCCCTTTCCACGTGCCACAGGAATCCTGGGACTCCTATCAAGTTTCACGAGGAGTCAGGCATTGTTTCCTTTGGAGGCACTGATCTACGCATACCTCTGGAGTTTTCAAAGGATGTGAGGCCTCCGGTCGCGATGAGGTGGGGAACTAGGTCTTCCTCTGTGGTCTCCAAAGTGGATTCAGACATCCTTTCGTCTTGGGAGATGCAAGACGAGCCTGCACTCAAGTCACTGCACGGATATCCCTGCTTATTTCGAGTCAGGGCATCGCGGTGTCTGTTTCACGTGAGGCCGCAAACTCAGGGTACCTCTCACATACCTAGACCTGAGAGAAGCCTCCTCTTGAGGTGCTTGTGGTAAGGTGGTACTCCTCTAGAGTCGAAGCCAGGGACTAATCTCTCATCTCGAGTTGATTTTTTGTCCAAGGAGCTCTTTTGTGTTGCTACAGTGACCTCAGGATCCCTCTAGCCTTGAAACAGTGTTCTTGGGGTTTCTCTGGAGTGCCATCAAGGAAATCTATTCTCCTTTCATGTGTGATGTGCAACACGGCATTGCTCTGCACGCAGTGCAGGGTAATCGGGCCTCTTCTCGCGGTGAGGGGGAAGTCTCATGGTTTTTCTCGAGGTGCGGCGGGAACCTGGGGTATATTCTCGAGTTACGACGGGGATGGCCCTTCCACACACGTGTTTCTTCAGCGACGTCAGGACTCCTGCCTAGTTGCGAGGGAAAACTCGGGATTCTCCTCGAGACTTGCCAGGGCCATTGGGACGCCTCTCCAGCTGAGGCGGGAGACCAAGTGTCCCTTTCCACTTGCCACAGGAATCCTGGGACTCCTATCAAGTTTCACGAGGAGTCAGGCATCGTCTCCTTTGGAGGCACTGATCACCACGTACCTCTGGAGATTTCAAAGTATGTGAGGCCTCCGGTCGCGATGAGGTGGGAAACTAGGTCTTTCTCTGTGGTCTCCACAGGGGATTCAGACATCCTTTCGTCTTGGGAGATGCAAGACGAGCCTGCATTCTAGTCACTGCAGGGATATCTGGCCTTATTTCGAGTCACGGCATCGCGGTGACCATTCCACGTGAGGCTGCAAACTCAGGGTCCCTCTCACATACATAGAGCTGAGAGAAGCCTCCTCTTGCGGTGCTTTTGGTAAGGTGGTATTCCTCTGGAGTCGAAGCCAGGGACTAACCTCTCATCTCGAGTTGATTTTTGGTCCAGGGAGCTCTTTCGTGTTGCTACAGTGCCCTCAGGATCCCTCTAGCCTTGAAACAGTGTTCTTGGGATTTCTCTGGAGTGCCATCAAGGAAATGAAGGCTCCTTTCATGTGTGATGTGCAGCACGGAATTGCTCTGCACGAAGTGCAGGGGAATTGGGCCTCATCTCACGGCGAGGGGGAAGTCTCATGGTTTTACTCGAGTTGCGGCGGGAACCTGGGTTATATTCTCGAGTTACGATGGGGATGGCCCTTCCACACACGTGTTTGTTCAGCGACGTCAGGACTCCTGCCTAGTTGCGAGGGACAACTCGGGATTCTCCTCGAGGCTTGGCAGGGCAATTGGGACGCCCCTCCAGCTGAGGCGTGAGACCAAGGGTCCCGTTCCACGAGCCACAGAAATCCTGGGACTCCTATCAAGTTTCTCGAGGAGTCAGGCATCATCTCCTTTGAAGGCACTGATCTCCGCATACCTCTGGAGTTTTCAAAGGATGTGAGGCCTCCGGTCACGATGAGCTGGGGAACTAGGTCTTTCTCTGTGGTCTCCACAGGGGATTCAGACATCCTTTTGTCTTGGGAGATGCAAGACGAGCCTACATTCAAGTCACTGCAGGGATATCCGGCCTTATTTCGAGTCAGGGCATCGCGGTGTCCATTCCACTTGAGGCCGCAAACTCAGGGTCCCTGTCACATACCTAGAGCTGAGAGAATCCTCCTCTTGAGGTGCTTGTGGTAAGGTGGTATTCTTCTTTAGTCGAAACCAGGGACTAACCTCTCATCTTGAGTTGATTCTTAGTCCACGGAGCTCTTTCGTGTTGCTACAGTGACCTCAGGAGCCCTCTAGCCTTGAAACAGTGTTCTTGGGATTTCTCTGGAGTGCCATCAAGGAAATCAAGGCTCCTTTCATGTGTGATGTGCAGCACGGAATTGCTCTGCACGCAGTGCAGGGGAATAGGGCCTCATCTCGCGTCGAGGGGGAAGTCTCATGGTTTTTCTCGAGTTGCGGCGGGAACCTGGGGTATATTCTCGACTTACGACGGGGATGGCCCTTCCACACACGTGTCTGTTCAGCGACATCAGGACGCCTGCCTAGTTGCGAGGGACAACTCGGGATTCTCCTCGAGGCTTGGCAGGGCAATTGGAACGCCTCTCCAGCTGAGGCGGGAAACCAAGTGTCCCTTTCCACATGCCACAGGAATCCTGGGACTCCTATCAAGTTTCACGAGGAGTCAGGCATCGTCTCCTTTGGAGGCACTGATCTCCGCATACCTCTGGAGTTTTCAAAGGATGTGAGGCCTCCGGTCGCGATGAGGTGGGGAACTAGGTCTTTCTCTGTGGTCTCCACAGGGGATTCAGACATCCTTTCGACTTGGGAGATGCAAGACGAGCTTGCATTCAAGTCACTGCAGGGATATCCAGCCTTATTTCGATTCAGCGCATTGCGGTGTTCGTTTCACGTGAGGCCGCAAACTCAGGGTACCTCTCACATACCTAGACCTGAGAGAAGCCTCCTCTTGAGGTGCTTGTGGTAAGGTGGTACTCCTCTAGAGTCGAAGCCAGGGACTAACCTCTCATCTCGAGTTGATTTTTTGTCCAAGGAGCTCTTTGCTGTTGCTACAGTGACCTCAGGATCCCTCTAGCCTTGAAACAGTGTTCTTGGGGTTTCTCTGGAGTGCCATCAAGGAAATCAAGGCTCCTTTCATGTGTGATGTGCAAAGCGGAATTGCTCTGCATGCAGTGCAGTGGAACGGTGCTCATCTTGCGGCGAGGGGGAAGTCTCATGGTTTTTCTCGAGTTGCGGCGGGAACTTGGGGTATATTCTCGAGTTACGAAGGGGATGGCCCTTCCACACACGTGTTTGTTCAGCGACGTCAGGGCTCCTGCCTAGTTGCGAGGGACAACTCGGGATTCTCCTTCAGACTTGGCAGGGCAATTGTAACGCCTCTCCAGCTGAGGCGGGAGACCAAGTGTCCCTTTCCAGTTGCCACAGGAATCCTGGGACTCCAATCAAATTTCACGAGGAGTCAGGCATCGTCTCCTTTTGAGGCACTGATCTCCGCGTACCTCTGGAGTTTTCAAAGGATGTGAGGCCTCCGGTCTCGATGAGGTGGGGAACTAGGTCATTCTCTGTGGTCTCCACAGGGGATTGAGACATCCTTTCGTCTTGGGAGATGCAAGACGAGCCTGCATTCAAGTCACTGCAGGGATATCCGACCTTATTTCAAGTCAGGGCATCGTGGTGCCAATTCCACGTGAGACCGCAAACTCAGGGTCCCTCTCACATACCTAGAGCTGAGAGAATCCTCCTCTTGAAGTGCTTGTGGTAAGGTGGTATTCCTCTGGAGTCGAAGCCAGGGACTAACCTCTCATCTGGAGTTGATTTTTGGTCCACGGAGCTCTTTCGTGTTGCTGCAGTGACATCAGGATCCCTCTAGCCTTGAAACAGTGTTCTTGGGGTTTCTCTGGAGTGCCATCAAGGAAATCAAGGCTCCTTTCATGTGTCATGTGCAACACAGAATTGCTCTGCACGTAGTGCAGGGAAATCTGGCCTCATCTCGCGGCGAGGGGGAAGTCTCATGCTTTTTCTCGAGTTGCGGCGGGAACCTGGGGTATATTCTCGAGTTACGACGGGGATGGCCCTTCCACACACGTGTTTGTTCAGCGACGTCAGCACTCCTGCCTGGTTGCGAGGGACAACTCGGGATTCTCCTCGAGGCTTGGCAGGGCAATTGGGACGCCTCTCCAGCTGAGGCGGGAGACAAAGGGTCCCTTTCAACGTGCCACAGGAATCCTGGGACTCCTATCAAGTTTCACGAGGAGTCAGGCATTGTTTCCTTTGGAGGCACTGATCTCCGTGTACCTCTGGAGTTTTCAAAGGATGTGAGGCCTCCGGTCGCGATGAGGTGGGGAACTAGGTCTTTCTCTGTGGTCTCCAAAGTGGATTCAGACATCCTTTCGTCTTGGGAGATGCAAGACGAGCCTGCACTCAAGTCACTGCACGGATATCCCTGCTTATTTCGAGTCAGGGCATCTCGGTGTCCATTCCACATGAGGCCGCAAACTCAGGGTCCCGCTCACATACCTAGAGCTGAGAGAAGCTTCCTCTTGAGGTGCTTGTGGTAAGGTGGTATTCCTCTGGAGTCAAAGCCAGGAACTAACCTCTCATCTCGAGTTGATTCTTGGTCCACGGAGCTCTTTCGTGTTGCTACAGTGACGTCAGGATCCCTCTAGCCTTGAAACAGAGTTCTTGGGATTTCTCCGGAGTGCCATCAAGGAAATCAAGGTTCCTTTCATGTGTGATGTGCAGCACGGAATTGCTCTGCACGCAGTGCAGGGGAATCGGGCCTCATCTCGCGGCGAGGGCGAAGTCTCATGGTTTTTCTCGAGGTGCGGCGGGAACCTGGGGTATATTCTCGAGTTACGACGGGGATGGCCCTTCCACACACGTGTTTGTTCAGCGACGTCAGGACTCCTGCCTAGTTGCGAGGGACAACTCGGGATTCTCCTCGAGGCTTGGCAGGGCAATTGGGACGCCTCTCCAGCTGAGGCGTTAGACCAAGGGTCCCTTTCCACGTGCCACAGGAATCCTGGGACTCCTATCAAGTTTCTCGAGGAGTCAGGCATCATCTCCTTTGAAGGCACTGATCTCCGCATACCTCTGGAGTTTTCAAAGGATGTGACGCCTTTGGTCGCGATGAGCTGGGGAACTAGTTCTTTCTCTGTGGTCTCCACAGGGGATTCAGACATCCTTTCGTCTTGGGAGATGCAAGACGAGCCTACATTCAAGTCACTGCAGGGATATCCGGCCTTATTTCGAGTCAGGGCATCGCGGTGTCCATTCCACTTGAGGCCGCAAACTCAGCGTCCCTCTCACATACCTAGAGCTGAGAGAAGCCTCCTCTTGAGGTGCTTGTGGTAAGGTGGTATTCTTCTTTAGTCGAAGCCAGGGACTAAACTCTCATCTCGAGTAGATTCTTGGTCCACGGAGCTCTTTCGTGTTGCTACAGTGACCTCAGGATCCCTCTAGCCTTGAAACAGTGTTCTTGGGGTTTCTCTGGAGTGCCATCAAGGAAATCAAGTCTCCTTTCATATGTGATGTGCATCACGGAATTGCTCTGCATGCAGTGCAGGGGAATCGGGGCTCATCTCGCGGCGAGGGGGAAGTGTCATGGTTTTTCTCGAGTTGCGGCGGGAACCTGGGGTATATTCTCGAGTTACGACGGGGATGGCCCTTCCACACACGTGTTTCTTCAGCGACGTCAGGACTCCTGCCTAGTTGCGAGGGACAACTCGGGATTCTCCTCGAGGCTTGGCAGGGCAATTGGGACGCCTCTCCAGCTGAGGCGGGAAACCAAGTGTCCCTTTCGACGTGCCACAGGAATCCTGGGACTTCTATCAAGTTTCACGAGGAGTCAGGCATCGTCTCCTTTGGAGGCACTGATCTCCGCGTCCCTCTGGAGTTTTCAAAGGATGTGAGGCCTCCGGTCGCGATGAGGTGGGGAACTAGGTCTTTCTCTGTGTTCTCCACAGGGGATTCAGACATCCTTTCGACTTGGCAGATGCAAGACGAGCCTGCATTCAAGTCACTGCAGGGATATCCGGCCTTATTTCGAGTCAGGGCATCGCGGTGTACATTCCACTTGAGGCCGCAAACTCAGGGTCCCTCTCACATACCTAGAGCTGAGAGAAGCCTCCTCCTGAGGTGCTTGTGGTAAGGTGGTATTCCTCTGGAGTCGAAGCCAGGGCCTAACCTCTCATCTCGAGTTGATTCTTGGTCCACAGAGCTCTTTCGTATTGCTCCAGTGACCTCAGGATCCCTCTAGCCTTGAAACAGTGTTCTTGGTTTTTCTCTGGAGTGCCATCAAGGAAATCAAGGCTCCTTCCATGTGTGATGTGCAACACAGAATTGCTCTGCACGCAGTGCAGGGGAATCGGGCCTCATCTCGCGGCGAGGGGGAAGTCTCATGGTTTTTCTCGAGTTGCGGCGGGAACCTGGGATATATTCTCGAGTTACGACGGGGATGGCCCTTCCACACACGTGTTTGTTCAGCGATGTCAGGACTCCTGCCTAGTTGCGAGGGACAACTCGGGATTCTCCTCGAGGCTTGGCAGGGCAATTGGGACGCCTCTCCAGCTGAGGCGGGAGACCAAGGGTCCCTTTCCACGTGCCACAGGAATCCTGGGACTCCTATCAAGTTTCACGAGGAGTCAGGCATTGTTTCCTTTGGAGGCACTGATCTACGCGTACCTCTGGAGTTTTCAAAGGATGTGAGGCCTCCGGTCGCGATGAGGTGGGGAACTAGGTCTTCCTCTGTGGTCTCCAAAGTGGATTCAGACATCCTTTCGTCTTTGGAGATGCAAGACGAGCCTGCACTCAAGTCACTGCACGGATATCCCTGCTTATTTCGAGTCAGGGCATCGCGGTGTCTGTTTCACGTGAGGCCGCAAACTCAGGGTACCTCTCACATACCTAGACCTGAGAGAAGCCTCCTCTTGAGGTGCTTGTGGTAAGGTGGTACTCCTCTAGAGTCGAAGCCAGGGACTAATCTCTCATCTCGAGTTGATTTTTTGTCCAAGGAGCTCTTTTGTGTTGCTACAGTGACCTCAGGATCCCTCTAGCCTTGAAACAGTGTTCTTGGGGTTTCTCTGGAGTGCCATCAAGGAAATCTATTCTCCTTTCATGTGTGATGTGCAACACGGCATTGCTCTGCACGCAGTGCAGGGTAATCGGGCCTCTTCTCGCGGTGAGGGGGAAGTCTCATGGTTTTTCTCGAGGTGCGGCGGGAACCTGGGGTATATTCTCGAGTTACGACGGGGATGGCCCTTCCACACACGTGTTTCTTCAGCGACGTCAGGACTCCTGCCTAGTTGCGAGGGAAAACTCGGGATTCTCCTCGAGACTTGCCAGGGCCATTGGGACGCCTCTCCAGCTGAGGCGGGAGACCAAGTGTCCCTTTCCACTTGCCACAGGAATCCTGGGACTCCTATCAAGTTTCACGAGGAGTCAGGCATCGTCTCCTTTGGAGGCACTGATCACCACGTACCTCTGGAGATTTCAAAGTATGTGAGGCCTCCGGTCGCGATGAGGTGGGAAACTAGGTCTTTCTCTGTGGTCTCCACAGGGGATTCAGACATCCTTTCGTCTTGGGAGATGCAAGACGAGCCTGCATTCTAGTCACTGCAGGGATATCTGGCCTTATTTCGAGTCACGGCATCGCGGTGACCATTCCACGTGAGGCTGCAAACTCAGGGTCCCTCTCACATACATAGAGCTGAGAGAAGCCTCCTCTTGCGGTGCTTTTGGTAAGGTGGTATTCCTCTGGAGTCGAAGCCAGGGACTAACCTCTCATCTCGAGTTGATTTTTGGTCCAGGGAGCTCTTTCGTGTTGCTACAGTGCCCTCAGGATCCCTCTAGCCTTGAAACAGTGTTCTTGGGATTTCTCTGGAGTGCCATCAAGGAAATCAAGGCTCCTTTCATGTGTGATGTGCAGCACGGAATTGCTCTGCACGAAGTGCAGGGGAATTGGGCCTCATCTCACGGCGAGGGGGAAGTCTCATGGTTTTACTCGAGTTGCGGCGGGAACCTGGGTTATATTCTCGAGTTACGATGGGGATGGCCCTTCCACACACGTGTTTGTTCAGCGACGTCAGGACTCCTGCCTAGTTGCGAGGGACAACTCGGGATTCTCCTCGAGGCTTGGCAGGGCAATTGGGACGCCCCTCCAGCTGAGGCGTGAGACCAAGGGTCCCGTTCCACGAGCCACAGAAATCCTGGGACTCCTATCAAGTTTCTCGAGGAGTCAGGCATCATCTCCTTTGAAGGCACTGATCTCCGCATACCTCTGGAGTTTTCAAAGGATGTGAGGCCTCCGGTCACGATGAGCTGGGGAACTAGGTCTTTCTCTGTGGTCTCCACAGGGGATTCAGACATCCTTTTGTCTTGGGAGATGCAAGACGAGCCTACATTCAAGTCACTGCAGGGATATCCGGCCTTATTTCGAGTCAGGGCATCGCGGTGTCCATTCCACTTGAGGCCGCAAACTCAGGGTCCCTGTCACATACCTAGAGCTGAGAGAATCCTCCTCTTGAGGTGCTTGTGGTAAGGTGGTATTCTTCTTTAGTCGAAACCAGGGACTAACCTCTCATCTCGAGTTGATTTTTTGTCCAAGGAGCTCTTTGCTGTTGCTACAGTGACCTCAGGATCCCTCTAGCCTTGAAACAGTGTTCTTGGGGTTTCTCTGGAGTGCCATCAAGGAAATCAAGGCTCCTTTCATGTGTGATGTGCAAAGCGGAATTGCTCTGCATGCAGTGCAGTGGAATCGGTGCTCATCTTGCGGCGAGGGGGAAGTCTCATGGTTTTTCTCGAGTTGCGGCGGGAACTTGGGGTATATTCTCGAGTTACGAAGGGGATGTCCCTTCCACACACGTGTTTGTTCAGCGACGTCAGGGCTCCTGCCTAGTTGCGAGGGACAACTCGGGATTCTCCTTCAGACTTGGCAGGGCAATTGTAACGCCTCTCCAGCTGAGGCGGGAGACCAAGTGTCCCTTTCCAGTTGCCACAGGAATCCTGGGACTCCAATCAAATTTCACGAGGAGTCAGGCATCGTCTCCTTTTGAGGCACTGATCTCCGCGTACCTCTGGAGTTTTCAAAGGATGTGAGGCCTCCGGTCTCGATGAGGTGGGGAACTAGGTCATTCTCTGTGGTCTCCACAGGGGATTGAGACATCCTTTCGTCTTGGGAGATGCAAGACGAGCCTGCATTCAAGTCACTGCAGGGATATCCGACCTTATTTCAAGTCAGGGCATCGTGGTGCCGATTCCACGTGAGACCGCAAACTCAGGGTCCCTCTCACATACCTAGAGCTGAGAGAATCC
Organism: Cervus elaphus; assembly: GCF_910594005.1. Taxonomy (NCBI): domain Eukaryota; kingdom Metazoa; phylum Chordata; class Mammalia; order Artiodactyla; family Cervidae; genus Cervus; species Cervus elaphus. The sequence continues at coordinate 49,989,662 of NC_057816.1, read as the reverse complement.
TCCTCTTGAAGTGCTTGTGGTAAGGTGGTATTCCTCTGGAGTCGAAGCCAGGGACTAACCTCTCATCTGGAGTTGATTTTTGGTCCACGGAGCTCTTTCGTGTTGCTGCAGTGACATCAGGATCCCTCTAGCCTTGAAACAGTGTTCTTGGGGTTTCTCTGGAGTGCCATCAAGGAAATCAAGGCTCCTTTCATGTGTCATGTGCAACACGGAATTGCTCTGCACGTAGTGCAGGGAAATCTGGCCTCATCTCGCGGCGAGGGGGAAGTCTCATGCTTTTTCTCGAGTTGCGGCGGGAACCTGGGGTATATTCTCGAGTTACGACGGGGATGGCCCTTCCACACACGTGTTTGTTCAGCGACGTCAGCACTCCTGCCTGGTTGCGAGGGACAACTCGGGATTCTCCTCGAGGCTTGGCAGGGCAATTGGGACGCCTCTCCAGCTGAGGCGGGAGACAAAGGGTCCCTTTCAACGTGCCACAGGAATCCTGGGACTCCTATCAAGTTTCACGAGGAGTCAGGCATCGTCTCCTTTGGAGGCACTGATCACCGCGTACCTCTGGAGATTTCAAAGTATGTGAGGCCTCCGGTCACGATGAGGTGGGGAACTAGGTCTTTCTCTGTGTACTCCACAGGGGATTCAGACATCCTTTTATCTTGGGAGATGCAAGACGAGCCTGCATTCTAGTCACTGCAGGGATATCTGGCCTTATTTCGAGTCACGGCATCGCGGTGACCATTCCACGTGAGGCTGCAAACTCAGGGTCCCTCTCACATACATAAAGCTGAGAGAAGCCTCCTCTTGCGGTGCTTTTGGTAAGGTGGTATACCTCTGGAGTCGAAGCCAGGGACTAACCTCTCATCTCGAGTTGATTTTTGGTCCAGGGAGCTCTTTCGTGTTGCTACAGTGCCCTCAGGATCCCTCTAGCCTTGAAACAGTGTTCTTGGGGTTTCTCTGGAGTGCCATCAAGGAAATCAAGGCTCCTTTCATGTGTGATGTGCAACACGGAATTGCTCTGCACACAGTGCAGGGGAATCTGACCTCATCTTGCGGCGAGGGGGAAGTCTCATGGTTTTTCTCGAGTTGCGGCGGGAACCTGGGGTATATTCTCGAGTTACGACGGGGATGGCCCTTCCACACACGTGTTTGTTCAGCGACGTCAGGACTCCTGCCTAGTTGCGAGGGACAACTCGGGATTCTCCTCGAGGCTTGGCAGGGCAATTGGGACGCCTCTCCAGCTGAGGCGGTAGACAAAGTGTCCCTTTCCACGTGCCACAGGAATCCTGGGAGTCCTATCAAGTTTCACGAGGAGTCAGGCATCGTCGCATTTGAAGGCACTGATATCCGCGTACCTCTGGAGTTTTCAAAGGATGTGAGGCCTCCAGTGGCGATGGGGTGGGGAACTAGGTCTCTCTCTGTGGTCTCCACAGGGGATTCAGATATCCTTTCATCTTGGGAAATGCAAGACGAGCCCGCATGCAAGTCACTGCAGGGATATCCGGCCTTATTTGGAGTCAGGGCATCGCGGTGTCCATTCCACGTGAGGCCGCAAACTCAGGGTCCCTCTCACATACCTAGAGCTGAGAGAAGCGTCCGCTTGGGGTGCTTGTGGTAATGTGGTATTCCTCTGGAGTCGAAGCCAGGGACTAACCTCTCATCTCGAGTTAATTTTTGGTCCACAGAGCTCTTTCGTGTTGCTACAGTGACCTCAGGATCCCTCCAGCCTTGAAACAGTGTTCTTGGGGTTTCTGTGGAATGCCATCAAGGAAATGAAGGCTCCTTTCATGTGTGATGTGCAACACGGAATTGCTCTGCACGCAGTGAGGGGAATTGGGCCTGATCTCGCGGTGAGGTGGTAGTCTCATGGTTTTTCTCGAGTTGCGTCGGGAACCTGGGGTATATTCTCGAGTTACGCCGGGATGGCCCTCCCACACACGTGTTTGTTCAGCGACGTCAGGACTCCTGCCTAGTTGCGAGGGACAACTCGGGATTCTCCTCGAGGCTTGGCAGGGCAATTGGGACGCCTCTCCAGCTGAGGCGGGAGACCAAGGGTCCCTTTCCACGTGCCACAGGAATCCTGGGACTCCTATCAAGTTTCTCGAGGAGTCGGGCATCATCTCCTTTGAAGGCACTGATCTCCGCATACCTCTGGAGTTTTCAAAGGATGTGACGCCTCTGGTCGCGATGAGCTTGGGAACTAGGTCTTTCTCTGTGGTCTCCACAGGGGATTCAGACATCCTTTCATCTTGGGAGATGTAAGACGAGCCTGCATTCAAGTCACTGCAGGGATATCCGGCCTTATTTCGAGTCAGGGCATCGCGGTGTACATTCCACTTGAGGCCGCAAACTCAGGGTCCCTCTCACTTACCTAGAGCTGAGAGAAGCCTCCTCTTGAAGTGCTTGTGGTAAGGTGGTATTCTTCTTTAGTCGAAGCCAGGGACTAAACTCTCATCTCGAGTAGATTCTTGGTCCACGGAGCTCTTTCGTGTTGCTACAGTGACCTCAGGATCCCTCTAGCCTTGAAACAGTGTTCTTGGGGTTTCTCTGGAGTGCCATCAAGGTAATGAAGGCTCCTTTCATATGTGATGTGCATCACGGAATTGCTCTGCATGCAGTGAAGGGAATCGGGGCTCATCTCGCGGCGAGGGGGAAGTCTCATGGTTTTTCTCGAGTTGCGGCGGGAACCTGGGGTATATTCTCGAGTTACGACGGGGATGGCCCTTCCACACACGTGTTTGTTCAGCGACGTCAGGACTCCTGCCTAGTTGCGAGGGACAACTCGGGATTCTCTGCGAGGCTTGGCAGGACAATTAGGACGCCTCTCCAGCTGAGGCGGGAGACCAAGGGTCCCTTTCCACGTGCCACAGGAATCCTGGGACTCCTATCAAGTTTTAGGAGGAGTCAGGCAACGTCTCCTTTGGAGGCAGTGATCTCCGTGTACCTCTGGAGTTTTCAAAGTATGTGAGGCCTCCGGTCGCGATGAGGTGGGGAACAAGGTCTTTCTCCGTGGTCTCCACAGGGGATTCAGACATCCTTTCGTCTTGGGAGATGCAAGACGAGCCTGCATTCAAGTCACTGCAGGGATATCCGGCCTCATTTAGAGTCAGGGCATCGCGGTGTCCATTCCACTGAGGCCACAACTCAGGGTCCCTCTCACATACCTAGAGCTGAGAGAAGCCTCCTCTTGAGGTGCTTGTTGTAAGGTGGTATTCCTCAGGAGTCGAAGCCAGGGACTAACCTCTCATCTCGAGTTGACCTTTGGTCCACGGAGCTCTTTTGTGTTGCTACAGTGACGTCAGGATCCCTCTAGCCTTGAAACAGTGTTCTTGGGATTTCTCTGGAGTGCCATCAAGGAAATCAAGGCTCCTTCCATGTGTGATGTGCAGCACGGAATTGCTCTGCCCGCAGTGCAGATGAATCGGGCCTCATCTCGCCGCGAGGGGGAAGTCTCATGGTTTTTCTCGACTTGCGGCGGGAACCTGGGGTATATTCTCGAGTTACGATGGGGATGGTCCTTCCACACACGTGTTTGTTCAGCGACGTCAGGACTCCTGCCTAGTTGCGAGGGACAACTCGGGATTCTCCTCGAGGCTTGGCAGGGCAATTGGGACGCCTCTCCAGCTGAGGCGGGAGACCAAGGGTCCCTTTCCACGTGCCACAGGAATCCTGGGACTCCTATCAAGTTTCACGAGGAGTCAGGCATCGTCTCCTTTGGAGGCACTGATCTCCGCGTACCTCTGGAGATTTCAAAGAATGTGAGGCCTCCAGTCGCGATGAGGTGGGGAACTACGTCTTTCTCTGTGGTCTCCACAGGGGATTCAGACATCCTTTTATCTTGGGAGATGCAAGACGAGCCTGCATTCAAGTCACTGCAGGGATGTCCGGCCTTATTTCGAGTCAGGGCATCGCGGTGACCATTCCACGTGAGGCCGCAAACTCAGGGTCCCTCTCACATACATAGAGCTGAGAGAAGCCTCCTCTTGCGGTGCTTTTGGTAAGGTGGTATTGCTCTGGAGTCGAAGCCAGGGACTAACCTCTCATCTCGAGTTAACCTTTGGTCCACGGAGCTCCTTTGTGTTGCTACATCGACCTCAGGATCCCTCTAGCCTTGAAACAGTGTTCTTGGGGTTTCTCTGGAGTGCCATCAAGGAAATCAAGGCTCCTTTCATGTGTGATATGCATCACGGAATTGCTCTGCACGCAGTGCAGGGGAATCGGGCCTCATCTCGCGGCGAGGGGGAAGTCTCATGGTTTTTCTCGAGTTGCGGCGGGAACCTGGGGTATATTCTCGAGTTACGACGGGGATGGCCCTTCCACACACGTGATTGTTCAGCGACGTCAGGACTCCTGCATAGTTGCAAGGGACAACTCGGGATTCTCCTCGAGGCTTGGCAGGGCAATTGGGACGCCTCTCCAGCTGAGGCGGGAGACCAAGGGTCTCTTTCCACATGCCACAGGAATTCTGGGACTCCTATCAAGTTTCAGGAGAAGTCAGGCATCGTCTCCTTGGAGGCACTGATCTCCGCGTCCCTCTGGAGTTTTCAAAGGATGTGAGGCCTCCGGTCGCGATGAGGTGGGAAACTAGGTCTTTCTCTGTGGTCTCCACAGGGGATTCAGACATCCTTTCGTCTTGGGAGATGCAAGACGAGCCTGCATTCAAGTCACTGCAGGGATATCAGGCCTTATTTCGAGTCAGGGCATCCTCGTGTCCATTCCACGTGAGGCTGCAAACTCAGGGTCCCTCTCACATACCTAGAGCTGAGAGAAGCCTCCTCTTGAGGTGCTTATGGTAAGGTGGTATTCCTCTGGAGTCGAAGCCAGGGACAAACCTCTCATCTCGGGTTGATTTTTGGTCCACGGAGCTCTTTCGTTTTGCTACGGTGACCTCAGGATCCCTCTAGCCTTGAAACAGTGTTCTTGGGGTTTCTCTGGAGTGCCATCAAGGAAATCAAGGCTCCTTTCATATGTGATGTGCAACATGGAATTGCTCTGCACGCAGTGCAGGGGAATCGGGCCTCATCTCGCGGTGAGGGGGAAGTGTCATGATTTTTCTCGAGTTGCGGCGGGAACCTGCGGTATATTCTCGAGTTACGACGGGGAGGCCCTTCCACACACGTGTTTGTTCAGCGACGTCAGGACTCCTGCCTAGTTGCGAGGGGAAACTCGGGATTCTCTTCGAGGCTTGGCAGGACAATTGAGACGCCTCTCCAGCTGAGGCGGGAGACCAAGAGTCCCTTTCCACGGGCCACGGAAATCCTGGGACTCCTATCAAGTTTCACCAGGAGTCAGGCATCGTCTCCTTTGGAGTCACTGATCTCCGCGTACCTCTGGAGTTTTCAAAGGATGTGAGGCCTCTGGTCGCGATGAGGTGGGGAACTAGGTCTTTCTCTGTGGTCTCCACAGGGGATTCAGATATCCTTTGGTCTTGGGAGATGCAAGACGAGCCTGCATTCAAGTCACTGCAGGGATATCAGGCCTTATTTCGAGTCAGGGCATCGCGGTGTCCATTACACGTGAGGCCGCAAACTCAGGGTCCCTCTCACATACCAAGAGCTGAGAGAAGCCTCCTCTTGAGGTGCTTGTGGTAAGGTGCTATTCCTATGGAGTCTAAGCCAGGGACTAACCTCTCATCTCGAGTTGATTTTTGGTCCACGGAGTTCTTTCGTGTTGCTACAGTGACCTCAGGATCCCTCTAGCCTTGAAACAGTGTTCTTGGGGTTTCTCTGGAGTGCCATCAAGGAAATCAAGGCTCCTTTCATGTGTGATGTGCAACACGGAATTGCTCTGCACGCAGAGCAGGGGAATCGGGCCTCATTGCGGCGAAGGGGAAGTCTCATGGTTTTACTCGAGTTGCGGCGGGAACCTGGGGTATATTCTCGAGTTACGACTTGGATGGCCCTTCCACACACGTGTTTGCACAGTGACGTCAGAACTCCTGCCTAGTTACGAGGGACAACTCGGGATTCTCCGCGAGGCTTGGCAAGGCAATTGGGACGCCTCTCCAGATGAGTCGGGAGATCATGGGTCCCTTTCCACGTGCCACAGGAATCCAGGGACTGCTATCAATTTTCACGAGGAGTCAGGCATCGTCTCCTTTGGAGGCACTGATCTCCACGTACCTCTGGAGTTTTCAAAGGAGGTGAGGCCTCCGGTCTCGATGAGGTGGGGAACTTGGTCTTTCTCTGTGGTCTCCACATGGGATTCACACATCCTTTCGTCTTGGGAAATGCAAGACGAGCCTGCATTCAAGTCACTGCAGGGATAACCGGCCTTATTTCGAGTCAGGGCATCGCGGTGTCCATTCCACGTGAGGCCGCAAAATCAGGGTCCCTCTCACATACCAAGAGCTGAGAGAAGCCTCCTCTTGAGGTGCTTGTGGTAAGGTGGTATTCCTCTGGAGTCGAAGCCAGGGACTAACCTCTCATCTCGAGTTGATTTTTGGTCCACGGAGCTCTTTCCTGTTGCTACAGTGACCTCAGGATTCCTCTAGCCTTGAAAGAGTGTTCTTGGGGTTTCTCTGGAGTGCCATCAAGGAAATCAAGGCTCCTTTCATGTGTGATGTGCAACACGGAATTGCTCTGCACGCAGTGCAGGGGAATCGGGCCTCATCTCGCGGCGAAGGGGAAGCCTCATGGTTTTTCTCGAGTTGCGGCATGAACCTGGGGTATATTCTCGAGTTACCACGGGGATGGCCCTTCCACACACGTGTTTGTAAAGTGAGGTCAGGACTCCTGGCTAGTTGCGAGGGACAACTCGGGATTCTCCTCGAGGCTTGGCAGGGCAATAGGGACGCCTCTCCACCTGAGGCGGGAGACCAAGGATCCCTTTCCACGTGCCACAGCAATCCTGGGACTCCTATCAAGTTTCACGAGGAGTCAGGCATCGTCTCCTTTGGAGGCACTAATCTCCGCGTACCTCTGGAGTTTTCAAAGGATGTGAGGCCTCCGGTCGTGATGAGGTGGGAAACTAGGTCTTTCTCTGTGGTCTCCACAGGGGATTCAGACATCCTTTCATTTTGGGACATGCAAGACGAGCCTGCAATCAAGTCACTGTAGCGATATCCATCCTTATTTAGAGTCAGGGCATCGCCGGGTCAATTCCACGTGAGGCCACAAACTCAGGGTCCTTCTCACATACCTAGAGCTGAGAGAAGCCTCCTCTTGAGGTGCTTGTGGTAAGCTGGTATTCCTCTGGAGTCGAAGCCAGGGACTAACCTCTCATCTCGGGTTGATTTGTGGTCCACGGAGCTCTTTCATGTGCTACAGTGACCTCAGGATCCCTCTAGCCTTGAAACAGTGTTCTTGGGCTTTCTCTGGAGTGCCATCAAGGAAATCAAGGCTCCTTTCATGTGTGATGTGCAACACGGAATTGCTCTGCATGCAGTGCAGGGGAATCGGGCCTCATCTTGCGGCGAGGGGGAAGTCTCATGGTTTTTCTCGAGTTGCGGCGGGAACCTGGGGTATATTCTCGAGTTACGACGGGGATGGCCCTTCCACACACGTGTTTGTACAGTGAAGTCAGGACTCCTGCCTAGTTGCGAGGGACAACTCGGGATTCTCCTCGAGGCTTGGCAGGGCAATTGGGATGCCTCTCCACCTGAGGCGGAAGACCAAGTGTCCCTTTCGACATGCCGCAGGAATCCTGGGACTCCTATAAAGTTTCACGAGGAGTCAGGCATCGTCTCTTTCGGAGGCACTGATCTCCGCATACCTCTGGAGTTTTCAAAGGATGTGAGGCCTCCGGTCGTGATGAGGTGGGGAACTAGGTCTTTCTCTGTGGTCTCCACATGGGATTCAGCCATCCTTTTGTCTTGGGAGATGCAAGACGAGCCTGCATTCAAGTCACTGCAGGGATATCCGGCCTTATTTCTAGACAGGGCATCGCGGTGTCCATTCCACGTGAGGCCGCAAACTCAGGGTCCCTCTCACATACCAAGAGCTCAGAGGAGCCTCCTCTTGAGGTGCTTGTGGTAAGGGGGTATTCCTCTGGAGTCGAAGCCAGGGACTAACCTCTCATCTCGAGTTGATTTTTGGTCCACGGAGCTCTTTCGTGTTGCTACAGTGACGTCAGGATCCCTCTAGCCTTGAAACAGTGTTGTTGGGGTTTCTCTGGCGTGACATCAAGGAAATCAAGGCTCCTTTCATTTGTGACGTGCAACAAGGAATTGCTCTGCACGCAGTGCAGGGGAATCGGGCCTCATCTCGCGGAGAGGGGGAAGTCTCATGGTTTTTCTCGAGTTGCGGCGGGAACCTGGGGTATATTCTCGAGTTACGACGGGGATGGCCCTTACACAAACGTGTTTGTACTGTGACGTCAGGACTCCTGCCTAGTTACGAGGGACAACTCGGGATTCTCCTCGAGGCTTGGCAGGACAATTGGGACGCCTCTCCAGCTGAGGTGGTAGACCAAGGGTCCCTTTCCAGGTGCCACAGGAATCCTGGGACTCCTATCAAGTTTCACGAGGAGTCAGGCATTGTCTCCTTTGGAGGCACTGATCTCCGCGTACCTCTGGAGTTTTCAAAGGAGGTGAGGCCTCCGGTCGCGATGAGGTGGGGAACTCGGTCTTTCTCTGTGGTCTCCACAGGGGATTGAGACATCCTTTCCACTTGGGAGATGCAAGACGAGCCTGGTTTCAAGTCACTGCAGGGATATCCGGCATTATTTCGAGTCAGGTCATCCCCGTGTCCATTCCACTTGAGGCCGCAAACTCAGGGTCCCTCTCACATACCTAGAGGTAAGAGAAGCCTCCTCTTGAGGTGCTTGTGGTAAGGTGGTAATCCTCTGGAGTCGAAGCCAGGGACAAACCTCTCATCTCGGGTTGATTTTTGGTCCACGGAGCTCTTTCATGTTGCTACAGTGACCTCAGGATCCCGCTAGCCTTGAAACAGTGTTCTTGGGGTTTCTATAGAGTGCCATCAAGGAAATCAAGGCTCCTTTCCTGTATGATGTGTAACACAGCATTGCTCTGCACGCAGTGCAGGGGAATCGGGCCTCATCTCGCGGCGAGGGGGAAGTGTCATGGTTTTTCTCGAGTTGCGGCGGGAACCTGGGGTATATTCTCGAGTTAGGTCGGGGATGGCACTTTCACACCCGTGTTTGTTCAGCGAAGTCAGGATTCCTGCCTAGTTGCGAGGGACAACTCGGGATTCTCCTCGAGGCTTGGCAGTGCAATTGGGACGCCTCTCCACATGAGGCGGGAGACCAAGTGTCCCTTTCCACGTGCCACGGGAATCCTAGGACTCCTATCAAATTTCACGAGGAGTCAGGCATCGTCTCCTTTGGAGGCACTGATCTCCGCGTACCTCTGGAGTTTTCAAAGGATGTGAGGCCTACGGTCGCGATTAGGTTGGGAACAAGGTCTTTCTCCGTGGTCTCCACAGGGGATTCAGACATCCTTTCGTCTTGGGAGATGCAAGACGAGCCTGCATTCAAGTCACTGCAGGGATATCCGGCCTCATTTAGAATCAGGGCATCGCGGTGACCATTCCACGTGAGGCCACAAACTCAGGGTCCCTCTCACATACCTAGAGCTGAGAGAAGCCTCCTCTTGAGGTGCTTGTGGTAAGGTGGTATTCCTCAGGAGTCGAAGCCAGGGACTAACCTCTCATCTCGAGTTGACCTTTAGTCCACGGAGCTCTTTTGTGTTGCTACAGTGACGTCAGGATCCCTCTAGCCTTGAAACAGTGTTCTTGGGATTTCTCTGGAGTGCCATCAAGGAAAACAAGGCTCCTTTCATGTGTGATGTGCAGCACGGAATTGCTCTGCACGCAGTGCAGGGGAATCGGGCCTCATCTCGCGGCGAGGGGGAAGTCTCATGGTTTTTCTCGAGTTGCGGCGGGAACCTGGGGTATATTCTCGAGTTACGATGGGGATGGTCCTTCCACACACGTGTTTGTTCAGCGACGTCAAGACTCCTGCCTAGTTGCGAGGGACAACTCGGGATTCTCCTCGAGGCTTGGCAGGGCAATTGGGACGCCTCTCCAGCTGAGGCGGGAGACCAAGGGTCCCTTTCCACGTGCCACAGGAATCCTGAGACTCCTATCAAGTTTCACGAGGAGTCAGGCATCGTCTCCTTTGGAGGCACTGATCTCCACGTACCTCTGGAGTTTTCAAAGGAGGTGAGGCCTCCGGTCTCGATGAGGTGGGGAACTTGGTCTTTCTCTGTGGTCTCCACATGGGATTCACACATCCTTTCGTCTTGGGAAATGCAAGACGAGCCTGCATTCAAGTCACTGCAGGGATAACCGGCCTTATTTCGAGTCAGGGCATCGCGGTGTCCATTCCACGTGAGGCCGCAAAATCAGGGTCCCTCTCACATACCAAGAGCTGAGAGAAGCCTCCTCTTGAGGTGCTTGTGGTAAGGTGGTATTCCTCTGGAGTCGAAGCCAGGGACTAACCTCTCATCTCGAGTTGATTTTTGGTCCACGGAGCTCTTTCCTGTTGCTACAGTGACCTCAGGATCCCTCTTGCCTTGAAACAGTGTTCTTGGGGTTTCTCTGGAGTGCCATCAAGGAAATCAAGGCTCCTTTCATGTGTGATGTGCAACACGGAATTGCTCTGCACGCAGTGCAGGGGAATCGGGCCTCATCTCGCGGCGAAGGGGAAGCCTCATGGTTTTTCTCGAGTTGCGGCATGAACCTGGGGTATATTCTCGAGTTACCACGGGGATGGCCCTTCCACACACGTGTTTGTAAAGTGAGGTCAGGACTCCTGGCTAGTTGCGAGGGACAACTCGGGATTCTCCTCGAGGATTGGCAGGGCAATAGGGACGCCTCTCCAGCTGAGGCGGGAGACCAAGGGTCCCTTTCCACGTGCCACAGCAATCCTGGGACTCCTATCAAGTTTCACGAGGAGTCAGGCATCGTCTCCTTTGGAGGCACTAATCTCCGCGTACCTCTGGAGTTTTCAAAGGATGTGAGGCCTCCGGTCGTGATGAGGTGGGAAACTAGGTCTTTCTCTGTGGTCTCCACAGGGGATTCAGACATCCTTTCATTTTGGGACATGCAAGACGAGCCTGCAATCAAGTCACTGTAGCGATATCCATCCTTATTTAGAGTCAGGGCATCGCCGGGTGAATTCCACGTGAGGCCACAAACTCAGGGTCCTTCTCACATACCTAGAGCTGAGAGAAGCCTCCTCTTGAGGTGCTTGTGGTAATGTGGTATTCCTCTGGAGTCGAAGCCAGGGACTAACCTCTCATCTCGGGTTGATTTGTGGTCCACGGAGCTCTTTCATGTGCTACAGTGACCTCAGGATCCCTCTAGCCTTGAAACAGTGTTCTTGGGCTTTCTCTGGAGTGCCATCAAGGAAATCAAGGCTCCTTTCATGTGTGATGTGCAACACGGAATTGCTCTGCATGCAGTGCA